>NC_135013.1:17384590-17689090 GCF_051020955.1 Megalopta genalis
AGAGAGAAGGGAGAGAAAGCGAGCGGTGCAAGCCGCCGCGAACCAGGAGCCAGGTGGGAGGGTGGAGGGGGAGGGAGAGAGGGAGAGAGAGAGAGAGGAAGGATGGACAAGAGTAGAACGTAGAGCTGCGATTAACGCCGACATTTTCTTGCGCTCGCTCGGCCGGAGCGATGTTTGTTCTGGGAAATGCAATCACGCTGTCATATAAAATATAACGTGCTTCCTTTTCCTCCGCCTATTCCGCCCCTCTCGACCCCTCTTCGGCACCGCGGCCCCGCCGGTCTCGTTCCCCAGGATACGCCGAGGCTTCTTACGCGGCTCCGTCGACGCACCTCCTCTCGATTTCCAAGCTAACCGGCGAACACTGACATTAGGCCTCGCCGTGCTCCGCAGATTATGCGAAAACTACCGGCCGTGCCGTTTTTTCCCGATCGCGCCCTCCCTTCCGAGAAGTCCAGCCGTTCTCCTTGTGGCATGCTCTGTCTCTCTCGCTCTCTCTCATCTTTCTTTCTCTTTCTCGCGACGGCTCGCGGTTCTCCAGTTTTTTCGCTCTCTCGTCTTTCGTCCAGGCCTCCGCGCTGCTCCCTTTTTCGAGCGGACCGGAAAACGCAGCCGTGGCATACACCTGCCGTGACCTTACCCTCGATCGCTCTCGCACATCCGGCTCTGCTCGTCCTAACGAGGAACCCTTGGACGAGGGACGACGTTACGTCATTGTCGTTGACACGTGTTGAAAATCCAATCATATAGCATGCTAAAATACTATGTAGTATTGCGTTATAAAACCAAGACTGCGAGACTGCAAGTACGGCAGGGTGGTAAAGCCGATTACTGTGGGGTGACCGATTGCTGTGTCTCTGGTTTGTTTTCGAGCATGATTAACTTTATGTTTATCAGATAAGACATATTATATCTTTTCGTACAAAAATAAACAATATAAAAGATTAACAGATTAGAGATTAACAGAGTACTGCCTACCAGCAACTCCGGCACATTTTTAGAGCAGAGCGCCTGAGATAAAGGAAGTCTTATTTGGAGCGGAAAAGATTACACGTCCTTGCGAATGCATTTGATTTTATTCATTTTATAAATATACATTTTCCTATTGTAAATAAAAGATAAATTTTTAATTCTGTAATTCACCATGGTGTGATATCTTCGGTAACAATCTCCCATGTGCATTCTGGGGTTACTTGAGCAAGTGTCACAGTATTCACTTTGCCAAATAGAGTTACCAGATATTTCTTTCAAGTTTAGAACATTTTCCGCGTAATCGTTGGTTTCCTTTATAATTTCATTTACCAATTCGTCCGTGAGAAATCATTTAAAATATTGTATCGGCTGTTCAATGTTTGTAGTAACTTGTGGTCTAATGACCCGTGGCAATACGCTAAAAGGTATTCCATCTGGAATATGTAATTCTTCCGTAACATCACGCCATTCGTCTAAGTCTTGTAACGAATTTTCGCTTTCACTTTCAATAATTCTCATTCTTCGTCTCTTTGGTAGTATAATTTCGCTACTACTACTCGAAGCGTCAGAATCATAACCAACATTGTCTTCCGCAACGTCTGTTAACTCTTCAAAATCAAATACGTCTTCGGTATCACTCGGCTCTAAATTCTCATCATAATATTTATTTTTCTCCATGTTTGCTTACCATAGAAAAGGTCAAAAAATGGTTTGATCGTAATGGTACAGACTTAGCACGTTTTAACTACGGATAACAATTGCTAACGCCGACGATAACGTATGCTAAAAACATTTGGCTCTGGAGCCTTCGGAGTTACGGAACAAATAACAAATGTCTCCGTAGCGGAACCTTCGGAGCGCTAAGGGTTAATAATAATAATAATAATAATAATAATAATAATAATAATAATAATAATAATGTATTTTCTTGACTCTCTTTAGTATACTGATAATCTTGCACGAACGCTACGCGCAAGGGCGACGTTGTTTTATTATTAGAGTAATGTCTCCCTTGCTGGCGCTCAGATTGTGCAGAAAAATGGACAATTTGGGAAGAGGAGATACGATTATTCGAGCCTTGCAACTCGTTTTTATAGTTGTTGACAATCGATAATCGTAAAAATCGAGCCACAAGGCACGAACAATCGTATCTCCTTTTCCCAAATTGTCCATTTTTGTGGACAATCTGAGCGTCAATTAGGGACACATTACTGTATTACTAATTCTAATATGTATGTCTTTTTGATGTCGCATTGATCATACTTCCTACAATAATCGATCTACAGACAGTAACCATCTTCTACTACCCTATTTTGGTCCATTTCATTACGACCAAAAATTTGCTCTCGTTAAAACCGAACAGACGGTTCTTCGCGCCGAACGGTGCAGCCGCCGTCAATTTCGCGATTCCTAATTTTCGCCCCTTTACGATCCATAAAATCTTAAATGCAAGCGAGTATAGCGTCTGTCTTCTTGTCAATGGGTCACAAGGAAGATGCTTCGGGCAGACATTACTCTGCCCGGTCGGCGAACGCGAACCTATCGGGGTGGTTGTCTTAAAGGTCATGGAGATGGAACGGTCTCGCAAAAAGGAAATCGTGGTACGCGGCGTCGCGTGACGTCGCGTCGCGTCGCGTCGCTCGGAACGAGGGTCGCGGAGAGACGACTGCCGGGAAATTTGGCTGGCGCGATAATCTCGCGAAATTGACACGCGGAAAACCGAGAGTACGTCCGCGCTCGACCGGGCCACGCCGCGGCGAGCCGCGCCGGCATGCGATAAAAATCGTTGCTCGCGTGAGAACGGCCAGTTGATTTTTCCACGTGCCTCGCGCGTCGTTCCGAGTTCTGCTCGCCTGAAATTTTCAACCGGTCCCGTTCCCGACGGGACGATCGCGCGCGCCCCGCGTCTTCCCTCCGCGTTCCTCCAACGCGGAGGGAAAAGACGAAACTCGGGAAGGGCCGGCGGCCTCGAACGTATCGCTAGGTTTGCTCGTGCACGAGCAATCGTTTCGCGAAAAAGAGAGAACAGACGCGCGGCGGCTGCGGCGACGTAAACGGAAAGGGAAAGACGAAACCAGGCAGCAGCGGGGCTCTGACCGAAGAGAAACATATTTCTTTATTATTACTCCCACCAAGCTTATTTTTCTTACCCACCGAGTTGGATTCCAGATGGTTGGCTCGGCTCGCCTACTCTCCCTTCGTCCCCTCCGCCCGGCCGTCCTCCCTTTCCCTCATCCTTTTCTCTCCGAGATCCTCGCCCTCTCTCTCTTTCTCTCTCTCTCTCTTACACCCTTTCCCCCGTAATCTCCTTGTCTTCTTAGACAAGAAAAACTTAACCCCGAACTCGTCGTACTCTTTTTGTACGCGCATTGCCGGGAGGGATCCCTCCGGTGTTGGCCAAGGGAGAGATCCGGCAGCGAGACAAGGAGCGAGGAGAGAGAGAGAAAGAAAGAAAGAGAGAGAGAGAGAGAGAGCAGAGAAAGCAGCGCGAGACGAAACAGAAAAGGATGAAGAAGGAGAAACGGACGGACGCCGCCGTCGCCTCGCGTCGGTGCTACTCTGCCGCAGGCGATACACGGCAAATAATATACCGCGAGAAGAAAAAGAGGCAAGAGCCGCCGCGGAGAGGAAACCCGGTTGACCGATGATCTCGACGATCTCTCAACGATCGCGAGGACGACAAACGCGACAAGTCCGTCGCGCCGTGATCTCGGGGGAGCGGCGCGCGCGCGCGCGTCCCTTTGAATCGCGCGAGAGAATCTCGACACGCGAGCCTCGACTTTGTCTGCGAATCGCAACAGGAACGCGAGGCTCGCGTGCGGGCACAAATGACGGGACCCCGAACGAAACGGGCAGATCTGAAAGAAGAAACCCGCGCGGCAGCAGCATGCTATATGTATAACCTGTGCGTTTAGCACGGGAACATTCGGTTCTCGCGGCTCGATCGCGAGAGGATCGCCGATGTCGCGCGAGCTCGGTGTGCAATGCTTTCTCCCTCGCTGCCGGCGAACTTTCTCGGCGGACTGTACTCTGGCGTCAGACGACCGTCGTGGCTGTTATTATTTAGTATATTATAATTTAGATACAATTATATCTGGCTCCTCGTTCCCGCCGCGGGACCGCCGTCTCCGTCTCCGTTCGTTCTGCTTCTGCCGTTTCTCTACCCCTCCCCCCTCCGTCTATCTATCCCTCCTCGAGTCTCTCTGTCTCTTTCTCTCTCTTCGGGCCGAATCGGTCGGCTGAGAGAGAAAGAGAGAGAGAAGACGAGATCCGATACGCGTCTATGCGTGCGAGGAACAGAAACGGAAAAGAGACGCGAAGAGAGAGAGAGAGAGAGACGGCGAGCTCGTGACTCGTCGAAAGAGACGGTGGCCAGATGAGAGGGAATAGGAGCGCGCGGATCTTGCCACGGAACAGCCAAGAAAGCTCGGGAGAGAGCGAGACAGAAAAAAAGGGAGAGAGAGAGAGAGAGAGAAGAAGCAAGAAGCGAGCGGGAACAGAAGGGGACGCTGCGGCAGCGGGCAGGGGGAGGGAAAAGAAAAGGGACAGAAAGGTATAATAAAGTCTCGTGGAGAGCGAGGGGAGTGGAATTGCGTTGCGTAGTGGTGGAGAGTCTCGAGCGAAGGTGTTCGTAGATGCCGTGCGAGCAAAGGAAGGGAACGGACTAAGCGGGCCCAGCCGGGGTGAAGCGGACGGGGATGCGCGGGAGAGGAGCAGGGAGAGACAGGTGAAGGAGGAGAAGCCGGTGGTCGCGGTGCTCGCCGGCGAAGGCGAAGGCGGAGGTGGTGGTGCCGCGCAGGTGAGGGTGGAGGAGCTGCGGAGGAACCGTCGGGGAACCGTTGAGGCAACGTGGAGGCACGGCGAGAGCCAGCCTCGCGCAGCCTCGCAGAGACGGCAATAAAATATATTACCAGAGAAAAATGATGGCACTACGAGACAAAGAGGGCCTATGGCATTAGCCTCGGCAGCCGAGAGGAATTCCACCGGCGTTATTTCGTTGCGTTACCTGCAACCCGAGTTATCTACCTGCGCTCGGCTCGAAATACACCTTCGGGAGCCGGACAAGGCCTCCGGGACAAGCCTCTCTCTCTCTCTCTCCTTTTTCTCTACCTTTCTCCGTCTCCCTCTCGCCCCCTCTTCCTTCTTTTCCGCCCACGCGTTTAGCTTCGTTGGAAGAACAGAGGCGTGGATCGCGGTTTCGCGGAAAAGCCGGAAAACGGAGCGATCCTCTTGGAAGACGCGGCGACGAGAGGAGAGGAGATCCGTGCCCTCCGACCGAATCTCTGCGGGTTCGGAGCTGGCCGGTGAACTCGGGCGCGAGCGCGTATCGGCGTGAAAAGAAACATCGTTTCCTGGAAAAAGAAACACAGCAACGAAACGACGTTGGTGGCGGGGTGCGGACGGGTGAAGGAAGAAGGAAGAGGCACGGAGAAGCATGCTTCGATGAAAAGAGCTGGAGTGAGAAGGCGAGAGAGAGAGAGAGAGAGAGAGAGTGAGAGAGTGAGAGCGAGAGAGAGGAGGAGGAAAGAGCCTTTGGCTCCGAAAGAGGCGCGAGGAACGAGAGGAGGGAGCCCGAGGACAGCGGGTGGGGCGCTCGCCGAAGCGGGGGCGGCGGAGGGGAGCGGCGGAGCCGGTGGCGAGGGGCCCGGAGGAGGGAAGGGACGAGGGCGTTTTGTAATTTCTATAATTTAAACTCCGCGGCAGCTGGCGTGGCTCGTAATTACTCTAACCCGGAGGAACGCGTGAGCCTGCGTGTTTACTTTTAATTCCTTCTGCTAGTGCCGCAGCCGCAGTCGGTGCCGTTGTTACTCCAGCCATTTCTCGATTCGACGCAATATCAAACGAAACTTCGCTCCACTAGAGACGGCCAGACGGTTAACAACGGGGGCCGGACACGTCCAAGAAAAACAGCAAGTGCGCAAACTTTTCGAATCTGCTCCGTTCTTCGGCCGGTGCCCGGCCGCGCTGGTTCGGCCGCGGTGTTCGCTCGCCGCCACGCGTTTCTCTCTTTGACCTCGTTTTTTCAACGAATTCGCGTAGCAGCCTCGTTCGTTCTCTTTCCCTCGTCGTCGAGAAGAATCCTCCTCCTTCGTTTACGACACGCTCGCTCGTACGTGCACGCGTACGCGTGCGAGCTACGAGCACGTTCCTGTTCCGCGTGTAAGCGCGGTTCCGAGCACAGCCGGAAGTCGGCGGAAGAAATGGACAAAATTTCGAAACGCGGACCATCGATGCGGACCGTCTCGCGAATCGGACGGCGAGAATCCGTCGGTGGCCGCGACGGATCGCTCGCGGCCCGTCGTCTCGTCGCTCGTCGTAAATGACGCATACTGTACACAGACTGTGCAGAGAGTAGCTTCCTCTTCTCGCTTCCTTCTACCCGACCGTCTCCGTCTTCCGCCCCCACTGACAGAGTATCTCGACTTTTTCCTCCCCTTCTCTCATCTTCTTTTCTCCGGTCTCTCTCTCTCTCTCTCTCTCTCTCTCTCTCTCTTTTCGTGTCTCTGTTTCTCTGTCGGGTCTCTCGTCGCTTCGCCTCGTCTCGCGTCGCCTCTCCTCGTCTCGCCTCGCTTCGTTTCTCCGACTCGTTGAAAAATCGTCCGTCGTAAACGGGAACAGCGGTTTTATTGTTCCACGGCAGACAATGCCCGGGAATATTATAAAAACTTTCCGACGGAATATATTAATGTTAACTCATCGCTTTACCGTTAGGCAAACTTTTCGGTCGAGCAAGCTTCTGGCGTCTTTGTGCGTGTCTCCGTTCCTCTCTCCGAGTCCTCTTCTCCGCTTCCTCCTCCCGCTTCAACCCGCTTCATCCCGCTTCCTCCAGGTTTCTCCCTCTCGGTTTCTCCGTCCCGTCCTCCGTCCTCGGAGCCCTGGTCCCCCCGCCTCCCCCGTCCTTGTCTCCCTCGCCACCGCGGCACCTCGCTCGTTCCATTTTGCGACTTTAAATCACCGCGATACCGCGCGCGATTCCCGCGACGCTCCCGTCGATCGCGATACGATTCACCGGCCGAAGAATAGATTTCCTAGGTTGCCGCGCGAAACTTGGCGCGAGCAAAGATTGGAGTGGAAAGGGCGGCCGGGACCGCGAGCGGAATCATGCGAGCGAGCGAGCGAGCAGCCGCGAGAAGCAGACGCGAGGAGAAGACGCGAGCGAACTCGCGGTCGATATATCGTTCGATTCCATCGTGTATCGCGTCGATTACGCGAGACGAACGACGCCGCCGCGCGAAAAGTCCGCGCGCGGCCGATCGATTCGGTCGCGGGCGAAACGCGTCCCGCGACGGCGAGCGATCGCTGGCACGGCATCGCCCGGAAGGAAGAGTTCGTTTTGTCCGAAATTTCGAAGAGAAAGACGCGGTCGTAATTATTCCAGCGAGGCGGAACCACCCGAGCGATCTCCGCCGGCTCGAATTCAGGTCGTTTCGGGGCACTTTGCGCTCGAGGAGCGGAACGGCTCGGCTCGGCTCGGCTCGACGCGGTGGTCGCCGAGCCACGATAAACTTTAATGTATTCGGAATTATTAAAATATATTCCCGGCTGCGTGGCGTAGATATTTTAACGAGCCCGGTCGTGCCGGCGCGCGGCGTCTCTCCCGCGTCGCGGCACTAACCGAACAAATTATACTCTTATAACGTCTTATTTAAATTTATATCGCCTAAATATATCCCGGCTCGCCGTGAGCCGCGCTCTCTCGCGGCCGCCGCGTTCGCGTTCGCCGCAGCGTTACGATTTCCGCGAGTCGGCGGTCTGTTCCGTGCTGCGGCGAGAACCCCTCGCCGCCGCCGCTGCCGCGCCGGTCGTTATCGGAATGCCATTGTTTTCTTTTTCCGTCGGCCGACGCGAAACCTATTTATTACCGGGACTTCCGGCGCGCCGTTTCGCGCGTTGTCTTCGCGAAACGAGAAACGGAGAAACGGAGAAACGCGAAACGCGGTGAGCCAAGGCGAGACGAGACGAGACGAGCAAAGCAAAGCCGAGCTAAGGCAAGAAGGCAAGAGTTAAGACAAGGCAAAGCAAGGGAAAGATTCCCGATAAAGTCGTCTCTCTCTCGGCCGAGCGTCGAAGCGAATCGGAATTCTCCGGCCGGACGATAATCGCTTCCAGCGCTTCTCCTCGCCGCTGCAGATATTCCACGATCGAGCGATGATTTAGGTAGGTAATTATATTCGGTACCGCGAAGTGGGATTGCTCGCGCGGCAAACAATTAATTGCGAACGAATAGGAAGGGGCTCGGCCCCGCGGAATATTACCGCGCTTATTTTTCATCCGGCCTCTCTCCGGGCGCGCATTTCGCGCCTGTTTTTAATATTACACCGCGGTCGCGAATGTTTTAGCCCTCCCAACCCGCCCTTTCGGGAAGCGGTATCGCGTCCGTAACGAATTTACGATATTAATTTGGCGTACCGCCTTGGCGATTTATTATCTACGCGGCCGTCGGAGAGAATGAACAACGAAAAAAAAGACCCGAAAAATACAGTACACCGACGGCAGAGAAAGAGAGAGAAGAGAGAGAGAGCGCGCTGCGTACCGTGGCGATTGCGCTGGAAAACGGGGCGCGGAGAGGAAGCGGAGGAGGAGGAGGAGGAGGAGGACCAGGAAGAGGAGGTGGAGGAGGAGCAGGAACCGGAGGAGGAGGGCGCGAAGAGGGTTAGCTCTCGAGGGATGCGCGACAATTCGCGAGGATGTGCGTTCGCGAGCGCGCCGCGCGGACGCCGGCGATCGCCGAAAAATGTACACCCGCGGTCTGTACGTCTATATGCGAGCGCGGCGATAAAACGATAATTCTATAATTTATTCCCGTAGTATGCGTGTACGTGTGAACGAGGCCGGCCACCGATCGCGCGTGTTACGTGTACACGCGCCTATATGGGCCGCACAGTTGGCGTTAATATATCATCGGACGCATCTGCCCCCAACGACGCGTTTCAATATGTTCTACGAGTGTATAACCGTTTCTATAGAAATATTCACGCGCAACCCGCTACGCGTATCTCCATCGAAATATGTCCGCGTGTCCCTCGCCCCGCTCTCTCTCTCCCTCTCTCTCTCTCTCTCTCTCTCTCTCTCTCTCTCTCTCTCTCTCTCTCTCTCTCTCTCTCTCTCTCGCCGACCTCGCTCGAATCCGACTTCTTCGAACCGACGACGATCGCGCACCGCGCGTCTACGTGTCGCAGACCTTTCGCATCTGTTCGCTTCGTCGCGCGTCGACGTTCGAGATCACTGGCCTTTGCGGAAGCCTGACCGAACTGTGCCAAGCAGCGTCGTTCCGCGCACGGTTTTCCTCGTTAGCGTCGCGCGAGGCTCCCGCTACCGATTCGCGACCCGCTCTATCGGGCCGGTGCAACGCATAATCGTTAGGTTTTTGCAGACTGCGCTTCGATCTCGGCGCGGTTTCGACGGAGGAGAAACGAAGAAAAATCGTCGCCGTAACCGCATTCCGCGGCGCCGCGCGTTGATTGCAGTTATGGGGGCCGTTTCGCTAACGAGGAAGACCGCGGTGGAACCGCGTTTCGTTAGAATACGAGCCGAAGTCGATCGCACGCGGCGACGATGTCCCGTCGCTGCTGCTGGAGACATCACCTTTTTCGAGCGCACGCCAGCCAGAAGAGGGCTGACCTTCTCGCCGGCCGGTCTTCTTCTTCTTCGCGACTGGTAGTTGCAATTTTGTATCGACCATTAGCGCCGTGGCCGGTGCACCGCTTGATGGAAATTTATGACAGCCACTTGATTGGGTTCAACGTTCCCCGTATTTCATCCGTGCCACGCGGGTTGCCTCTGTACTTGTTTTGCCCGCAGTTCGACGCTTTGAGGTCTTAACGATCTCGCCGACGATTAAAACCCGCGCCGGATACCGGCCGCACGGTTTTTAGCCGGGCCGCCCCGCCCCGCGATCCTCGCGACCCCGATCGAACGGCTCGCAACGACGGTTCGGGAGACGACGATACGAGAATTCTTCGCGAGCAGCGTTTCGGGGCGGTTCGCGCGATAAAAGCGCTTTCTTTATCTCGAGCCGTGTTCGGCGCGCGCGTTGAAAGCAAGACCCGCGCTGACGCTCGCCGCTTTCGGTGCGCCGCGGAAACGTTTGTTCGCGGCGCCGGTGAGAACGCTTTTGTCGCGATTATTCGAAAAATATTGTGCTAGTGTAATTCGAACGGGGAGAAGGCTAGACGGCGACCACTCGAGGCTCGTAGCGGGGTGTAAAACATAGAAATAATGGTATAACGAGAACAATAGCCGGCGAAGAGGGGGCGAGGGCGTGCAGGAACGCGGGAAAGGAATAATAGAAGCGTCGAAATTGCCCTCGAAGACTCGGCGTTCGCGTATCGCGTATCGCGTTTCGCGTTTCGCGTTTCGCGTCCGTGGACGTGCGCGCTCGCGGCGCTGATTTACGCGGTCTCGAAGTGCCTCGACGAGTGGCCGCGCTAGCCGGCGCGCGAGCTAGCGAGAGCGCGTGAGAGCGAGCACGCATCGCCAAACTTCTTTACAATTATTATTTTCCGGCGTTTGTTGCGGGGCCCGCGAATTACACCGGTCGTAAATTTTCTCCGCTGGAAATTGGCAGCGTTTCACCCGCGATCGCAGGCCCCGCGCGACGACGAGCCTCGCAAACGCGCGACGGCGGCGGCGGTGGCGACGGCCTCGTCTTTCTCTACCCCCCCGAGGCTAATGGAAACGTCGTTATGGTATTGGGTCGGATTAGCCGATCGAACTGATTAATTCCCCGACGATTTCATTTAATTAAACTCTCTTTGCCGGGCACGGGCGTCGGAATTAAACGACGTTAAATTATCGCCAGACGCGTCCTTGGAATCGTCTCGCGGATTAACGACGTTCCTCGGAGGTGGCCACTGGAAAAAAAAGAGGATCGCTCTTCTCCGAGGTTCTTCGCAGGCCAGGAGAGAGATCCGAGAAATTCCCTGGTGCATTTCGGAGGGAGAGAGAGAGAGACAGTTCCCGTTCCAGCCTGCTCGTCGATATTTTCGCGGCGGTCGAAGTCGTCGGTACACCGATCGACGTCCGGTCTTCCGATGGATCGATATAGCGAGAGGACCGCCGAGGCAGGAGATGGATACCTCTTCTTCCCCTCTCTCTTCTCTCTCCCTCTCTCTCTCTCCCGGAACTCTGTCGGAGAGCCTACCGCTCGGAACGTTTCAGGAATCGAAATGAAAACGCGGCCGAGCAAGCATCCATAAAAACCCTTTCGCCCCCAGCAATTAGCAATAAAGTTTTCATCGTTTAATAAAGGTCGGTACAAATAAATGGGACGATAAAAAATCGGCGTACAATACGGTCGCGCGCGCGCTACGGTGGTAGCTCGCGCGGTGGAAAGCTCGCGCGGCGGCGGCGGTGGCGGCTCGCGCGCGCTTCGGCCCTGTCCCTCCCCAAGAGTGCGACAGACATATAATTCTCGGATGTACGCGCAGAGACTGTATCCCGATGAATGCGCGACCGTACCGCCAGATTTCCCGTGTCCGTTTTATTGTGCCGGTCCCGGCTTTACGAGATCGTCGTTTTATTTCGTTTATCGTATATAAAAAAAAATATATCCCGGAACTATGGGCGCTCGTTTCCCGCGATGCATCGATGGGTTCGCTCTTCCGCCGTGCCGAGCGCGGAATCGATGCGACGTAATCTTCCCCGGCTCTAGAATTAGGTACGTGGAATCCTGTCGCGCGCGCGACCCAACCGTCAAGGTAGGGTGGGAGGAGAAACCCCGTATCGAAGCCTCGACGTCTTCATCGAAAACCGTAGCTAGCGCGGCCGCTTTCGTTTTATTCGTCCCGATACCCGGGCCTCGCCCTTCGACGGACGGAAAAGCCCGCGAGATCCTGGCAAAAAGGAGAGAGAGAGAGAGAGAAAAAAAGGACGACGTCGAACGGTTTAACGAGGCGGCGGGGAGGGGAGGGAGCGGCGAGGAAAGACACGGGGAGCGAAAGCGAGGGAAAAGGCAGAGCGGACAGACGAGCGAGTGGAAGCGGAGATATATATTTCACCCGAGGCATCCTCGCGAGTACGCGAATACGCGCGCGAACACACGCGGACACGCGTGCGTCCGTGCGTGGAGCGGAGAGCTGTGGCGGTGCGCCGGTAGCACCGCGCGGTAGCGGCCAACACGGCCGAGGAATAGAGGGACGAAGCGAGGAAGCGTGAATGGAAGAGCCGCGGGGCACGCCGGGAGTGAGAGCCGGAAAAATATGTCATCGTTTCATCGACAGTCATCACAAAGAACCGAACGAACGGAACGAACGAACGAACGAACGGACGGATCGACGGACGAATCGAACGAGCGAACGAGCCGAGCCGAGCGGAGCGGAGCGGAGCCGGGCGGGCATATAGGAACGATTCGTGGCGTCGAACCGCGGCGTATCGTGTGCGTACACCGCTCTCGTGTACCGTCTCCCCTTCCTTCGATTTCTTTCATCGCGCACCACCGTCTCTCCTACCCTCTTTTTTCCCTTCGCCTGGTTCTCCACCTCCGTCTCCGGTCTGCGCCACACTCCACCTCCGCATCTCTCCGTCGATGCAGTCATTGTGCGCTGCTCATCCCGGTGTATTGTCATTCGAAACAATGATTTCATAAAAATACACGCAAGCATGCCTGGCTGCGTGCCTGCCTGCCTGCCTGCCTTCGTGCGTGCTCGCCTTGCCAGCCTGCCACTGACTTCTCGTGCCTGTGCCTGTGCCCGCGCCTGCCTTCGTGCCTGCGTGCGTCCGTGCGTGCGAGCGAGCCTGCCCGCGTGCGTGCGTGCGTGCACGCTGCGCTGTTACTATACATACCGTAGGACAGAGATGTAACCCGCGGGATGCGAGGATCCGCGGAGTGGGGAGGCCAAGAATACCGATCGAGGAGCGCTCGATTTACGAGAAAAATACTCGCTCGACTCTGGAGACGAACGCCGGAACGAGCGGGGAACGGGGAAAAGATAAAAGGGCACGCTGGGCAGGGGGGGGGGGGAGAAGAAAAAAGAAACAACAAGGAAAGAAACCGAACGAGAGACTTCGCGAACCAGCTGTCACTGTCAAGACGCGCGCGCGAGCGCGCTGCCTCGCTTCTGCGACTCTCTCTCTCTCTCTCTCTTTCTCTCTCTCTCTCTAGTCGCATCGAATTTTCCATAATCGGTGACCAACGGTTTTTTGGTCTCGCGGAAAGCATCGGCAATTCCGCGAAATCGATGCGAAACGAATTTGCCGGATAACGATCGTTCCCTCGGAATCAGCGACGTCGTTTTTAACGGTACAAGCGTTTCCTCTTTTTTCAGCTTTCCGCGCCCGCTATCTCTCTCTTTCTCGTTCTCTCCGTTTCTCCCTGTCCCTTTCTCTCTCTCTCTCACTCTTTGCCCTCGTCTCTTTTTCGGTTCTTTTTGCCCGGGAAACGCATCGGCCGCGAAAAAGTAGAAAACGCGGTGCGCGCTATGGGTTGACCGGTGTGCCGGTGGTTCGATATCGCGGAATATCGGGATATCGAGTATCCGACATCGAGAAATTCTTCGGTTTAACGCGGTGCCGCGAAAAGTTCGGCTTGACATAGGGGCGGAAGGTTAAGGGGGTGAGTAAAAGGGACGAGGCTAGGGGCGTTTTTCGGGCTTCGTGACGCCGTATGCAACAGGTTATAGTTTTTGGCACACACCGCCGCTTCGCCCTTTCCCGTTCCCTCTCGTTCTCGCCCTTCTCTCCGGCCTCGCTCTCTCGCCCTCGCTCTCTTTCTCTCTATCTCGCTCTCTCTCTCTCTCTCTCTCGCCCTCTCTCCTCCCATCGCGGTCTCTCGCGTTCTCGTCCTTCCGCTCGCGCTCTTTTTCCGTGCTATTCCGTTCACGGAATTTCCCTTATTCGACTCGCGTTTACCGGCGGATTCGCCCCGTCGCCACGTCGCGTCTCGCCGCGCCGCATCGGCCGCCTCTCGCGGGAGATCGTGCGAAAAACCCTGCCTTTTGTCGTCCCCCAAATACAGTCGCTTCTGCCGCGGTTCGACCGCGTGTTCCGCCCGCGCCGCGCTCTCTCGTAGGCGTCAAACGACGCGACCGATCTCCGCGCGAGAGATTTTATTCATCGACCATCGAATTCCACGATTCTTCCACGATCGCGAAGAACGTCGAGCTCGAAAGAGTTTCGCGTTGCACAGCGTCGAAGAAGCGGATCCACCGAATCTTCCCGTTTGTCGGACCTTCTCGCGCGCGGACGGCCGCGGCTGAATCGCGAGATCTCGGATCTCGACGAACGCAGCGACCGTGAGAGGGGGGCGGCGAGTACACTCTGAAAATGGCGATTTTCGCGGGGGCCTTGGCACCGTGTCTGGGCGAGAACGATGAAAATGGGGGCCGCGCGGGAGGAGCGACCGGGGAGAATCGACGAACCTCGGATGGAACTGGAATTTTCGTTTGTCCCCTTTTCCGCCCTTGCTTTCGTTTCTTTTTTTTTTTTGTCGAGCGAGCCCTCGCGGCACTGCGCCGCGTCGAAAAAAAAGCCCGATTTTTTCCTCGCTACACTTCTGTGTTATTTGCTTTATGGAACGCCTGTTACAGATAAATATAATAGGCATTCATCGCCGCGTATTGTCCCCGACGAAGCGCCGTGCGCGCCGGGGCTTTTACATTTTTTCCACCCCTCTACCTACCCATTTTTTTTGTCTCACCGCCGCCACCACCACCACCACCACCACCACCACTACCCTCGCAGTCAGCACTACCACACACGGCCAGGTCTGGCAGCGTCGCATCAGCGTCGCACCGTCATGGCATCGCATCGCGCCGTGTGCCGGCACTGGCATCGCCATCGCCATCGCCATCGCCACCGCCACCGCTACCGCCACCGCCACTGCCACTGCTACCGCCGCCGCCGCCGCCGCCACCACCGCCGTCGCCGACGTCACCACCGTTGCCGGGACCCACACACACGGTGCACGCGAGCTCTCATTTTTATTATTCGCGTTTTTTGGAATTTTTCCAGTGGCGCCCAGCATTGTTTCACGGTTTGTCATTGTTATACGCCTACATCCTGCCAAGCGAGAAAGAGGCGAGGGCTCTAGAACCGGGATCCACCGAGCCCTACAACGCCACCTCCCTCCGCGCGCCACCTCCGCCTATCTCTCGCCCCGGTACCCATTCCCCGGCCCCGACCCCGGTACCGACCCCCTGCCTACCCCCTCCCTCCCTCCTCCGTCCACCTCCTGCCTGCTTCTTCCCCGGCGATCCTATCCCTGAGCTAACCCATACGGCACACCTCTCCACCCTCTCGTCCCCCCTAGCTCTTCCTAGCTCCCTCTCCCCCTGTGTGGCCCCTTCCGCCCCCCGACGCGGTTGGTTCCTCCGCCGCGTTCCCCGAACCGACCAACCCCGTCCCGACAACCCGCTCCTCTCTCTCTCTCTCTTTCGCGTTTCTTCTGCTCTCGCGGATCGCGGCCGCGATCGCAATGATGATGACGGCCGCGTTGCGAAAGCAACGACTACCATATTCCCGATGACGACGGCGCGGGGCACACGTTGCAGATGAGGAAATGGATGACGATGACGGCTACCCCGCGCCTCGTCCCGCAAACCCCGTCCCGTCCCGTCTCGTCGCGTCTCGTCTCGTCTCGTCTCGTCGCGGGGAACGGGACTCGGAACCGAGGGGTGCCAAGCGCCTGCTAGCTAACGGGGGCCTCTGATGACTGTCGAATGACTTCGGGCGCTATTGATTCCGGCATCGTTCCGCGGAAAACGATCTTTCCTGCCAGTTGCCGGTCCCTCTGCCAGTCACATCCCCTAGCCCGAGCTTCGTCCCGTCTAGTCTGGTCTGGTTTGGTCTGGTCTCGTCTCGACTCGGCGCTCGTCTGCGCGTCCATGGAGACGCGTCCTTTTGTGCCGCGGCTCGTCGATCGTTTGCCGGTTTTTCTCTTTTGTCCCCTCGGCACGATGCCACGCCAGCCGTCGTACCGGTCCCGTTCGGCGGTTCCCTCCCAATAAGCGGCGACGACGAGACTTTGGTGACGCGCGCGCGCGCTCGCGACGATAAACGGTCGCAGTCCGATCGAAAACGGGCGAGCGCGCGCGCGCTCGAGCGCCGGGAATCGCGTGTCGCCGATAATCCGAGAAACGAGAACGAAATCGAAAATAAATGCTCGCGGTACGTCGGCGAGATCGGCCGTTAAAATCGTTCGGTGAGGAACGACCAATTAAAGTGACGATTCCGTGGACCGCTTGTGCACGGCCGACACAGAGGGGCGGCGCGGCCCGGCGAGGAAGAGGGATGGAGAACGGGGGCGGTATCTCTGGGCGATGTCGGATCCGATCGTGAATCCGCTACGATCGGTCGCGTATGATAAATACGATTCGAGCATCGACGCGATTGTAGAGGGCTGAAACGATAGCGGGAGAGCCGGCCGAGCCTCACCCCAAATCGTCGCACGAAATACGCGCGGCCTGCGATAAACGCGCGCGCGTCCCCGCTCCTCTCTCTCTCACTCTCTCTCTCTCTCTCTTTCTCTCTCCGCTCCCTTTTCGGCTTGTCCTCGTTGCGCCTCGCGCCATTAAGTATACCCGCTACGTTTATCATTTCGGCTTTACGTTTACGTTTACGGTTACGGTTACGATTCCGATTCCGATTCCGATTTCGATTCCGATTCGACGATCGGTAGCGTGAGCGCGCGCGCGCGCTTCCCTTGTTTTTCCGCAACCCCTGTTTTGCGCCCGGCCTGCCTTCCGCTTTTAAAAGCCCCGCGCTATCCGATCCATCGAAAATTATCGTTACTCGACGGACGAATCGCGATCCCGTGGAATTTCGAATGGCCGGCCGTGCTTTTTGTCACGATCGACGCGCAACGAGGCCCCCGGAAACACAATCCCTTTCGATCATTTGCCCGCGCGAAACGACGCGTTCGACGGCGCAAAGACCGGCGCGCTTCCCTTCGACCGACGGGGTTTTAAGTAGAGCTTCGCGTCGAGCTTTCGAGAACCGGGAGAGCGGTGCTCCGAACGTTTATTCGCAGTCGTACACTTTGAACACGTACCTACTTTGTTTTCCTTCTCCACCGGTTAATTCTGGATCGAAAAAAGCTAATTTACCCGCGCGTGGGCGTTCCGTGTCGTCCAGACTGTCGGACGCGCGGTTCGCTCGACCTATGGACCTCTTCCTCCTCTCTTTTTTTTTACTATTCCAGTGAGAGAGGGAGAAAGAGATATATATAGAGAGAGAGCGAGAGGGGGAACTCCCATTTCTACGTTGCATACGGCCGCGCTTTTGTTTTCTTTCCGTTCGGTTCGATTCCATAATTTTGTTCCGACCGCGATGGGAAATGCGGTCTGCGAAGAGCGGCGGTCGCTTCTCGTCTCTTTGCAGAGGAGGAGGTCGGAGAGGGCGGATAATCGGCCGGATCGGCTCGATCCGATCGAATCCCCGATAAAACGGCCGGCGAAAGAGTAACCGAGCGAACGAACGAACGAACGAACGAACGGCGTCGGCGGCGTCGGCCTTCCCCTTGGCGGTGCAGTCGGTGCAGCCGGTGCAGGCGGAGCTGCCGGTGTTGTAGACGATGCGAGAGAGGCGGTGGATCGGTCGCGTGCACCAGCCGACCGCCAGGATAGGATCCCGTTAACCAGCTTTTACTTCCTTCCGGATGGCAGTGCACGAGCCAACAGCCGCGGTTTTCGCTCCAATTTCGAACCCGTTCCTCTATGATTCCTCGATTGGAAGTAACGCCGTAGGGTGCGTCGAGAGGTTTGAACAGCCAAGGCGGAGGGAGAGAAAGAACGAGGGAGAGAGAATTGACCTCGCATTATCGGCCGGCCGATATTTGCACTCCACTCGTATTTGCGCGCGCGGCAACGCATCGCCGTACGTACAAACCGAGGCCCGCTCCTTCCATCGGCCGTTTTCCCCGGCCGCCCAGCTAGGCCGCGCGTTGCGTTCTTCTTCCGCAGCCTCTTCGGCTTTTACTCGGCTCGTTCTCCGCCTGCAACTTTGTCCCGAGCAAGATGTGCCTGCCTCCCCTCCCGCCCTTCCGCTAATTGGCAGCGTTCCATGCCAACGGCCGCTTCATGGGCGAGGAAACCATCGCGCCGCTGTCCGCCGCTTTCCATCCGACGAGCGTTCAACCCGCTCGAGGCCGCTTCTTCTCAACGAAGCGTCGCGATATGCCAGCCCAAATCTGGAAGCCACGAGCTTATAGTCGTATAAGAAGCGAAATCAATTCCGGCGAGGAAAAGTCGCAGGACGAGATCTGGTTCTCGTGAAATCCCGCGTGGATATAAAAAAGGTGGCGTAACAAATGCCCGCGCGGCGCGGATCGACTCGGAGAAGGCGACGACGCGCGGGTGCGGCAAGGTGGACGGATCGGGGAAAGAAAAAGATAAAAAGCTCGAGGAGAGAGAGAGAGAGAGAGGAGAAGAGAGAGCGGAGAACGTAGAGAAGGGTACTCGCGAGGTCGCGTCCGTGTTGGTCGGATGCGTGCTCGTCTGCGCGCGGGGCCGGTGCAGCAGCTTACGGGTTATTCAAATGAACGGTAAAAATCATCCATAACCGAGGGTAGAAGGCACCCTGGTATTGGTTATATTTAAATGGGTTTAATGCCCCGGCCGTACCCTCGACCAGCCGGCAACCGTCCTGCGTCTATCCTCTGCTCTCCCCCGGCCGCGATCCATTCTCATCCTCCGTCGCCGTCGCCACCTACGTTCCACCTCTTGCACCCTTTCTCCGCGGCTCGACCCGCACCCTCTCCCTCTCCATCTCCTCCTCCTCCACCTCCTCCTCCTTCTCGCCCTTCCCTGTTCCTCCGCAGAACCCCACACCCCCGGCCATACCGCGGCTCGAGGGTAAAAGTACGCCGTCGATAAAAAGCAAGTGTGCCGACGCGGTGGCGGAGAGGACGGGCCACGGGGGCACGGCGCGGAGGGGACACAGGGGGGAGGGAGCGCGAGGGGCACCGAGGGCAAAGACGGAGCGACGGGCTATACGCGGAGACAGAAAGCGGAAAGCGACCGCGACGGAAAGAGACGGCCGAAACGGAAAGGGGTAAGAGAACGAGAAGAGTCGAGGGGTCGGCGGCGCGGCGGGAAGAGGAAGGGCTCGAGGGAAGTCGGTGTCATTTTCATTCTTCCGCCTTTCTCTTCCTCTTCTCCGGCACCTTTTTTTCCTTCTACGCCGGCTGTACTCTCAACAATTAGGTATATCTCGGGCCGCCCTCGACATTGTTTTCGCGGCATCTCGAGTGAGCTTTTCGCTCGAGATTCTTTCCACGCGGCGCGGCGCGGCGCTTGCATCCTCTCCTCTCCTCTCCTCTCCCTATCCGTCTCCTCTTCGCCCCGAGTTTCTGCCGCGAGCCACCGCGTCGACGGTCGCCGCGCGAGATCACCCGCCGCCGGAGGGGACGCAGGATTCTCGTCTAGGATCCGGGCGATCTATGTTCGGGTCACCGTGCGCGATCGAACCGGCGAACCAGTGGCAAATATTTTTTCATCTAGACGGCGAGGGGGGTGCGCGCACCCGCGGCCGTTCCGGTAGCCCGATCTACCGCTAATCCGGCCTCCGCAAAACGGTATCGGATTTTTGCGCCGTTTGCGGCTCTGGTAAAAAAGGCGGAAAAATCGGCGCTCGGAAAAAAATCCAGAGATACGCGAAGAGACGGCCGCGATACGGCGGGATACGCCGGGATAGCGGGCCGCAGGGGGCGCGGGAGGGGGACGGCGCAAGGGGTGACACGCGGCTTGCAGGGGGTGGTCGCGGATGAGCGAAAAGCCGCGATCGGACGCGGAAACAAAAATTGCGTGTAGCTGCCGAGCAACAATAATTGAAACGGCGCGTAACACCGTCCGAATCCTCGGAACCCATTTTATATTTTAATCGTACTTCGATAGGCTCGCCGCGAACCCGTCTCGATATCGTTTCGACCCCCCGCGAACTTTCCGTTCGCGTTCCTCGACTTTCCGCGATCTCCGACGTGTCTCGTTGATGTCTTCGACGCCGTCTCGTCGCTTCATCGTCGATCATCGAACGGCCTCTCCGGCTACGAGCTACATAGAGAAATGTCTGGCTAATTGACGCTCAGATTGTGCATAAAATTGGATAATTTGGGAAGAGGAGATGCGATTATTCGAGCCTTGCGGTTCATTTTTATAGCTACGAATTGTCGAGAAATATAAAAAGCTGAGCTGCGAGGCTCGAATAATCGCATCTTCTCTTCCCAAATTTTCCATTTTCGTGGACAATCCGAGTGTCAATTAGAGAGACATTACTGTACATCGTCGGCGGTGTGTCGTGGCGACAATTACGTAAGACCCTGCGTTGCGAGTTCAGTAATGTCTCTCTAATTGACGCCCAGATTGCGCATAAAAATGGACAATTTGGGAAGAAGAGACACGATTATTCGAGCCTTGCGGCTCGTTCTTATAGTTACCGATTGTCAACGACTATAAAAACGAGACGCGAGGCTCGAATAATCGTATCTCCTCTTCCCAAATTGTCTATTTATCGCATTTTTGCGCGCAATCTCAGCGCGAATTAGGGAGAAATTACTGCATTTCCTATTGTCTCCCTATTAAATTCATTCATTCGGTCATTTGTTCCCGGATGGAACCCTTTGGCACAAGAGAAGAAAAACAAAAGAAACTTTATACAAAGAAAATATTGTTACGGCGACTTGCCCAAATCAAGTCGCTGTAATATGAAGCTGTCCTGTTGTGAACAACTCCTTAGGAAATGATGAAAGTCGAGGGGTTGCCACGGAATAGTAATGTCTCCCTAACCGACGCTAAGATCGTGCACAAAAATGAACAATTTGGGAAGAGGTGACACGATTATTCGAGCCTCTTCCAAAATTATCCATTTTACTCTGCGCTCGGATCAACGCAACAACCGTCCTCGCTGAATTCGTACTCGCGCTCGCGATAATCGCAACGGATTTCGCTGCGAGCGAGCGCACAAGAATCTTCGGCTTCGTCGAATTTTCCTGACACAACCCGCAAAAAATGGGTTAAGCTGCCGCACCGATCCGGGATTAACGCAGTCCTCTTCGACGAATTCGTTAGTTGCGTTCGCGAGAATCGCGGTCGATACGCTGCGCGAACCAGTCGAAAGAACTCTTTAACCTCGTCCAATTCTCATCGCACGACACGCAAAAATGGGGTATCGTCGACAAGCCGGAAACGCGGCGTGCACGTCATGGTTCGCTTAGGGCGGCCGGACACTCGTTTCCACGAACGATTTCGTCGCGTCGACGGTCGAGCGATCGCCGATCGCGCGAGCGAGCGAGAGAGAGAGAGAGAGAGAGAGAGAGAGAGAGAGAGAGAGAGAGAAAGAGTCGAAGGTTTCGCGGGAGAAGGCGAATTCCTGCGTGTCGTCGAGAGTCGGTCGATGATAATATACTCGCGCGCAGCGCGTTATTCATCGATTTCCTAATCGTCGCGTTTCGAGATCATGGAAAATAATTATGAAGCTCGGCCGGCGGGGGAAAAAAAAGCAACCGCGAAGGAAAAACTTATGCCGGTGTGTGTTACGGAATACGGCGCGCTCCGAGGGCCGCTGAAAACGATTCCGTTGCGCGATGGCCGCCGGTTGAGAAATCGATTTCTACGCGTAACACCTAATTGCGTTAATACGTATTTACGTCCGTTCGCGTTTCATAGTAATTTATTATTTCTGCGCAATGTTATACACATATAATATGGCCTCGAGGTCGAGCTATCGCGCGCGCGCGTGCACACACACACACACACACACACGTTTCCAGGCGCGTAGGCGAAACTATCCGAGGCTGTCGGTGGCGACGGCAACGGCAATGCCAGCGACGACGACGACGACGACGGCGACGGCGACGACGACGACGACGTTGGATCGAACGCGCGCGGTTGCCGCTCGTTAGCGCGCATCGATAATCGTCGCTTAATCGATCTTTTCTGCTTTCTGTTACAGGTGAGTACGCGACAATGGCACGGCCAGCGACGGAGCCAGCTGTCAGGCTGTTTGCACGCGAGTAAATCATTCCCGGCAGCGTGTTGCGACGCGAAATTTCCGAGCGAGAATCGACGCGGAGCGACGCCGCGAAGACTTCTTCTCTCGCTCCCCCAGGTTTGGAAATCTCGAGCGTTCGCGTTCGCGTTCGGATCCGAGCTCGCGAGATCTCGGAACCGTCGGCACGGTTTATCGCGCGCCTCGTGACAAAGTCCTCGTCGGCGGAATGCCATAACCGCGTGCCGGAGTTGGCAGCTCCTGGATTAGAATCGGCCGTAATCGTAAAGACTTTACCGCGCGCGAAGGCGGCCGGAGAGACGCGCGGCGGCGAGCCGCGAGCCTCGTTATTTACGATTTTTAATATGCCGAGAATCGCAACCCGACCGCCGCCCGTCTATCCGCTCGTCCATCCGCTTCGCTCGGATATGAATAAACATTAAATTCCTCTTTACTCCTTTTAATAACTTTTTATACTTCATATTTTATTAATGCGAGACATTCCAATCGGGCCCGCTGCGGCGGCGAGTTGCGCAACGTGATTTGCGTTTCAATAACGCGTACGTACTCGCGGCTCCAGCCTTTTCTTCCTCCTTCTCCGCCTCTCCCTCGCATTTTTCTCCCTCTCTCTTTCTCTCTCTCTCTCTCTCTCGCTCTATCTCTCTCTCTCTCTCTCCCTCTCTGTCTGTTTGTCTCTATCTTTTTCTCTTGTTCTCTTTCTTCTCCGTTGCTCCTCCCTGTTTTCTCTCAGCCCGCGCCGTGTCCGTCTCCGTTGCTCCAACGGTTTAGTTCCTCCGCGTTGCCTCGAACAACGGTACAAAACGGTTTCCAAAACGCAAAGAGTTACGACCTGCGGATAGCGTCGGGACCGCGACGCGACCGCGAACGGGAGAAGGGTTCTGCGGATGTTGGAGAAATCGGTGAAAAAACGCGGCCGTAAACGGTTTGCTACGGATTGAATCGACGGGGTCGCGTTACCAACGTTCGACCGAAAAGTTTTCGGAAACTCGAAACCTCGGTTTACACGGTCGAGGAAGGACGCGCGACTACAGCATCGCGGTTTCACCGTTTTTCGCGTGCTCTAATTGTTTTTTTTTTTTTTTGTTACGATCGGAATACAATCGCGGCCACCGTTCAGGACAAACGAGATTTCCCTAACGGAACGGAACGGAACGAACACGCGCACAGCGCGCACAGATCGGTTTCGAAATCGGGCGCGCGTGCGAGCGCGCAGGAGCCTCTCGCGTTTGGCTCCAAAGGAGAATTCGAAAGCGGAGCCGATGCAGAACCGGCGGCGAGTATCGCGCAGAAAGGGGGTAGAAACGTAACTGTATTGGCCCTGTACGGTGGCTGGATTTTAATCGAAGCGCAACGTATAAAGTTGCTGAAAATCAGATTATCCCTGCTCGCCCTGTTCCTCGTCCTCCTCTTCCTCCTCCTCCTCCTCATCCTCCTACTGCTCCTCCTCCTACTCTTCTGGTTCGGTATCGTTCTCTCTACCCCTCCGCGATCCCTGCTTTCCGGTTGGTCACGACTGCGAACCATTTTTTATCTCCCAGCTTTTATCCGGTAGATTTTTATTGATTCGTGCAAATGAAACGATTCGGCTATGGGTGAGCCGACTCGGTCCAACGAGGGATCACCCGGGACGCTCGGCCACCCGCCTAACTCGGGACACGTGACCTTGAAGCCAGAAAGGAACACGAGTTCCCCAATGGTCGCATAGTGGCTTTAAACTTTTTCAGTCCGAGCAATTGCTCCGCGAACTCGACAATATCGAAACCACGCCCTCTTGGAGCACACTGGAACAAGAAGTTCTTAATCTGCGAGATTTTCGGGGGGATCTTTAACCCTCAGCGCTCCACGCGTTTCTCGAGTACTACCTACCAGCAACTCCGGCACATTTTTGGAGCAAAGCGCCTGAGATAAAGGAAGTCTTATTTTCAGATGAAAAGATTACACGTCCTTGTGAAAGCTTTTGATTTTATTCATTTTATGTTGCCAAGTATAAAAATGGGCAAACAATGTTTCAATCGTAATGGTATCTACTTAACATTGTGCGAGGTCGGTGCATCGACATCGTGAATTGCGACCGAAATTTCCAAGCAGCAAATGCATCCTCATCGAAATGGGTAAATTTACTGTTAATGATATTCTTCGCGATTCTTAAATAAATATATCCCTCGTGTTCTTCGACGCGATTTATTATAAAATTAGCATCGCGAATCGTCCGTTGAATTCTGTTCGGATACGGAATTATCGAAACAAAAATATCTTTTGCGCGAGTTTGCCGGAATTTTTTTATTGTTAATCTTCGCTGGAATCGGCTCGATTAATAATTAAATTAAATTAAAAATTAGTAAATATTCTTCGGACGTTCTAAAATAAAGTTGAACAGCGTTTTTCTGAAAAATATCACTACCGGCAACTCCGGCACATTTTTGGAGCAAAGCGGCTGAGATAAAGGAAGTCTTATTTCGTGCGGAAAAGATTACACGTCCTTGCGAAAGCGTTTGATTTTATTCATTTTACGTTGCCAAGTATAAAAATGGGCAAACAATGTTTTAATCGTAATGGTACACACGCTAAGCACGTTTCACTACAAATAACAATTGCCAACATCAACAAAAACATAGCATCTTCGGTGTAATCATGCTAAAATCATTGAGCTCCGTAGCAGAGCCTTCGGATTTACGGGAAAAAAATGATGTATGTCTCCATAGCGAAGCCAACGGAGCGCTAAGGGTTATCATCGTGTACATTTCTCCTTGCAACTATTTTTTTTAAATACGAGCTAAGGAAATGTAGTCACGTGTAGAATTTATTTACAGTGTCGTCTCACAATACAGTGAATTCTCCAGAATTTTTCTCCAGCTTATAAATAAAAATGGACAATTTGGAAAGAAGTGATAGGATTATTCGCGCCTCGTGGCTCATTTTTATAGTTGCCGATTAATTATGAAAACGAGGTGCAAGGTTCGAACAATCGTACTTCCTCTTCCCAAATTGTCTATTCTTGTTTACAAGCTGAAGGAAAATTAGGGGAATTTACCATAGTTTGTTTCTCCAAGATAGCAAGGTCTTCTGTCGGATCTCTGATAGGGTTTGTACCAGAGTTGGTCAAAATTTTATTCGGATGACTGATAAGAGATGATAACGAATAAAATTTTATTCGAAACTATCGAATAAATATCCAATCGAATAAAAACTTATCTAGATAAGAATCTACCCGAATAAGATTTTATTCGAATAAGAATTCGTCCGAATAAGATTTTATTCGAATTGATTCGAGTAAGAATTTATTCGTACAGAAGTTCGTACGGAAAATAGTCGATTTGAATAAAAATGATTGGATATAAAGTGATATTTTTTCATAGTTTATCGATTTATTTCTTCCGTATTCATTTTTACGATTAACTTTTTTATCAAACGTTTCATCGGAGTGTTTGTCACTTCTGGGGAGATTGTTCGTTACCGCATAAAATAAATAATCTTAATATCACAAATAATCTTTGAACAGAGGAAGGCACTGGCAATTTTATAATTCTATACGCGGTCGAAATTATACCGATCCCGAATGTGTTTTCGTATGAACATTCTTAAAAAAAGTTATGTAAAAACGAAAACACTCGACAAATTGTTCGCATTATTATTCGAATAATCTTACAATCTCTGCTCGCATTATTATTCGTATAATCTTACAATCTCTGCCCGAATAACTTATTCGACTAAACAATTATGCGAATAATTTGTGTGTTCGAATAAATACATAGAATAATTTATGACGATTATAAATAGATAGAATAATTTATGACGAATACATGAATAATTGTTAGCCGAATAAAATATTCGACCACGAACATCCATTCAGATAATTATCTCAGATAGATACTTTTATTCGAAACAATTCGAATAATGCCCAACTCTGATTTCTACGAACAGTACAAAGTCACAGCTAGAATCAAGTCCCGACACAAAACCACGTTCGCTCAGAGAACGTTGTTTAATTGAATCGAATTTATTTATATACACGAATGAGCACATATTTTTATATTTTTACCATAGCAGAAGCAAAACCGTGTCTTACATTGAATCGTGGTGATCCAATAAATTAGGCAATCGGTTCGCGAAGACTTGTTATAAATTTAGTAACGCTGTAAATAAATCTACCTTGTCAGTGCTGTTATCAACGGATTGAAATGTCCTGCGAAACGGGTCAATCGCATTAAATCTCGCGATGTGTATCGCGAGATTCGAAGCTCGCTGACCCAGCGAAACGAGACGGAGCATCGAACTTAACCTTTCAGGCACGACGCGCCACTATAGTGGCTTTCGTGGATGTCATCTTTCGGAACGACACGCCACTATAGTGGCTTCCGCGGATGTCATCTCTCTGGACGACGCGCCACTATAGTGGCTTGCTCTGGTAGCTCACTCGCTCATCGTTCGAATCAAATAATCGTCTTCATATGCATTGTTTCACACTTCTTTTGTCCTCGCATCGATTTACAACAGTCTACAGGGTGTCCGAAAAATGTCTCGCAATCCGGAAATGGCGGGTTCCTCGGATCATTTGAAGCAACTTCTTCCTTTACAAAAATGTTCTCCGAGGTACCGTTAACGAGTTATCAACGAAAAACAGTGACCAATAAGAATCGAGTACGGTTGACGCGAGGCGGCCCAGCCAACCAGCGCGCGAAGCCCAGTTCCGCTCATTGGCTCGATCGCCTCGCGCCAGCCGAGCTCGCCTCTCATTGGTCACCGTTTTTCGTTAATAACTCGTTAACGGTGCCTCGGAGAAAATTTTTGTACAGATAAAAGTTGCTTCAAATGTCCTGAGCAACCCGCCACTTTCGGATTGCGAGACATTTTTGGGACACCTCTCTTATATATACAGTATCAGACTCTGTACAGTACAAATCAGATTCTGCCGTCCAGAGAAATAGCCACGCGCAGAATTCAGCCGTACCTAAAAGGTTAACAAGCCGAGTATAACTCAAGGATCTTTAGTCGTACCATGCTTCGCGCACGAAGCATAACTTTGCGCGGAAAGAAGCGAGAGATTTGCGTTCGGATCCGGTGCGTAGATTCCGGCGGTGCTTCGATCGCAGCCGCGAGCCGACTGTTCCCGTAAAGATGCGAACGCGACGCGCGTTCCGTTCCGTTCCGTTCCCATAGCTCGACTCGAGCATTCCTATCGGATGATCGGTCCGGCCGAAAGCGAAGTCGCAGAAGCGGCGCGCGAACGCCTCGCAGATTTCCCGAGGCGTTCCGCGCGGATCGAACGGCTAATGGAATGTCCCGCCGCGTCCTTCGCCCCGGCGGTGTGTCTTTTATTCCGGGGCCGTTCGATCGGCTCGAACAACCAGCAACACCGCGTGTCCAGGAAAGATTCGGCGTGGCGTCGATGCCGCGCGACACCCGCGAACAAGTGTCGTTGAACCATTGTTCCTCGTCCTGTTTTTCCTGGCGGACCAAAACGGGTACAATTCTTCGGTCGTTATTTTTGGCCCCGGCCGATCTTTAATGCATCGCGAATGTCGAAACGTTTGCCTACCTCGTTAATGCGCTAACGCTAGTACGGAATTAACCGGGATCTCAATAATTTAACCGAACGAACGTCTTCGACGTCGCTGCATTTGTCCGATTAGCGGGCTATTTCGGTGGTCCGACGTAAAAAACATTTGACATGGGAGGGCGCGGGGGTGGCGCGGACGACGCGGTCGATCGCGAGGGGGACCGTGTCCCCGTTTGCCACGGCCTTTCGTCCGCTGGCGAACGAGACGCGTGTTCGCGCGCGGCCGGCTAGTTTTCGTCGGCCCGGCCCGGCCCGACCCGGGCCACCGGGTCCCGACTCGCGGCGACCATCGGCGATCGCGTTGAAAATCCACGAGGCAATAATTCCGCGCGGGGACGCGCGGCCGGATAAGGGGAAGCTCGGCGTCGGGAACGTTACAGTATTATTTTTAATAACGGTCACTGAGAAGCGGGGACCCGTTCGCCATTACGTTACGCGGTAAATAATAAACGTTTATATGGCCTTGGAAGTTATTATACAATATATACGTTCGTATACGCCCGATGCCATTACGGCTATCGTATATTATTAATGTAGCGGTTCTCAACCGACCTAGAGGCGCGTCGCTATCCCGGGGCCGCCTCGAGCACGAAAAGCCTCGAGGAGCTTAGAGCAGCCGTTCCGCTCGATTCTCTTTAGGCGCTCCTCCCTTATCTCGGCGCGGCGCGCGCGGGCGGTTCCTTTTCCTCGCTCCTCGGAACTGCGAAATTCGTCGGCGATCGGGCCCGGCGCGGCGCGGCGCTCGCCGGCGGAAAATATTCGTCAAGGTGACTCGGGCGTGAAACGACACGCTGCTTCCGATGTAATTATATCGTGGCGGTGGCATAATATCGCTGACGGATAATGAAACGTTCGAATGTATGTAATGGCCGGCTGCCATTCCGCCGCCGAAATGCCCCCCCCCGCACCTCCCCCCCTTCTTTTCCGGAAAGCAACGCGCGGCCGGCGTCGTCGTCGCTCGCCGATTCGATTTTACGAACGGAGCTGCGAAACGGACTGTTCGCGCGGGGCTCCTCCGGTCCTCTTTTCCTTTCCGGGCGCGATCGAGACGACGGATCCGGGATCCGGCCGGCGAAAGAGCGGGGCGAGAGAAGATACGGAGCGAGACGCGCCGCGGAACAAGCTCGTTACGCGAACAATAAGTTTCGGTAGAGCCGAGGCGAACTAATTGCGCAGTTATTTCGTTAAGATAAGGCTCACGCTCCGGCTTCACGGTCGCTCTCCGCTAGATGGAGATTAGGCGAATTACATTATTTTACGTGTAGCATCGCCGGCCTGGGGAGACGATAGCGCAGTCAAAGTTTCGTATCAATATTTATTGTATAACGATAAGATTAAAAGGAATTTGTTAATGCGCGGCTCGTGTTTATATTGTTACGTCACGCGCCAACTCGAGCCGACCGTACGGCGAGACAAGCTTCTCTGTATCGAATGAAACAAAGCGGTTCTCATTCGCGATTTAATCGCGGCCTGCCCGCGGCTAAAGGATCGCCGCGTTCGGGGATCGCCGCTCCCCGGGTCCGGACTCTCTCGTTTCTCTCGGTTTTCTTCCGCGAAAGCGTCTTCCGCGACGCGTCGCCGGACGTTAACCTTTTAGGTACGGCTGAATTCTGCGCGAGGCTATTTCTCTGGACGGCAGAGTCCGATGTGTACTGTGCAGAGTCTGATACTGTATATTCTGTCTGTATATACAGGATGTCCCAAAAATGTCTCGCAATCCGAAAGTGGCGGGTTCCTCGGGCCATTTGAAGCAACTTTTATCTGTACAAAAATTTTCTCCGAGGCACCGTTAACGAGTTATTAACGAAAAACGGTGACCAATGAGAGGCGTGCTCGGCTGGCGCGAGGCGACCGAGCCAATGAGCGGAACTGGGCTTCGCGCGCTGGTTGGCTGGGCCGCCTCGCGTCAGCCGTACTCGATTCTTATTGGTCACTGTTTTTCGTTGATAACTCGTTAACGGTGCCTCGGAGAACATTTTTGTAAAGGAAGAAGTTGCTTCGAATGATCCGAGGAACCCGCCATTTCCGGATTGCGAGACATTTTTGGGACACCCTGTAGACTGTTGTAAATCGATGCGAAGACAAAAAAAGTGTGAAACAATGCATATGAAGACGATTATTTGGTTCGAACGATGAGCGAGTGAGCTACCAGAGCAAGCCACTATAGTGGCGCGTCGTCCAGAGAGATGACATCCGCGGAAGCCGCTATAGTGGCGTGTCGTTCTGAAAGATGACATCCGCGAAAGCCACTATAGTGGCGCGTCGTGCCTAAAAGGTTAATGATACAGGAAAGGCGGATCGCGCCAACTGAAAAGGCCGAGTAGCAATCGTTGAATGCAAATCGCCTGGGCACGATGGATCGTCCATCGGGTTGGCATACTATAAAATCCACGGACCCAGGACAAAAGGCATAAAAAGCCCGGACTTATACGGCCGAAACCCGGACACTTTTAACTACTTTTTAAATGAGATATGATATCGTAAAGAAAAGTTTCACGATATCCATAAAGAAATAAAAGTAAAATATATGGTTTGTACGGAATAAGTGTTTTATTTGAGATTATTATACGTGCACGCGCTATAAACTATGGTAAAGCAAGTAAACAAGCAAACAGAGGAAGGTATAAAACCGATTGTATTTCGTTGTACGCGTTTGATTGGTAAAATATTTCTCACACACACACACAGCCGGTTATTACCGTGCAATCGAGCTAAAAGCAAATTATAAATTATCTGCTTTTTTATTCAAAAACCATTTACGAGGACTCTGAACTAAAATTAACCGGGATTCTTGAGGAAAATCCTTACGGAACATCTTAGAATGTGTGCTAAAAAACTAGGTCAAATCTCTACGGCAATCATGATGGTTCCCCACGCGTCGTCGCCGCCGGTTTCCAGCGATTTACCAAACGTCCGCGTGTGGGCAAATTACAAAGAATATCGGAGTTGCGCGAAGAGAATAGAAATATCGCGCGAGAGACCGCTGTATCCTTGGAAGCGAATGCAAAACGTCGAACCGTACGACATTATTAATAAACGCGCGGCGATTCATTGCGGTAATCATGGTCGCCTTGCGATGACGCGCGTGCATAGGCGGGCTGCGAGGAACGTCGCGGGGGGAGGGGAAAAAAAGAAGAGAAAACGTTGCGGAGGTGGGACGGCAGCCGAGGAAAAAAGACGCGAAGGTAGGGCGAAGCGAAGCGAATACACGGGGCGAGACCGCGAGAACACGCGCGCGCGCGCGCGCGCGTGTCGCGCGAAGGGTGTCGCGGAGATCGGTAGATCGCGAGCCGACGCGTCGCAGTGGGCGTTAGGGCGTCGCTCGTCGTTCGTCGTTTGTCGGTCGATCGACCGAGGCTCTAATTAAAGATTGCCTGTCAACGCGATCGGGCAGCGTCTTAACGAGGGTAATTTTCCGGCGAGTAAGTAAAAAAGGGATGAAGGGTAAAGATCTCGGATCTCCCACCCGTACCCTACGCCCGACGCTTTTTCACCGGCGAGGAACTTCATCCGGCGGATTAAAAGGAATCTCGGGCCGGCAATAACGAGGCGCTTATCGATCGATAATAATTTAATGATAGTTATTCTCGAGCGGGCTGTTATTCCTCTCGAGGCGCGCCCCGGGTTAAATATTTTTGTTTCGTTCTGGTCGTCGGCTGGAAAGTCGATTCGTCACGACCTCCGCGTAGAAAATACGCTACTTCATTCTGGTCGGAGAGAAGCACAGGGCCGCCAGAGAGAGAGAGCGAGAGAGAGAGAGAGAGAGAGAAAGCGAGAGAAGGAGAAAGAGCTTGTACACACACGCTCACGCACACGGTTTCGAGTATACGGAGCTGCGGAGCGACCGCGGAACAGAGACAAATACTCGAACAGACGAGGAGAGAGAAGACGAGGAGAGAACGCGAGTCTACGCGAGGAGAGCAGGACGGAGACAGCTAGGGACACCTACGTCTTCGGTAACGCTCGTACGCTCGTACACGCTCGTACTACGTACGCTAGCGAGCTCGCGGCTCCTCTGTGTTGGTACGCGCGAGGGTACTTATATATAGAATTAAATATACGATACATTATTCATTTTAAGTTCTTTCTCCTTGCTTGTCCGGAGATCGTATGTATTACGCGCACACTAGCTGCCTCTCCCGCGCACACTCGCACACGGACAGCCGCGTTGCGCTCTCTCTCTCTCTCTCTCTCTCTCTCCCACTCTCTCTCCCTCCCGCTATTTCTCATTCTCTCTTTCCATCTGCCTTTGCTGCTCTCCTCTCGCTCGTCTCAGCAGAACGCATTCACGGACGTGCTCGCACGCCTACCAGTCGACTCTTTCACGTACACGCGTTTAAAACGCGCGCACCGTCGAAACTTACGAGCGCACGCGAGCTAGAGAGAGAGAGAGAGAGATAGGGAGAGAGAGAGAGGGCACAGTTATAACTTTTTATTTTAAAGATGGCAGCGTCTCATTTGCAATTCTATGCAGGACGTCGATACGCCTGATTTATCGTTACTATACTTATACCGGGTCTGCGCGCTTCTGCCACAATTTATATCGAGAATACGGACGACCGTCGGTGCGTCTGCGACCCCCCCGGTCCCTCCACCCTCCGGAGCCGCGATCCACGTTTATCCGCGGTGGTTTCGATGCATCGTCGCGGCGGTCGTCGACCAAAGCCGGAAGTCGCGAGAAGAGCGAGAAGAGTCGCGCGGAATTCGGCCCGCGAAACTACAAACACGGGAGATAAGATTGCGAACGCGGAAAACGCGAAGCCACGATCGGATCGAATGCGACGGATTTTCGGAACGACGCTGACGTAGCGAGTTTCGCGAGATTCTTCCTCTCTTTCTCTCTCGAAACGATCGTTTCCAACGCGTCGAGAGCGTTCGAAGCCGACGATCGCCTCCCGTGTTGTCTTTGTTGCTCGAGGATCGTGGACCGAAAGGGGCAGCCGCTTGGCTCCGTCGGAGATCCGATCGTTGGATAGAAGAGGCCCGATCGGGTCTCTCGAGAAGGTCGCGTCAGAGTGGGAGATAGCCGCGCATTATGCCGTGGGGGGGAAGTGGGAGGCAAGAACGCGGGCAATATTTCGGAAAGGGTGCGAGCGAGCGCGGCGTTCGGAGTGGGACCAGGAGAAGCGACCTTGATCGACGTGTCCACTGATCGAGCGTACGCTAACTCGTAAGAGAAGTAGATCGTAAAAAAAGTCGGCAATAAAAATGGTAATGCGCCGAGTAATACGCGCATAATACCAGCCATTATCCACGCGCGTCTTCCTTTATTATCTTTTTTATACTCGATACAGTACGGATCGTAAAGATCGCGGTAATAAAAAGTATTATTTTGTGCCGCGCGCAGACCGATGGAGACCGGTCTCTGCGGTGGTGGTGGCCCGACTGTCCGACAGAGACGGAGCTTAACGAACCCGTTTTAATCGCGCGGTATCACGGACGGATAAAAAGTTCTCTTTTTCAATGAGGTACTAATTACGTTTCGTGGCGTGGTGGTCGGTCGAGTCTCTCTCTCTCTCTCCCTCCCTCTCTCTCTCTCTCTTTCGCGCGCGCGCGCGCGCGGGGGTGGGATAATTAAGCAACGGGACGAGTGCGGCTGCCAACTTCTTTTAGTTTGTCAACGGTAAAGTTTCCCTTTCGTTCGGGAAGGATGCCCGACCGACGCTAACAGGAAGAGAGGAAAAATGGGAAAGAACGCGCGCGAGTGCGGATGGAGCGAGAGGCGGAGAGGACCGGACAGAGATGGAGAAAGGGAGGAAGAGAGAGAGAGAGAGAGGGTGAACAGGGAGCGCGATCGGAAATTGCTCGAAAGAGCGGACGGAATGACGGTCGAAAAGTCCCTAACCTGTCCCGTTCGGCGCGAACTCGCGCCATTGTTCGACTTATCGGCCGCCGCCACGTGCTTTACATAATGGCAGTGTCGAAAATGCGGTTTAACGATATCTAAACACGAGTACTCGGCCGTTTTAACTGGTAACGCGACGCGATGCGACGCGGCACCGCGCGCGACGGGGTTGCCGCGTGTCGGAAAGGGACGCGGCACAAGAAAGAGGGAGAGAGGAGGCTCGTTGTGTTTTCCGCCGGCGAAATCCCCTTTGGCAGGGAACGTTCTGAACTGGATCGTTGCGCTCCCTCTCTCTCTCTCTCTCTCTCTCTCTCTCTCTCTCTCTCTCTCTCTCTCTCTTTCTCTCTCTCTGCCCTCTCCCTCTCTCTGTCGGCCCTTGTGTCCTACCTGCCTACGGAAACGAGAGAGAGAGAGAAAGAGAGAGAGAGAGAGGGAGAGAGGACACGGGGTGCGAGAGCGGACGCACAGCGGCAATGGGAACGCGTCCGTAGCGCTGAGCTGCGAGAACCAGATATCGGTTTACACCGAACAATTATTGCCTTTTACCGGCCCCAAAACGCTATGCTAATTGATTCGTGATCCGCGGAACACTCGACAGGAGAATCCTCGAGAAAGCTCTCCAAAGGAATCCGCCGTCTCGACGATCCCGTCCGAGTTGCGAAGCGTTCTTTCTCGAGTGATTCCGCCGGATCGAAACCGAAACGAGTACTGCACAACGAATTAAGGCCACCTGCAAAAATTTAGAGCTTTCCAACTATAATATTGTGTTATGAATTGCGCGTTGTCTTTGATTGCACAAGTTTTTATTGCAATAAATTGGGTTGGGGGATAAGTTCGTAGCGTTTTTATCAAGCAACTTGAAGGCGATTTTCTTTGTTGTTTTCGTTAAGCTCGCGAGGCACTTAGGCTCCCAATTTTACGGCAAATCCCATTGAATGAAGATGATTGAGAATCGTTTTACGATCGCAGCTCATTTTTTCGGCCAATTCACGACTTGTTCGGTGACCGTCCTCCTTCAAAAGTGCTTTGAGACGCTCTTCGTCGAATTCAGGAGGTCTTCCGCTGCGGAGCGTGTCATCGACGTTAAAATCGCCATTTTTTAACTTCGCAAACCATTTCCGTGCTGTAGACTCGCCTATGACACCTTCTCCGTATACGTTGCAAATGTCCTGGGCTGCTTCAGCAGCTTATTGGCCTCGATGAAAAGCGAAGAAGAGAAGCTGTCGAAAATGTTGCTTTTTACCTCCTGGATATCCCATTTCTAAGCCTCAAAAGTAATAAGAAATTAAATTACTCAAAACGACGATTAGAACAGTTTTGTAGAGCAGAAAGAGCTCTATCGAATGAATATTTATATACTTTGTCAAACAGCAAAAAATCGTTGAAGAATAAAAGAAAATATAAAAACGCTACGAACTTATTCCCCAACCTAATAGAATATGCTTAGCAATCAGTTTAGATTTTATTGTCGCTCTTGTAAAGAGCGTGGAAATACATGTGCACGACAGCGGGACATTTATATTGTCACGTATTTATATTGTTGTGTATAATTCACTTGAATCCGATAGAAAATATTTGGAACTTAATTTATTTATACAGGGCGTTCCGAAAATGTCTCGCAGTCTGGAAATGGGAGATTTCTCGGGTCATTCGAAGTAACTTTTTCCTTAGCGAAAATGCAATGCGCGGCTTCGTTCACGAGTTATTAACGAAAAACGCTGACCAATGAGAGACGAGCTCGGCTGGCGCGTGGTGGCCGAGCGAACGAGTGGGGGAAGTCCAGTTCCGCTCATTGGCTCCGCCGCCACGCGCCAGCCAACCTCGCCTCCCATTGGCCACGGTTTTTCGTTAATAACTCGTTAACGATGCCTCGGAGAAAATTTCTGCGAAGGAAAAAGTTGCTTCGAATGACCGTGGGAACCTCTCATTTCCGGATTGCGAGACATTTTTGGGACACCCTGTACACACGGGTAAACACATCTATTTTTCCAACGAAGAGCAAAAACTTTGTGGAAGCAAATTTTTTCAATTCTGCGATATTGGCTGCAAGTATGTCTGTTTTATCGCTGTTGTCACCGACAAGTTGTAATATCCTGTAAAATGGGTCAATCGCACTAAATCTCGATGAGTAGAATGAGGTTCTTTTTTATGGCAGTGCTGACCTAGTAAAACGAGAAGAAGCATCGTGGCTGGGGTTATTGGTCAATTATTATTGGTAATACGCTTGAGAAGCTTGCATATTCGTCCTCGAAATACTACAATTGACTTGTTCGAAAGAAAAGACTCCAAGTAATCTGGCAGGACAGCGAAGATGTAAAATGCATCCGATAGATGCGCACATACATAGAATGCCAGAAACAATAGAAGCTGTAATAAAAGCAGAGGAGGAAGGGCGCACGCGTTATTTACATGTAATTTGTGTATTTTTTGCCTGTAACGTTATAGCGTATGTACGTCGTAAAACATTTGATCGACGTTCACTTCTAGCTTGTAAATTCGTTCGAACGCATCGACAAAGTTGAGAATTTTGTTGGTTGGCCTAATTCGACGGTGCGGAAAATCGTCGAGAAAAATTGAACGGAGGTTTTCGTGAAACCGGAGCGCGGAGGAGAGTGGCCGCGCCGCGCCGCGCCGTGCTAGGCTAGGGGCGCCGCCGAACAAGGATAAGATAAATATTTCTGCAATGGTTGATTGCGTTTGACGCGTCGACGATCCGTTGAAATTGCTCGGATGGTTCCATTTACGTGTCATTAAAGCGGTGAGCAACAATAATATCGGCGCACGTGCATAAACATTCGTATAATAATTATTCTATTTAACATCGCGATCGATTCGCGCACCGATTCGTATTTTTACGGCGCGCGGCATGGCGCGCCGCGCGGCTCGCAGAGTCGAATGACGCGACCATAAAGGCGGCGATGGCTCATCGCCGCGGCAACCGTTTCGTATAGTTGCGTTTACGATTCATTAAATTACTACATTGTACGAAATATATAAATATTCATAGGGTCGCGGTGGCGCTAGCGAACGCGCGCGCTGCCCGCGAGCCGGCGCGAAATTCCGCAGCGCGTCTCTGCGTTTTCGTTCTCTCTCGTCTTTGCTCCTGTTCGCTCGCGTTTCTTCTAATCGTTCGGACTATAAAACGACGACGGGGACGCCGCGGGGGCTCGATAAATAACTACGATTAAGGCGCGTTCAAATATTCGTCGAACTCGACGCGATGCGACGCGCCGCGATGCGATGCGATGCGATGCGGTGCACGCTGCACGTAATTAGACGCGCGAGAGAACGGGTGCAAGGTATTATCGTCCGGAGCGACTTACGTGTAATTAAGTTAGTCGATGCTCGTGCGTAATGTAACGTGTGCGTAACCAGACACGATGCAACGTTGCATGCAACGACACGGTGTTGGTAGAACTATCGTTTCTTCGAGATCTTTTCGCCGGCAGGTTCCCGATGCAAGATACATCTCGGAGTACTTGCCAACAACGCGATTCCGTGTAGTTGGCCGTAGTTTTCGATAAAAATGGAGCGATAACGAGACCCGGAGAATAAAGAAATCTGCGAACGCGAGTAGGTACAACTTCGAGCGCGACCACGAGACCACGACCAGGCCAGCGGGCACCTATATCGATTAGATGGGGATTTAGATTGGCCGAAACGCTTTCGCCGAAGCAGTTACACGCCGACGACAAAGAAATCGCTCGTTCCTAGCGGTAACAGCTGTAATTATCATATTCGATGAAATATGGTTTGTCGTTCGACGTGTCTCACTCTCGTTCTCTCCCGCTCTCCCTGCCCTCTCTCTCTCTCTCTCTTTCTCCCTCTGTTCATGCCGCCCGTTTGCGTTCGTGTGCATTCATGTGCCGGCGCACGAATTGCGGGCACAAAACTAGTTTGTCTCCTGGAACGCGAACGCCGCCCTGGCCGAGCAATTTACGAATCGGAAATTGCTGAAAATGGGCAAACCGTTTGCGATCGTCGATGTTTTCCGTTCTCCGGCGCGGACTTCGAAAGCTTCGATATTCTCCGCTTAGAAGCGTCGCCGGCACCGTAAATTCCCAAAAACTATTATCCTCGAATCAGTCCCGGAATTCGTGTACACGCCGCATTCTAAGCAGCCAGGTGCTCGCGAGATTACCGAGATCCTGCAAAGTGGATGGCCGCTCGGGTTACATCGTCGCCACAGTTCGAATCTATGCAGCTATTTCTACCTCATTCGCGCTCAGATTGCGCACGAAAATGGACAATTTGGGAAGAGGAGATACGATTGCTCGAGCCTCGCGGCACGTTTTTATAATTACCGATTGTCAACAATTATACAAATGGACCGCAAGGCTCGAATAATCGTATTTCCAGTCCCCAAATTGTCTATTTGTCGCATTTTTTCGCGCGATCTGAGCGCGAATTTGGGAGAAATTACTGTATTTCCTATTGCCTCCTACTTAAATTCATTCATTCGTTCATTTCTTCCCGGATGGAACCCTTTGACACAAGAGAAGAAAAACAAAAGAAACTTTATACAAAGAAAATATTGTTACGGCGACTTGCCCAAATCAAGTCGCTGTAATGTGAAACTGCCCTGTTGTGAACAACTCCTTAGGAAATGATGGAAGTCAGGGGTTGCCACGGAATAACAATGTCTCACTAACTGTCGCTAAGATTGTGCACAAAAATGGACAATTTGGGAAGGGGAGACACGATTATTCGAGCCTTGCGGCTCGTTTTTATAGTTGTTGATAATTCCTAATTATGAAAACGAACCGCAAGGCTGGAATAATCGTATCTCCTCTGCCCAAATTGTCCACTTTATGTGGACAACCTGAGCGCCAATTAGAGAGACATTACTGTAGTGATACCAACAGTCGAGAGCCGAGATAGGACCGTCGAACGATCAACATTACAAATTCAAAGATCTGTAATATAATTAAATTGTGTTGCATTATATTTTATATTAACCCTTAGCGCTCCTCGCGTTTCTCGAGTACTGCCTATCAGCAACTCCGGCACATTTTTAGAGCGGAGCGCCTAAGATAAAGGAAGTCTTATTTTGAGCGGAAAAGATTACACGTCCTTGCGAATGCATTTGATTTTATTTATTTTATAAATATACATTTTCCTATTGTAAATAAAAGATAAATTTTAAATTTTGTAATTCACCATGGTGCGATATCTTTGGTAACAATCTCCCATGTGCATTCTGGGTTTACTTGGACAAGTGTCACAGTATTCACTTTGCCAAATAGAGTTACCAGATATTTCTTTCAAGTTTAGAACATCTTCCGCGTAATTGTTGGTTTCCTTTATAATTTCATTTACCAATTCGTCCGTGAGAAATCATTTAAAATATTGTATCGGCTGTTCAATGTTTGTAGGAACTTGTGGTCCAATGACCCGTGGCAATACGTTAAAAGGTATTCCATCTGGAATATGTAATTCTTCCGTAACATCGCGCCATTCGTCTAAGTCTTGTAACGAATCTTCGCTTTCACTTTCAATAATTCTCATTCTTCGTCTCTTTGGTAGTATAATTTCGCTTCTACTACTCGAAGCGTCAGAATCATAACCAACATTGTCTTCCGCAATGTCTTTTAACTCTTCAAAATCAAATACGTCTTCGGTATCACTCGGCTCTAAATTCTCATCATAATATTTATTTTTCTCCGTGTTGCTAACCATAGAAAAGGTCAACAAATGGTTTAATCGTAATGGTACAGACTTAGCACGTTTCAACTACGGATAACAATTGCTAACGTCGACGATAATGTATGCTTAAAACATTTGGTTCCGCAGCGGAGCCTTCGGAGTTACGGAACAAATGACAAATGTCTCCGTAGCGGAGCCTTCGGAGCGCTAAGGGTTAATTGTGAATAAAATGCCGCGACGCGAGAAAAACAGAGAAGTTCGCAACAATATAATATCGTATATATGGGTTAGTAAAATGATTATTGCGCAACGATAGTTCGAGACAGTAATAAATATTACCGCAACGATAGTTTTCGACTTCGTAGGAACTGTTCAATTACAACTGTGTTTACGTGTACGGAGTTGGCACGATTAATCATTCTATCAACACAACGCTGGGATCAATATGTTGTGCGATGTTTTACAGAATAAAATGGTGCGCGGGTCTGTAAATATTTTGATGGCGAATGCAAGGAGAACAATTCGCGATATCGCGCGGCCACCAGTGAAATCAAAATCGGACAGGGAACTGTTTTCCATCGGCCCGCCGCTAGACAACGAAACGATCCCTGTTATCCTATTTAGCGGATCTTTTCGACGACGCGAAGCAACCGGTGCGAGCGGAAAAGTTGATTCGTCGTTTACGTTAATCGAGACAATTGGTGCGATTATGTAAGACGCAGACTTGGATAGTGCACGAAAAAATGATAACACGTTTCGTTCTTGAAACGGCAATGCCACCGAATACGCGCGGAAACATGTGGCTCGCATTGTTCTGCCTTGGCGACCGGCGAGACAACGGGATCTGGACGCGCTTCCAGCGCGGCAACCGCGGTCTCCGCGATTCGCAGCATTTTTCCAGCGCGGTCGCGCGTTCTCTCCGAGCCGACGCATCCGCGAGCGGTTGTTTGCCTTGCGAATAATCGATGAGCAGCTTGTTACGAGACAACGTCGACGTTGCCGTAAACACGCCGCGATGGCTAAGACGATAGACGCGTCGCTCGGTCGCGATTGCACGGCCAATTATTCTCTGCGCTGGTTCCCGGCGGTCGGTCTCTCTCTCTCTCTCTCTCTCTCCCTTTCTCTCTCTCTCGCGAAATCATTTCGGCCGGTGTTTTCGCTGTCGGTAGACACCTGAGCACACGATAAAATTGGGGATAGGGAAGGCCCGGGGGCTGTAGATATCGACGGCCGCATTCTCCCGTGACCCGGGGGAAGGGAAGGAACATATTTTCCACGATGGTGGACTGCGGATTGTGAACCGCGAACCGGCGGGAACGGCGTTTAGCCGTCGGCTAGCGAGGCCGGCGAACAAGATCGACGGCTAAAATTCCCTCGGACGATTCGTGCGAGCGATAAAAAAAAGGGTTTCCACGGGCGGACGGGTCTTCCGAGCTGACAGAACCTTCCGGAAGACTCGGCGCGCGTACGCCTGTCGATTGCCGCGGATTTAATCGCGAATTCGTTGAAAACGATCCGTCTTCAACGCTTGTCTCGGCTGTCGACGGCGACGCGGAAATCTCTCGAATCTCGGTGCTCCCGCAACCGGCGAAAGTAATTTCGAGCCACGGGGAGAGAAGGTGCGACGACGGCGCGTGGGAGAGGAGAGGAGAGGCGAGGCGCGGCGGCGGCGGCGGAGAGGAGGGCGAAAGGAGTCGTTGCGACTCTATCGCTCGAATTTCTGCGAAAGCACGCTGCTCCCGATCGTACGTTCCGAGCTGCGCGCGGAATGATAATAATAACAATAGTAATAATGATAAAAATAATAATAATATAAATAATAGTAATAGCGCCGGCAATAATAACGGTAATAATAACGTTCGTAATAATAGCAATAATAATAACAATAACAGTAATAACGACAGAGCGTTATTGCGCGTAATAATTTTCAACGGCGTAATCGTTAAGAAAGGACGTCCCAGGGTAACTGCGCCTATAATCGTTATCGTTACGGTTTACGCCGCTTGGTTCCCTTCCTCGTTGCGTTCTTTCTTCCTCGGTTCTCGTTCTCTCGGTCCCCCGGTCCTCGACCCTCCTCCTCTCGCCGCGCTTTGATCTTCGCCGTCCACCGCGTTGCTCCTCTATTTTTCCGCCGCCGGAGTTTGCTCTCCTTTTCGCCCGATTCGACGCCGGATTTCGGATTCGGCGTCGAAACCACGGTCCCCAGAAAATTTCGATTTCGCCGAACGGCGCACGCGTTTTCCGCGTGCGACGGAAAAGCGTCGCGTCGCCGACTCGAAAGGTCGAAGGTCGCCGGCGAAGGAGCCCGAAACGCGAGCGAGCAAGATGCTCGGACCCGGCTCTCGAGAGGTGGGAGACGGGGATCGGGGGCCGAGGCTGGTATTGGTGGCACACGTACTCGAAAGAGAGCATTAGTTTCAACGATTATTAGAGTTAGTTCTAGCTGAACGAGTTTCATAAATGCCCGAGGAAAACTCCGAGCGTATACTTGTATTTATACGAGCAGCCAGACGGTGACGGGAGGGCGAGGGCGGTCGTCGGAGGCGGAGGCGGTGGCGGCGGCGGGCGGGGGGGTGGTCGGGGTCTGGGTCGGGGTACGGCGGGGCAGGGGTCAAAAGAGGAAAGGAGAGAAAGAGAGAACGGCGGTATTCGCGGAGCCGAAGTATCCTTCGTTCCGCTTCGTCCCCAGGGGTTGGGCGCACCCTCCTACCCCTCTGTACCCTCGTTCCTTTTCCGTACTCTCCGCTCGGCCTCCTATTATTATTATTTTTTATCACAATATTTGCTTTTCCCACATTCTGTTTTATGTTAATGGTCGCCGCCTCGCCCGCCCTCCACTCGCCCCGTCCTCGGTTCTTTTTCTCGCTGGTTCCCGCTTCGTATGCATGGCCTCGGGGAACTTTTAGCATTTTGTCTCGAATTTAAAAAGTTTTTCCGCCGCTCCCGTCCCCGCGATTTCTCCCTCGCTGCTCCTCCTCCGTCTCCGCCTCCGTCCTCGCGTCCTCGCGTCCTCGCGTCCCTCGACCCTACGTCCCCGTTTCGCTTCTTGGTTCCCCGGTTCTCTCTGTCCGCCTCTCTTCCCGCGGTTCACCTTCCTCCTGTGTGCTCCCCCCCGCTCTCCCCCTTTCTTCGCCATTGATTCCGCGCGCGTCTTCCAAACCGTTCGCGCTCGCTCGCGGCTACGCACGCAGCTCCGTTGCGCTTATTTATCGCGTTTGCTCTCGATCGCGGGAGAATACGCGCGCAGCGGGACTAGGACCGGCCGGCGGAAAGAAACGGAATTTCAGTCGCGGAGGAGGCGGGGGGAGGGGGTCGGCAACTGGCAGAGGAACAAACGCGACAAACTTCCGCGAAACCGCCTCGACGTCGAATCGATCTTTTCCGCGGCGCTCCCGCGATTCGCGAAACGACGAACCAAGAAAGCGGTGGAGGAGGAGGAGGAGGAGGAGGGTGCGCGTTCGTTCGTGTGCACGGCCGAGCGTGTGTTTTCTCCCGCCTGTGTATCGCGGGAGGCTGCCGCGAGGCCGGGGTGCCGGGGGGACGGCGAAGGCGCTGCTGCGCGGCGGTGCGACGGGGGAGGCACAACAGCGTAGTTTCTCGAGCTCGAAATCCATAAGTTAAGAATTTTTCGCGGAGTGGAAAACTTTCGAATAATATAGCGTTCGGTCCCCGCATCCGAGCATCGCCGCGAAGTTTCGTAATATATTACGCGTGTTTCTCTGGCTGGTCGCGGGCTTAACGGCGCACCCAACCCTGGAACAAATTGGAATTTGTACGTCCGAAACTCGGTCGGCGCGGGCTCTCTCCGCCGAGGAGATCGCGGGTGTTGCACCGACAACGGAAAATCGGTTCTTTCGATCGCGCTTTAACACGCGGGCCCCGAGGCCCGTCGCTCTCTGCTTCGGCGGTTCGCCGAAAAACCGCGGCCGCTTCGCGCGAGCGAAACCGAAAGTTTCGGCGGGAGATCGCGGAACGTCGGAAAGACGAAAGTTTTTCACGCTCGCGGAATTATTTCGGCGACGCGGGATTTTCCCTTGAAGCGGAACACACAAAGGGAGAGAGAGAGAGGGTGGCGGCGGTCTCGCGGCGAGCAGAAACGGCCGCTTTATCGGCACGAAATCGATCGATTCGCGCGCAACGGAGTCTCGCGCAAAATATAAAAAAAAAAAAAAAGAACGGGAGGGAAAAAAATGGGGAGAGCGAGGCAGTAGAATAGAATTCCTCGTATCCCCGCCGCTCCATAACTTTTGACGAGTTTCAGCGAGTCGAAACCGTGGCGAGATGCGGATATAATTTTATCCAGTTTTTTATTGCGGACATGTTGAACTGGTAAGGGCTTCGATAGCGGCAGCTGAATCGGAAATATTGCCCATAAATATCGGAGATACCCACCCAGCCACGTGTAACTTCACGCACGTGCAGCCTCGCGCGTAGGTACGCGTTATTCTCCGGGTGTGTGCCTTTCGCGGATTCGTATACGCGTACGCGCACACATCGCGTTCCACACGCTAGCTGCCTCTCTCCTCCTCTTTCTCCTCCACCTCCTGCGCCTCCTCCACCTCCTCCTCGCCCTCCTCCTCCTCCTCCACCTCCTGCTCCTGCTGCTGCCCCACATCCTCCACCCTACCGCCCTTCTCCACCCTGCTGCCCCCTCCGACGGCCTACCCGGCGCGTACCTGCAGATAGCCGATTCGTATCGTCAATCCTGGCTACCCTATACCCTATACCCTACACCCTACACCCTATAGCCTATAGCCTATAGCCTATACCCTCGACGTTATAGGGCCTACATGCTGCCGCGCGTCCCGTATCTATTCCGCGACGGCTCTATCGCGAAATGGATTTTTTTTTCAAAATCGTCGAAGCGCTCCGCCCTACCCCTTCGCCGCCGCCGCCACCGCCATCGCCACCACCTCCACCTCCACCTCCGGCCTCCACCTCTATCTCGGCGCTCTGACCTCTCGTCGCACCCCCCCTCCCCCCCGGCGCCCTCTCGCCGCGCCTCATCTCGCATACCATCCTGCCCACCGCGGTTACGCTGGAAAAAATGTTTCGAATTCCTCGAATTGCCGCGATTAGTTTCCGTCTCGATTGTTCGATCGGCTGCCCATCCGAGACGGATCGTCGACGTAGACCGTCGAAATATAACGGACGCGAGCGCCCCGTTCGTTATTGGATTCACCGATTCGAGATTCCTCGCTTCGTTCGGTCGTTCCGCGCGATCCTTGCCCTGGATATACGATTCGGAACCAGGAGACAACGCTCTCGTCGCCTGTCCCGCTGTTTTTCGGTTCCTGCGAATCCAAGGGAGAACCAGAGGGAACCGATGGGAGGAACCAGTGGGATACATGACGGTTCGGGGTGCCGAGGTTCGCGCAGTTTGTTCCGGCGACGATCGCGGATCCGCGCCTCGCGCGATCCTCGCCCGATTCGGAACGCTCTTGTCACCTGTCCCGCTGTTTTTCGGTTCCTGCGAATCCATGGGAGAACCAGTGGGATATATGACGGCTCGGGGTGCCGGGGATCGCGCAGTTTGTTCCGTTGTCGATCGCGGATCCGCGCCCCGCGCGATCCTCGCCCGATTCGGAACGCTCTTGTCACCTGTCCCGCTGTTTTTCGGTTGCTGCGAATCCAAGGGAGAACCAGAGGGAACCGATGGGAACCAATGGGAACCAGTGGGATTGTATGACGGTTCGAGGTGCCTAGGTTCGCGCAGTTTGTTTCGTCGACGATCGCGGATCCGCGCCCCGCGCGATCGTTGTCCTCGATATACGATTCGGAACCGGGCGACGACGCTCTTGTCGCCTGTCCCGCTGTTTCTCGGTTCCTGCGAATCCAAGGGAGAACCAATGGGAACCAGTGGAATATATGACGGTTCGGGGTGCCGAGGTTCGCGCAGTTTGTTCCGTCGACGATCGCGGATCCGCGCCCCGCGCCGTTCGAAGCGAGCGTAACGAGTCTCGGGTACGGTCGAAGCGCGACAAAAGGCGAAGTGGCTCTTTCATTGGCCGTGGTAGAAAGCGCGAAATAAAAAAAAAAAAAGCGTCGAGAACGAAGTGGCTGGATCGGGGTGGGCGCGCGGAAACGTTCGCGGTGGAGGGAGATAGGAATAAAGGAGGCTTCGCATTATTTTAAACGCGGACCTCCGACTCTCCCTCTGGCTCCCTTCTTTTCTTCGTCCCTTTCTCTGTCCGTCTCTCTTCTCCCTTCCCGTTCCGGCGCGGATCGGTGCGGCGCGGTGCTCTCCGGCTGTGCCGGTCTGCTGGCGCGACGGTTTTCGGGAGAGTGAGAGAGCGAGCGAGAGAGAGAGAGAGGACGCCCGGATAGGCGCAGCAGAACAAATCGTTGAGAATGCCGCGCGAAAAGAGCCGGAGAAAATTCGTGGCAGCGCCGAGATAGATAGGCCGTGGGACGGGGAAAAACGCTTCCCGCTTTCGAGACGCTTTTCAACGACACCGCCGTTGTCCCCGAGGCACAACGACGATCGCTCGAACACCGATTGACCGTTTGCCTTTTCTCGTTCTCTCCCTTCTACCCTCTGCCTTCTCTCGTTGCGCCGCGAAAATATTCACCCCGAAACCCTTGCCGGTTTCGATCGGATCGCGTGTAAAAAAAAACCGGGGCCTGATCTATCGAACGGACCGCGACACGAGCAACGAACTTTTTCGAATCCGTCGCGCGTTCGCGTTAGGACGCGCAATTCGGCGACGGGTTGCGTCGAACGAGCCTAAAATTAGCGTGGCCGCCGGAGGCGATGGCCCGCGGTTGATCGCGCCGCGGAACAAAGGACCACTCGGTGTAAAATTGATATAAAGTGGCGAGCAAGTATAACAGCTGTGCTCGTGGAGGAGCGTGAACGCGCAATTGATATCGAATGGCTAGAATACCTCGGAGAGGAATAAAAGGAATCGCGAAGCCGTGGAGAATCGATGGAAACGATTCCCAGCGTTTCTCGTTTCCGACGATACGCAGATTCGAACGGCGCGGATTTCTCGTCGATAAACTTGCACCGACGAGCCGTGCTTCCCTCGGCGATCAAATCGACGAGCGCCGATTAAAAGGTTCCCAAGGTCCGTCGTCTCTCGTTCCTGCTATTTGCTCTTTCTCTCTCTCTCTCTCTTTCTCTCTTTGCCCTCCTCTCTCTTCCTCTTTTACTTGCCGCGTCGCAGCAGCGCGCCGCGAGAAACGATCCGCGATCTGCAAATCGACACGCTTTTCGTCAACATTCTCGCCGGAATTCGCGGCGACTTGGTCTTCCCAGGAAGAAGCAGTCGGTTTCGTCGAGCAGAAGGCTCCTTCGACGTCATACTCCGTGCTGCACACATACTGTATTCGAGAATTCTTTGGAAGCGACGCGTCGGCCCGAGAGCGTTCACTATCGAGCCCGTCGCTTCCTCCTCTCGGGATGCTAAGTACGCCCTCGGATATGAACGTGATTAATTACCACCAAATAGGAGCCGACGTAGATTGATATATCGAACGTTCTTGCAGCTTTCCCGTCGATTTACGGTCGCATCCATGGTTTATGACAATGGGGACAGAACGGCCGAGGGAAGGGACGCTGTATGCGGTTGTCGTCGATGCGCCGAGCTGTCGATAGGCCGAAGAGAGAAAGGAGATGGATAGATCGGCGAATAGCCGGATAGGTGGATGGCCGCGGGTATCGGCAGGGAAATATACAGGCGGGGGGGGGGGGGGAAGAAAAGAGCAACGCTTGCGAGACGGTCGCGTTCGCTCGCGAGGCGTCGCCGAAGGATCGCTCGTCGACGCGTAAAACGCGAGAAAGAAGAATCGCTCTGGCGTCGCGACTCGTCGCCGCGTTCCACGCCGCGATTCTCGCGCGCGTTTCGTCCGGCGCCGAAGCGGAACGCGGATATTTCAATATCCGACGCTCGAGTCTAATTATACGCTTTAAGGTTCTTTGGAACGTCCGATACGAGGGGCGGCCGCGAAAAAAAAGCGGAGCTCCCACCCCACCCGATCGGATTCGACGGCGGAGGAAGCGAGCTTCTCGTCTTGAAATTCCCGGTTGTCGTAGTTGGAATAATAATTAGTCAATTAATTAACGTACACATAATTATCAAGGAAGACGCGGTGGAAGCCGTGGGTGGAGAGCGTGGTTCGAAGTGCCAGCTGTCGCTTCATCGGTAGCGTAACCACCATCCACGCCTCGTTCGGTTTCACCTTCGATTAGGAATTATTCAGGAAATTAATTGTGCGTGAAGTCTGCCAACGCGACCCTCTCCTGTCTTTCTCTCCCTTTTCTGTCTGTGCGTGTATGTGCCTCTCTGTCTTCCTCCCTCTCTCTCTCTCTACCTCGCTCTCTCATTATCTCTCTTTCCCGTTCTATAATTCTCTCTCCATCTGTTTCCTCGCACAGAATCCCTTCCTCCCCCGTCTCCCCCGCCCGCTCCTCACTCCACGGCGCTCTGCTCGATTTCTCAGTCCGTTCCACTCTTTTCTCGATTCTCTGTCCCTCGATACCGAACAGGCTCTCTCTTTCCGTCCCAGGTCTCTCTCTCGATCCGAGTCGAGTCGTCGGGTCGAGTCGAGTTGAGCCGGGTCGAGCCGAGTTCAGTCGAGCCGAGTCGAGTCGAGTCACCCTACCGCGTACCACTTCCGCGGTCTCCCATTCTCCGCAACCACCCACACGCGCCACCACGTTCCGCCCCACCTGCCCCCGCCGCGGGGGCGGCGGAGGCGGCGGCCGAGGTCGGAGCACACCCGTCAGAAGTGGCACTCTTTTTTTCAATATCGTGCTCCTCGAGCCCCGTGCGTCTCGAGGCTCGGAAAATATGACGCATCGAATATAAAAAAATATACAACGCTCGCTCCATTATTATTCCCCTGAAGCAGCCTCCCCCTGCGGTTTACCTAATTCTTTCTTCTTCCGATTCCCCGGCTCCTCTCCCCCTCCCCCATCCGCCTTCTGCTCTTCCTCGTCGTCGTCCTCCCCGGTGCCCGCTTCTCGCGGCTCCCCCTCCACGCGATCGTTCTTTTCTCTCTCTCTCCCATAATTTTTGCACGGGGAGAACGCGCGACGCCGCGTAGGGCGGCCGCGCCGCGGCTTCGAAAGGCGCCGCGATGCGTTCGATCCGGCGCGACCGCGCGGAACCGGCAGCACACCGCGCGTCCCGCGGAATTTTCCCGCTTAGAACAAGGACGGGAGAGATTTCTGCGACTTTCAAAAACGCGCGGGCTATGACGCGCCGCCCCTGTTCCCGTTTCACCGGCGAGCCCGGCGAAGGAGGTTGTCGGGATAAATTAGCGTCGAATAATCAAGAGACCGCTGTATTTCGTTGGCGGCGCTCGAGATTGCATTGTCGGCGGGGGAGGAGAGAACTCGGGACAATGAGACGAAGAGAGATTCGAGAGCGGATAGGGGGAGAGGGGACAGGGCGACGGCGAGCGGAGGGGGTTGGCGGGGGTGCGAGATCATCGGGTCTGGCTGCGCAGAACAAATTGCACCTGTGTACGAGTGAATCGGGGCCGCGCTCTACTAATAATTGTACTCATCTATTTATATTAATTATCGGCGATTAGCAATACCAATTAATCGCATTATCGTCGGAGCCCGGTTGCGTGGGCGTGAGCGCGCGCGCGCGCGAGAGAGAGAGTCGACGAGCGAGCGCGCTCGCCGCCGAAAACGGTGAACTGAGCCAGCCGCATCATCGAATAGAACGGCATAGTTGCTAGCCGATGTAGTCGTTGCTGTCTATTGCCTCGTTGTCGGCATTCCCGGCGTTGCCGTTGCCGTTGCCGTTGCTGTTGGCGTCGGTGATACCGTTGCTGCTGCCGTAGCCGTTGCCGTTACCGTTGCTGGGAAGAGGGTGGCAGCTCGGAGGGCAATCCGCTACACCGGCGGGGGTGGGATCGCGCTACCACGGCACCAGCGACGAGTCGCTCCGCCTCGTGAGTAATTTACTGTTATTGGTCGAATTATGCCACGGTCGAATGCATATTTATGCGGTTAATTATAATTTATGATAAAGCACCGTCGTGAACGACGATCGGCAGTTTAACGTGGAACGACCAGTCTTCCTGACGAAGCGATCCTCCATCGGAAATTATTTCGAAACGTACTACCCGATCCGTTCGCTCTTCCTTCGCGATTTCTCTTCTCCCTCTCTCTCTCTCTCTCTCCCTCCCTCTCTCTCCTTCTCTCTCTCTCTCTCTCTCTCTCTTCTCTCGTATTACGCTATTTTCGAAATTCCCGCTTCAATCACCGGGAAACGGACGTCTTATAGAATCGCGTAGACTGCAGCCACGTACACAAACGAGCAGCGTAATAAATGGAAGGGAGACCCGACTCGTTGGTGCAGCTCAAAGAGCTGCATCGACGAAGGTATTCGCACGGTTGCCAGCAATTCGAGACCGCAACCGATCGGCGCAAAGTTGAGCGCGTAAATTGCAGCAGTCGCGGGCTTGTTTCGAATCGTTGCGCGAGGGTTGGATGGCTGACGGCGGCGACGACGACGACGACGACGACGTCGACGACTTAAACGTAACGCGAAAATATACGATAAATCCATAGGAGTATCCGCGACTGTCGCGTGCTCGCGTCAGAGAAGAACGGGCTCGGGCGCGGACCGGGGTGGAGGGAGGGAGGGAGGGAACGAAGGAGACAGTCGAAAGAGACGAGCGGTCTAGGGGTTGGGGCTACAAAAAGCAACAGCTCGGGTTGCCGCATAATGGGGTTTTCATATTTTCAGCCGTGAATGGCATCGCGCATCGCTGAGTCGTGTAAATGGGAAGGCGCGCTGGTAGGTTTCGCGCCGGAATACAGTCGCAGCTGCAACTGCAACCGCGAATACAACGCCGGAATCGACAACGACCACGACAACGAGGGTGTCGACAGCGACGCCGACGACGACGACGACGACGACGGCGGCGGCGGCGGCGACGTCGACGACGTCGGCGACGGATGGTGAAGGATGACGGCGACGTCGACGTCGACGAAACGACAGAGACTAGCTGCAGTTTACTTTGCGAAAGTAGAGACGGGCGCGGGAGAGCACGGGAGCACGGGCGCGATGCAGCCGTCGAATCGACCACGCAACTTGGAATTAATAACTCGCACGAGTAACCCGCGACGGGTAATCCGGCCGCGTTACCCCGCGCGGATCCTCTTCACCGAGTTTCCACCGTTTTTTGTATTTTAATCGGCCGCGTTTCCGCAAGATTCGTCGCGGTTCTTTTTTCTATCGCGCCGCTCGAGTTCACCCGCTTTTCACGCCCGTTTTATATTATCGCCTGTAATTATACCGTCGAGGGAGCACACCGTCGCCGAGGAAATTAACGGTCGCCGACGAAACAGCCGCCGCTCCCGGATCTTTGTTCTCCGATTCCACGACGATTCCGGGGCCGAGTCTACGGCGATCTCCGCCTCGAACTTCGGTAAACGTTCGAGGAATACGAAAATTCTCGGGGTTGCTCGTTCGGAGCACGTGACCGGTGCAGAATTCAGCAGTTTCCCCGCCTGCAATCGGGAGCCGATGTCGTTCGTTCGTTCGTTCGTTCGTTCGTTCGTCGAATCGAAACTGGAACGGCCGCGACCCGGACACGGCTGGGCCATTGCTGGGCCACCGGTGGGCCTCGGGTTGCCTTAATCCGGTTTCGCGCGCAACTTTCGGGTCGCAACTGTCGGTGAAACAAGGGAGGAGGGCTGCCCCCGGAAAGTTGATAAGGCGGGTTCGTAAGCTACGTACCTTATGGCCTTTCCTTAATATCGGTGGGAGGAGAGGTGGCGGCGGCAGCGAGTGTAAGCGGTAAATCGCGCGTCGTACGAGGCTACTTACGCGAGGAGGGATCTCGCGCTCTCTCTCTCGCTCCTAGTTTCGTCCCTCTCTCTCTCTCTCTTTCTCTCTCCTCGTTGGAAGAGGCCCCGGTTCGTCTTCGTCGCACCCGCCTCCTCTCCTCCGGCTGGCTCCGCGTAACCCTCTCCCGCCGCTCTTAAACGTACCCACCCCCTGTACACCCCTGTACAGCCCCGTTCCCCTCGTTCCCGGCACCGCGCCCCCGCAACCGTATCCGCGAACTCCTCCACGAGCTTAACTCTCCCTATCGGTAAGCGCGATCTAATGCGATTTGCATTTATATTAAAATATTAATATAACGGTACGCGCGGCGGCGACGGCAGCGTCGGCGGCGGCGGAGGCTGCAGGGGTCGAAGAATGCTCTGCGGAAAGATCGCTTTTAAATGGGAAACTCGCGCGCGGCCGGCGTGTATCGCCGAACGTGTTCCCTTCCAACGATCGAGCGGAACGCTTCGAGCGGTACGTTTCGAGCATTTCGTGCGCGAGGAAGTCGCGCGACGAAGGGGCCAAAGGAGAGGCTCGCCTCGTCGCGCGTCCTGCGAGCGGTCGCGGGCGACGTTATGAGCGTTACGAGCGTTACGAGTGTTTCGACGTGGGACGGAAGCCGCGTGAAAAAGAGCGTACACGCGGCCGTATATCGTGCCGCGCGGACATTAATTCCGAAAGGTAGGCAAGCCGCGGCGGCACGTACGTGTGCGGCGGCCGCAAGTACATCCAGCTAATGTCACTTTGATTCTAGGTTGGGGCAGCGAGAGAGCGCGAACGCAACACACAGAGGCTTCCGCTTCGGCTTCGGCTTCGGCCGCGGCCTCGACGACGCCACGTTGTTGTTGCCCATAGTCAGCTTCTCGAGCCCGCTCGAGCCCGCTCGAGCCTGCCATACATATTCATAAATAAGATACTCGGTTTTTGCTCTCTCCCTCGCTCGCCCGTCGGCCGCGTCCGCGCGCCACCTTCTTCGCCCGCGCCTGTCTTTTCTGTTCGCCGCGCGGGCCGAGGTGACTCGCCGCGACCCGCTCCAGCCCGCTCCAGACCGCTCGGGCCTGGCCAGGCCGCAGCTAACCAGCCACCCTCCTCTTTCTTTCTTTCTTCCTTTCTTTCTTTCTTTATTCCTCTCGAACGATCGCTCGGGCACGAACACGACAAAAAGAGCAAGTTTCCCCTCGTCGCGGCGGACCGAGCCGGGGAACGGAATCGTATTTGCATGGAATCTCTGTTCTCGTTCCTTTTGCCGCGTGCCGTCGGCCCGCTGAATTAAGACACCGACGGAGGGCTCTAGGTTCTCACCCTCGCCGCCCGGAATACTTCGGCAACCGATAAGCCGCGAGAATCGGTTTTTCACTGTTACGCCGCGGCTCTTTCTTTTCTCCGGCCGGCGCGGCGTGCACGACTCCGCGGGCAAGAAAAACGCGCGTCCCCTTTGCGGGCAACGACTCGATAGCGGATACTATCGAGAGAGAAAGAGAGAGAGAAAGGAGGAGAGAATGCGCGGCATCCTATGGAACGTATTCGATCTCGATAACCGCCGCGACTTCCATAGTCCGCGCGCAAAAAAACGACGACCGGAGGAGAGGCTTCTCGTTCCGTTCGTCGCGTTTGCACGAGAAGGAGAGGGAGCCATTGGGTGGTCGCGATGCATCGATAATTTAGTAGTTCGCGAAACGGGATCTGGATCGGTCCAGGCCGGTGTCCTGGGCCGGCGCAGGCGGGCCCCGAGGAATCCCTGGGCCCGGCCACGACCGGAAGGAGAGAGAGGAGAGGCCGATCTCTACCTGGAAACCGTTCTCTATTTCCCACGGAGCCGACCTTCGCGAATCCTTCTACGTGTTCCCCCGAATCAGATAAGAGCATCTTATTAATCCTGTTAATTATTAGACAAATTAACATTCCTAATTATCGTTCTCGCTTCCATTCGCTCCCGTGCTCTCCCGACGTTTATTGCCCGCGGTCGTTGTAGCCTCGTTAGTCCGTTCGGACAGACGGAGCAATAATAATTATCGGGCCGTCTCGCTTTTTTACCACTGCTCCGGAACGTAAAACGGCAACGGTTATTATCGCTCGTTTTACTTATTAAGCGAACACCGTGATTCGCGCCGCGCCAATTGAAAAATTATCGCCGGGCCAGCGCAGCTCGGCTGCGAGATACTCGTCCGCGCCGCGCCGCGCCGCACCACACCTCGCTGCACCGCACCGGTTCGTACCGCGTGCGGACGGTTTCCAGCTTCCAGCTTGCAGCTTCCGGCTCGATCGATCGCCCCCTACGAAGGACGAACGTCGCGGTCAACAGGATCGGAAATTTGATCGACGAGATCGCGAAAGCGCGGTCGGCGGGCCAGCTTGCCGCGAAATTGTGAAACCCCGTTTCCCGGTGGTGGCCGACGCTCGCCTAATCGCGTCAACGCGTCCCGAAACCGCGTCGAGATTTTCCGCTCCGTCGTCCGGCCGGCCGATTCCGTGCGTCGTTTCGAGGCGTTTCCAGCGCGCGCGTTTATCGCCGCGTGATCGCCGAGAGCGGCGCGTAGCCAGCCGGCCTAACGAGAAGAATAAACACGCGTCCGTCCCTTATCTCGAACGTCTGTACGAATCGAACGATAAAACCGTGAGTACCGAGCAGAGCAGCCCCGGATGCCTGCCGGTTCTTTTTTTTCTTCCATCCTCGGAGCGTCTTCCTTCGCTGGTTCCCGCATGTAATCAGGATGACCGGCGATTCCTGATGGCGCCGTTTCTAAATGCTGCCTCCCTCCACCCCCTCGCAGCCCGGAATCCGAATTTCTTTCGTCGATACACGGTCGTTGTTTCGAATTCCGCGCGGTAATCGCGGTGTAATTGTCGCGCAGCGGGGGCACCCGCTGCTCGTTAGAGGAACGGGCGGCCCGATCCCGGAGGGTCGCGGAAGTTCGCGCAGCAGGAAGTTGGGAATCGTAACGAAAACGTGCGGCGGCGCGGCGGGCCGCATTAATGCGTCGCGGCGTGCCGCGCCGGGCCTATGGGGTAGGTCGCGGAAGAGATAAATTTTCCAAAGACTTCTCATCCATTTCAATGCGACGATCCGGCCGCCTCTTCTTTGTGATGCTAACGAGTAGCGTTACCCGCAAATATGCAATGACCTCGCATATTTTCTACTTAATTGCATTTTCGTATTCGCCGAAGCGACACGGTGAGCCACGGCGATTCCCGGCCTGCCTGTGCCACCCTTCTTCCACGGGGTGGGGGCGACCGGCTTGTTATCGCCTAGCCCGCCGCGTATGCAAAAGTCTCGCGACGGATTCGCGCACGGACACCTACGCGCCTTATTTATTCGCGGCTCGGGCGTAACCTCGCACCGCAACCACGGAATCGGAAATTCAAAGCCACCGCGACCCGTTGCGCCGCCTCGTCGAGACGAGCCGCGGCGTCGCGTCGCGTCCCGTCGGACCCCGTCGCGTCGCGTCGCAACCCTAACGACACCGGGGACGCTTTCATTTCCTCCCGATGCCTCTCGTTTGCCTGCCTAGCCGACTCGCAAATCCCGCGTCCTCGTTAAACGCCCAAGTTAACACCTCGTCGCCGCTCTATGCTTCCGTTCGTCCGATCCTTTTTCGCTAAACGCTTCCGCCTCGGCGCTCGGACGCGTTCGATTCGGAAGACGAGCCTCCGAGAAACGTAACCGAAAGCTCGACGAAGTAGTATAACTGAAGAGTAGTATATCTGATCGAGGACCGCAGTGGCGCGACGGATCCACGGCCGAGGAGAGCGCGACTCAGAATTTTCTGCACGTGCTCCGGCGCGGTTCTCCGTTCCCGCCAGCTTAGCAACAGCTTCGCATGCTTGTCCACGCGCCGGTGAATTTGCAGCGAGTATCTCGCTCAAGGTCCCGCGAGTCTCTCTACTTTCACGAATAATTACCATGAGCGGCTAATAATTATCGGCGGACATCGGCCCACGGCTCGTTCTCTCCGCGATGGCTGCGAAACTCGGTTAGAGAGGCGTCTTCTGGCGCGGAGGAAACGAACGGGGTTCGCGAAAGCGATAAAGGCGGGCCTTGCGGGAACTGTTTCGAGGGCGAGAGGAGCGCGTCGCCGCGTCGTCGAGTATGAATCCTGAAAGGATACGAGTTTCATTTCCCGATGGCACGGCGAAAGATCGCGTTATTTCCGGGCGACGCGGAAACCGAACCTTAATTCCCCGGGCTCTCTGGATGTAGCCGAGGAAACGGCGAGGCGGCGGACGCGTTGGTTCACGCTGTTCGAAGCGGGCGCGGAGCGGTGCGGCGATTCCGCACTGCGTCCCCCTCCGTCGGTACCCTCTTCCCGTCGAATCGAGAGAGCCCGGCCGATCCACGAGACGACGCCATCGCTCTTCTTCGCACCCTTCTGCCGCGACTAATTGACGCGGGGTTGGAAAATCAAGATGGCCGACCTATTACGGTTCCAATCTCGCGTCGGCCCCCCCGTACCCGGGAGGCAACATCCTCCCCCAGAAATAAATATATTTCGCGCGCTCGAACGCCCCCGTCGCGATCCTTCCGCCGTTTTTCGTCGGGAACGATCGTGTCTGGTCTGGTTCCTTTCCTGCGGGAAACCGCGCTCGGCTCGCGACCAAGCGGGCGAACAGAGCGAGCGAGCAAAGTAGAAAAACATGGGCTCGTAATTCCGCGGCGAACCAATCGACCAAACGCTAGCCGAGCGTCTCCGTCGGCGGGCATTACGAAGTCATGGCGCGCCATTGAAAATTCCATTTTTACAAAATTTGTTAGGGGTCTCGCGTAAAAAAATAGACGGTCACCCGCGGGGCTAAAAGAGAGCTCGCCGGGGTTTTTTTCCGCGTCCCCCTCGCTCTCCTCCTCGCTGCGCCACGCTCCTCCTCTCTTTCTTCCGTTCCCGTGCTCGTCTCGCGCGCTCTCTTTCCCGCGGCGGGCCGAGAACCGCGCGATAGTGCGCGCGGCCAGCCCGAAAGCCGAGGATAAAGAGAAACGAATCGAGTTCCCCGCGTCTGCAGTTTTATTTGTAGCCGTAATAAAGGAATCTCGTTACCCTCGGGAACCGCGATCGCTCAGGACCGCCGTGGCGCCGAGTGGATGAGCCGTGCTCTGGATGCGCACGGTATGTCTGTAACCGGGGTAGGGGGGCGGGGGGACCGACCGATTAGGCGAGCAGAGGGAAACGAACGTGTCGGGACGTAAGCGGCAGGGATTCGACAATTTCTCGCCAATGACGAGCGGAGACGAGAAATTGCCGCGGAATCCGTCCTCGCTCCCTCCGGCAGTCACTTATTTCCTATTTACCACCCTTCCGTCTCTGCTCCGTTGGCCCTGCGACGTCGAACGACCCCTTCTTACGCGTGGTTTGCCCCTCGATACCTTAACCTTTGTCGAGGTGCACCCCAAAATGGCGGCGCCAAGATGGCTACCGTGATTTCTTCGCGGCGATCGCAAACAAATCCGTCGCGTCCTGCCAAAAAAAGCACGGAAGCTCGAGCGCCGGGTCCTCCGCGCTCTCGGCGAGCTCTCGAGCATCGTCTGCGCGAAAGTGTGTACGGTTCACAACAGTCGGAGCCCCGGTACAGTGCTTGCAACCGTGCGACTCATGCTACGAAATCAAATACACCGACCTATATTTCTTTCCGACGAGTTTCCAACGAGGAGCGTGAAAGGTCAAACGGCGCGACGCTATTATTATAAAAAGCTTCTCGGAAGCGTTTCCTAAATACAGAAGTCGCTCTACCGAGGCCGAGGCCCGTGGCGCGGGCCTTTTACAGTAATGTTACCCTAATCGATGCTTAGATCGTGCAAAAATAGACAATTTGGAACAGGAGATACGATTGTTCGAGCCTTGCAGCTCGTTTTTATAGCTCAACAGCTGACTATCGCTAACTATAAACCGATCGCTATAACTATAAAAAAGTATAGTAGTGTCTCCCTAACTGACGCTTAGATTGTGCAGAAAAATGGATAATTTGGGAACAGGAAATACGATTATTCCGGCTTTGCAGCATGTTTTTATAATCGTTGACAATCGGTAACTATAAAAACGAGTTGCACCGCGACGTAGGCCTTTTACAGTAATGTCTCCCTTACTGACGCTCAGATTATCCACTAAAATGGATAATTTTGGAAAAGGAGCTACGATTATTTGAGCCTTGCGGTTCGTTTTCGTAATTACGAATTATCAACAACTACAAAAACGAGCTGCAAGGCTCGAATAATCGTGTCTCCTCTTCCCAAATTGTCCATTTTTGTGCACAATCTTAGCGTCAGTTGGGGAGACATTGCTATTCCGTGGCAACCCCTGACTTCCATCATTTCCTAAGGAGTTGTTCACAACAGGGCAGTTTCACATTACAGCGACTTGATTTGGGCAAGTCGCCGTAACAATATTTTCTTTGTATAAAGTTTCTTTCGTTTTTCTTCTCTTGTGCCAAAGGTTTCCATCCGGGAACAAATGAACGAATGAATGAATTTAATAGGGAGACAATAGGAAATGCAGTAATTTCTCCCTAATTCGCGCTCAGATTGCGCGCAAAAATGCGATAAATAGACAATTTGGGAAGAGGAGATACGATTATTTGAGCCTCGCGTCCCGTTTTTATAGTCGTCGACAATCGGTAACTATAAAAACGAGCCGCGAGGTTCGAACAATCGTATCTCCTCTTCCCAAATTGTACATTTCCTTTGTATAAAGTTTCTTTTTTGTTTTTCTTCTCTTGTGTCAAAGGGTTCCATCCGGGAAGAAATGAACGAACGAATGAATTTAATAGGGAGGCAATAGGAAATACAGTAATTTCTCCCAAATTCGCGCTCTGATTGCGCGCAAAAATGCGACAAATAGACAATTTGGGAAGAGGAGACACGATTATTCGAGCCTCGCGTCCCGTTGACAATCGGCAACCATAAAAACTAGCCGCGAGGCTCGAATAATCGTGTCTCCTCTTCCAAAATTGTCCATTTTTCTGTCCACAATCTGTGCGTCAGTAAGAGAGACGTTGCTGTACACGGGGATACAGGACGAAACGAAAGTTTCGTCACGCGTGCAAACCGCGATTCGCCGACTAAGTGGCCGGGTGTCAATGTTCTGGTCCCCCGTGAAACCGCCGATCGTTGGGAACATACACGACACTCGTGAATCATTGATCGCCGAATCCGTTTCGACTCCGCCGTGTTCTTCCAGCCGACCGAACGCGTCCGCCCAAAGACCGGTGAACAGCAATATTTACCTCCGGGCAAGATCGAGCGGGACCCGGTTATTATTTTTCAGAGATCCTCGGTATCGAGCGAGCGACGTCGACGACGGCGCACGACGAATAACAATTCACGGAATTGAAAAGGAGAAAATTACTGTTAATCCCGGGGAACGGCCGCTGACATTTCGATCTTGTCTCGGCGAATTCTAGTGGAATTACCTGCAGTTTCTGTTTTCTTTCCCGTCGTTGATTTTTTCCCCGTATCCGCTTCTTCGCGGCGGCGCTCATTGTGGGTGCTAACCTTTTTATCGTTTAACCGGTCGGCGTCCATCCTCACCCTTCCCTTCCCCTCCTCGATCCCCCTTTCGATCCCACCGTTCTAGCTTCTTTTTCAACCTTTTCTTCCATTCCCCGATCCCGAACCACCCGTTTCTCCCCGACAATATTATATTATCTCGTTTCTTCGTCGGCTTTTATAATTTTTCATCCGTTCGACCGGCTCGATCCCCGCCCCCATCGTCCTCCCTCTCCCGGTTCTTTCACCCTGGATCTTCGATCTCCGCGATCGGTCTTCGTCGTCCCGGTTATCCGAAGAGAGTAACCGAGCGGTTGCGAGCCGGGACACGAACCGACAGTCTCGGAAAGCAACTATCTTCTTCCCGTCGACGGGGAACAGCAACTATGTGTACGTATATGGAGAGGGGGAGGGGGACGCTACTGGGCCATGCAAAATTACAACATCTGCCGGGAGATATTATATAGCGTTCCACAAGACTACGGAGCTACAGGAAACGACGCGGCGACATGGCCGCGGGGATTATCGTGATTCGACGAGGTCAATAATTTCGATTTGATAACAGTGATCGCCGGTGTAGACCGGTAGCAACGTGTCCTCCGCGGTAGCGAACTCGCGGTACAATGTAGTCGGTGGAAAAAGCCCGGTTACTGCGACCGTCGTCGTCGTTGTCGTTGGTGTCGTCGTCGGCTCGCTTTCCAGAAATTGCATCGCGTTTCAGTTAATGTTACGTATTAGCCGGATCGGCCTATGAAACCGAATAATTGCGGCCGTATCTCGAGGGCCTGGGGACCGGCACGGGGGAGATGCGCGAGGAATCATTTTAACGGCGCGCGCGGCGCGTCGTCCTCGTCGTCCTCGTCGTCGTCGACGTCGTCGTCGTGGTGCCGATTCGTCGAGCTCCTTCGCGGGACCGGGAGATAATGGAATCCAACGAACGCTGCGTACCGGCGACGCATTACGAAATTACGATTTAAACGACGACGAACGCGAACGAGCGAACGGAGCGATCGGGGCAACAACAAGAGGGAGGAGGGCGGAGGAGCCCGGGGTGCGGCGCGCGGAGGCTGTGCCGGGAGGGAGAAGGGTGGTCGAAAAGGGGAAAAGAGGAAAATTGGGAACCGGGGAGGAGGGCCGGGAGAGGAAGAAGCGCGCGAGATAGGGAGTACACGAGCTTCCGGTTTGTCCCCCGGCTTTCCAATATTCTTCTCGGTCGGCGATTGGAGATCGAATTGTCCGTTAATTGAAATGATTAATTGTCTCACCTCTGGTGGCCCTCGGTCGAACGGTTCGCGTCCCCTGATTGCTTATTTACAAATAGGAAATTCGAAAATGTGCAGAATCGCGCGCGGCGGGCGGCTGTTCCCGCTCTGCCCTTCCCCCCTCCCCCCTCCCGCCTCTCCGCCTCTTCTGCCAATGCCACGGGGCGGCAGAGCGGAACAAGGCGAAGAGGGAAGCTGCCTCTGTCCCGTCATGCACGAGACAGGGACGGGTTGATGATCGCGCGAGCGCGCGAGATACAACGGCTGTACACACGATAGCCAGGTGTATATCTGTGGAGCAACGGGGGGGAGGGAGAGGAGGTGGATGGTGATGGCGATGGCGATGGCGATGGTGCTCCAGTGGTGGTATCGGTGCTGGTGGTGGTAACTCGGATACTCGCTCTCGCTCCCCGAGTTTCCATCGGCGGAGGAGGGACGGCAGAGAGGGGCCACGAGGTGGAGGCCATACGAGGGCCGCAATATCGTAGGATATTACGAATTTGCTATTTTCCGCGGCGGCCGAATTGAAACTGGGATTGTTAATTACTCGGTGATTATCGCAGGCAGAATCGAAGTCGCGCCGAAATTGCAGAAATCGAAATTACTTTTACGATCCTCCTTTTCCGCCCTCCTGCCGCCGGCGACCACTCCGCCTCCCCTCGATCTCTCGGACTTTTTCGAGAGAGAGAGAGAGAGGGAGTGTGTCCTCCCCCGACACGCTCGGTCCAGTCGTCTTCTGCTCGGCTAGCCGTCGCGGATAAGCGAGAAACGCGCGGCGGCGACGGCTTCCGGGACGAACGCGTCGGAGTTTGTATCGTTCGTCGAAGAGCGGCGGCGGCGGCGGCGGCGGCGATCCGCCGGAAACTGGAGAGCATTTCCCACACGCTTGTCCCTTGATCGCAAAGTTGCTGGATGACCTCTCGTGGAAGGACCGGCGACATCATGGAAACTAGTCGCGCGGTGGGACGTGGAAGGGACGTGATCGGGTAGGGACGGGCAGGACGAGACGCCGCAGAGAAGGAAGAGGAGTGGTTCTCTCGGTCAACGGCAGCGGGCAAATTGAAATTCGTAGATGCGGTGCAGCTCGCTCGGCCAATTGGAATGCAGAATCATACCGGAAATGCCGAGTAATGCGCCAATCAGAGTCTGGGAATAGTTAGAGGCCCGGATGATTAGGAATGCGCGCAATAACCTCTGATTAATGTGATCGGTGTATGGTATATGCCGTGTAGCGTGGCACGACGGCGTCGGTGGCGTCGGCGGCGTCGGCGGCGTCGGTGGTTCGTTGCTCCATCCTTTGGCTTGGCTACCGCTTATGCGAATGCATCCTTCCTCTCTACCCTCCCCCCCCCCTCTCTCTCTCTCTCTCTATGTTCGTCTCGCTCGCGCTCCGGATCGTTCTCTCCCTATCTCGATCGGACCGCTCTCGTCTTTCTCTCACGGCGATATGCCCCTCTTCTCCCCCGTTCCGTTCGCCTCCGCGAAACCCGCGTCCGTCCTCGTTCTACGCGAGCGTACAATTACACGCGCCTTACGCTACGTGTGTCTACGTTGCGTTACGTTGCGTCGCGTTGCGTCGCGTCGCGTCGCGCCGCGCAATCCTACGTATTGCTATGTACTCGCGTATAATATATCTCCGTCCACCGGCGGTATAGTTTGTGCAAGAGCTTGCCATCGGCAGCGGTCGGTTGCAAACGAGAGAACCCAGGGGGCTGGGCCGGGTACGGGCAGAAGGGGCGAAGGAGGAGGAGGAGGGCGGTAAGGGAAACGGTGCGCGCGAGTGCTCAACTCGCGTGCCTGCGTGGGATGAGGGAGTATGCATTTACATAAATACATAACGCGGGTGCATACAATGTTAGTGCTATGCTGTCAATTCTACCCTTGCTGCGAGGCAATTCTGAGTTATGCCAGAACGCCATGCCCTATGACGGCCGGCCTCCCTTCTAGTATGCGGCTGCACCCTTCGCGCGCGCCTACCCGTATGTTTGTGCCCGCCGTTTCTCCTTCACTTCGAATCACCCCGAACACCCTCCGCCTCCCCGCCTCGCCCCGCCCGTGTCCGCGCAACTCGCCCGCTCCGTGTCCGTGATTGCCGCATTCATCTTCGGGGGACAAACTCGCGTAACCGTTCGGAAAAAAGGACCGATCCTCTTCCGTTGTGTTTCTCACGAAATCGATAACGCCGTGTCCAAGACCGCGTGTCGGATCTCCCGAGGTTGCCGTCGTCGCGGTTTCGCTTAACCTTTTAGATACGGCTGAATTCTGCGCGAGGCTATTTCTCTGGACGGCAGAGTCTGATGTGTACTGTACAGAGTCTGATACTGTATATTCTGTCTGTATGTACAGGGTGTCCCGAAAATGTCTCGCAATTCGAAAGTGGCGGGTTCCTCGGGTCATTTGAAGCAACTTTTTCCTTTACAAAAATTTTCTCCGAGGCACCGTTAACGAGTTATCAACGAAAAACAGTGACCAATGAGAGGCGAGCTCGGCTGGCGCGAGGCGATCGAGCCAATGAGCGGAACTGGGCTTCGCGCGCTGGTTGGCTGCGCCGCCTCGCGTCAGCCGTACTCGATTCTTATTGGTCACTGTTTTTCGTTAATAACTCTTTAACTGTGCCTCGGAGAACATTTTTGTAAAGGAAGAAGTTGCTTCAAATGATCCGAGGAACCCGCCATTTCCGGATTGCGAGACATTTTTCGGACACCCTGTAGACTGTTGTAAATCGATGCGAAGACAAAAGAAGCGTGAAACAATGCATATGAAGACGATTGTTTGATTCAAACGATGAGCTACTAGAGCAAGCCACTATAGTGGCGCGTCGTCCAGAGAGATGACATCCGCGAAAGCCACTATAGTGACTCGTCGTGCCTAAAAGGTTAATCCGCGATATCAGTGCCCGTCGGACGTACTACGAGCTTCGCTCGAGACACCGAAGCAACTTGCGAAAGAAAATTAGCTGGCTGCGCGGGTTTTTCGGCACATTTTCATAACAACCCGCGGTCCGAAAGTGGCCAGCAGATAACGCGGTCTGCGGCGGAGGAAGGGAGCCGAAGAAACGTCGCTGCTCGATATCGCCGGCGAGCGAAATTCATGGGCGATTACATCGAGGATTGCTCGTTGCTGGGAAAAAAAGGCCGGGGAACGAGCGGAGCGTGGCGGTTTAATCTAAACGCGGGCTTGAAAACAAAACCGCGACCGAGCCCGATTCCTCGCGCGCGGTCTGCGCGAACCCCATTAAACGAGCCGCCACTTACGCTTACATAATAATAATGCTGAATAACGAGAAGGCGTCTTTGTTCGGCCGGTTGTTTTTCTTTTTCCATTTTTTTTTTTTTTTACCGCGGCGAGCGTCGGTGGCGGAGGGGAGGGGAGCTGGTCGGCGAGGCGGCGCGGGGTTGGCGGCCGTCGGGTCGCACCGGCGCGAAATTAAAACTACTAAATCTCTTTCGGCGAGCGTTATAAAGCGATGTCCCCTTCCAGCTCCATATTTCCCGGCGGTGACGATATCGAAGGTGGCACGCGCGGTGCGCGACAACTTTCCGTGCCGGGAACGCGCGTGCGATACGCGCGGCCGCTTTCATCTTTTCGACGCTAACCGCCGGACGCTAACGTTCTTGCTTTTTCTTGTTCCAGGTGAGTAGAGCCGCTTGTTCGACCAGAGGCACCCGAGTATAACCAGCTCTCTCGGAGGCTGTGTGCCGTCTCTCGAGGGATCGCGGCGGTGCGTGATCTCGGCCCGTTTAGGTACGTGTTATTTTTCCACGGGCGCGCGAGCGTGCGTCTCGCGCGTTCGCCGACGGACGCGGACCCGGTCGGACCGATTAATAACAGGACGGCTGAGACACATTTCGGCCGGTTCCATTATTAAACGGCTCTCGTTTCTACATTCGCGCTCGTCAACTATTCACGATGAACGCGCGAACGCTTGCCGGGGATAATCCTAGAATATAATATATTTGCCGCTACATCGGTCAAAGGTCGCGGCATCGGCTCCAAGGAATACATACCGGCGCGAGCGCTTTCCGCCGCGGATGCAGATATTTTACGAACCCGTGCCATTTGCACCGGTATAATTCAACCTCTCGCGGCTTATGCATTTATTCTTGCCGGCCTGAACATTTTAAGACGCCCCGTATATTATGTATAGCGCTCGGCGCATACGTTCTATCGGCGGACGCTAACGTACTATTTCTTAGCTATTTGCAACAGACGGTACTTTTACTTATGGGCTCTCCTTTTACTTTTGCAACTCGGCGCGCGCGCATAGTTGCACGCTGTCGGGCCTTGGTTCTCGAACACAACCCCCGGCCGTTTCTTAACCGATCGTTAGTTGCGATCCTCCGGTACCAAATAAAAACGATGTAAAAAAAGCAACGATTAGAAGCCAGGATTTTATGGATTTATGGGAGAAAACGGCTCGGTGAAATGCGAAGGGGTAATAACGTTTCAAGCGTGGCGACGCCGAGAACGATAGTACGGGATAACACCTGCAAGGATTCTTCGATCGCAGATTGTTGTTGCGTTCGCGAATGTTTAGATTTGTGTGCCGTATCTCGCGGGTGTCGTAAATCTCGCTCGCGACGATAGTTTTAGGAGCTGGTCGAGATGATCTTGCGGCTCTGTCGGGCAACGAAACGAATATGTTTGGAACGTATTTTACGTTTGAAGATACAAGAATTCGGTAATATTTCAGTTTTTTGAAATATCAGGACAGTTGTCGCTGCTATTAATAATTTCATGAATAAGTTACATCGTAGCGGTAATATATATAGGGTGTATATTACTCAAAACTATGGTATTTTCGGGAAATGTGGGCTCCCTTGGGTTATTTCAAGTAACTTTTTCCTGAGCGAAAATGCAATCCGCGGTTTCGTTTGCGAGTTATTAGCGAGAAACGTTGACCAATGAAAGGCGAGCCCGGCTGGCGCTGCGCGGCCGAGCCAATCGGTAGAACTGGCCTTCGGCTGCTCGTTGACCCGGCCGCCTAGAGCCAAGCGAACTCGTCTCTCATTGGTCAGTGTTTCTCGTTGATAAGTCGTGAACGATGCCTCGGAGGAAATTTTTGTAAAGGAGAAAGTTGCTTCGGATGACCTCAGGAATCCCTCACTTCTAACAAGTACCATAATTGTGGGATATCCTGTGTACTAAAAATTGATTTATTTTCTCCGAAGCATCGTTCACCAGTTATTCACGGAAAACACTGACCAATGAGAGGCGAGCTCGTCTAGCGCTAAGTGGCCGAGCCAATCAGTAGAACTGGTCTTCAGCTGCTCGTTCTCATTGGCTCGGCCGCCTAGAGCCAAGCGAGTAAGCCTCTCATTGGTCAGTGTTTTCCGTTGATAACTCGTGAACGGTGCCTCGGAGGAAATTTTTGTAAAGGAGAAAGTTGCTTCGAATGACCTCAGGAATCCCTCATTTCTAGCAAATACATCGGCATCGTTATATATATAATACGAGGCATCGTTCACCAGTTATTCACGGAAACCACTGACCAATGAGAGGCAAGCTCGCCTAGCGCGAGACGACCGAGCCAATGAGCGGTCGAAGCCCAATTCCGCTTTATTGGCTCGGCTGTCTCGGGCTAGCTGATCTCGCCTCCCATTGGTCACTGTTTTTCGATAATAACTCGAAAACGAAGCCGCGGATTGCATTTCCTCTAAGGAAAAAGTTACTCGAAATGATCTCAGTAACCTTTCATTTCCCGTAAATACCACAATTTGAGACACTCTATATATCATCACTGTAGCCGATTAGATAAAAAGAAATCGTGCGAGAAGGAAGAGTGCTCTCAAGACTGCTCTGAAACGTGTCAACACAATTTACGACTGTCCGCGAAAACAGCTCGCGCGAGAAACTCTCGGCTGGACACGCGTCTTTCTATTCGGTGTGCTTGCAACAAATCACCGGCGACGCATCGTCCCCGAAAGACCGCTAAATACGACCGCTAGCTTCGAATCGATCAGTAGGACATAAGGTCGTTCGTACGATCGTCGTGGCTCTGTTTCGCCGGTGTTATTGTCAGAGCCGTAGAGAGGGTGCAGATCGAGCGGTAGATGTCGCAAGCCGGTTTCTATGTAGAGCCGGCGATACGTTCGTCCAGGCGGAGCAGATAAGAAAGTACTTTATTCGCGAAACGAGCCGACGTTACCGCTCCTCCCGCTCGCGGTATCGCGTAATTTTTCTTCCGTTCCGGAGGTTGCGGCTCGAGCGTAAACGCGATTCTTGGCGACGCCGGCGACCGGTATACGCGTATCCCGCCGCGGATAGTGGAAGGAAGTATACTATTCGCGCCATTCATCTCCCAGGAGACGCGGCGTCGTTGAACGGACTGTGTCGCAACGACCTCTCTCCTCGCAGCCGCACGATCACGGACAGAAAGAGCAGCCACGGGTCTGTGTCCTTGGTCGAGACTGTGTGTACATGTGTGCGTGTGTGTGTGTGTGAACGCGCGCGCGCGCGTGGAAGGGAGTCGGACGCGTATCCGGCGAAACAAATATAAAACATCAAATATATATACATATATCCGTATGGATGCGTGTATATAGTATATATATTAATGCTCGGCAGTTTCTTCGCGAATGGCGTGTCCGCCGAGATAGCGAGCCCGAGCTCGAGCTCGAGCCAGAGTCCGGGAGAGAAAAATATCGTATGAATCATTTATCAGTCTGGCTGCGTCTGAACCTACGTACGTAGATCGCACGGTTGTGTGTGTGTGTATGTGTGTGCGCGCGCGGCTTGCATCGGCGTCTGCCGAGTTACGCGGGGGTGCGCGCGAGCGCGCGCGCGCACACACGCACGCAGCACCCTCTCAGGAACAGGGGAGATTGATTTTTTTCTTCGGTAACTGTTTATCGTAACGGTTTTTGTCTGGCCGCGGAGTTTTAATTTTCAAACAGCACTCCTGAAGTCCCGGGTATAAATTTTGGTTTAAATTGCGCGACCGAGCCGTTGAAGGATTTAATAAAATATAATTCAGGGAGAGCGCGCCATGCACGCGGCCGCGATTAAAAACGCCCCGTTCGCGGAGAGCCGGCGGACGCGCGGCGTTAAAGCATCGCTGCTCTGCCGCACGCTGGAAGAAGAGCCGCGGTGGCGGTCGCCGACGCCGCCGCTCTCGTTTGCTCCCGATTCGGCGGGCGCCAACTTTTCCCGGGTCTTGACTTTTAATCGAAGACTCTCTCTCTCTCTCTCTCTCTCTCTTTCCCGGTGCCCGGCCGATAAACGCGTTATCGAGTTTCGCCGCGCGCGAATTACGCGAATCCCTTCCTCTACGATGTTTCGACCGTCGCCGCGGCGGTCGTCGCGTTTTCCGTTCGAACCGTCGCAAACGAGTTTTCCTGACGGTGAACTTCGTTTCGAATCCAGCCGTCGCGACGCTGCCCGAGCAAAGTTTCGGCACGGGGCGGGGGCGGGGGGAAGGGATGAGGGGGAACGGGGAAGATCGATGGAGATTTTGACGGTGCATTTTTTACGAGCGGGGCCCTCCTCTCGCGCGCTTCGAAACGCGAGACCGAAGGTCGGAATATCGCGAGCCGAAGTTCCGTGGGAAATTTATGGAGCGGCGTGTGCGCGCGTATCGATCGAGCGAGTTGGCGAAATTCGAAATTGCTCTCCCGGTAACGCCTTGCTCGCAAGACATTAAACGGGAGGCGAGGAAAAGTAAGGCAGCCGTTAAATTAAGTGTCGCTTATTATAATTGCGACTTTAGAGAAATTATTCCGGCGCGTAACAATTCGGTTCCCCTTTTCATTGTTTCTTTCCTCGCGTTTCGCCTTTCATACTTTTACGACTGCTCTCGGGCAGTAAAGCGGCCCTCCACCTCCTCCGCCTTCTACTCCGACTCCTCAACCTCCTCCTCCCCCATCTCCTCCTCCTCCTCCTCCTCCGTCTCCTCCTGCCTCTCCTCGTCCTCATCCTCGTCCCGTTTCCAACGGAATCGGCTCGTCCTTTCGAGTTTTTTTACGCTCTCGAAAAAAATAAAGCTGCGAGCATAAGAAACGATACTAGCCGAGGGGGGGAAACAGTTACGCGCGCGAGCGTCGAACGAAACGCGGCCGTTATCGCGAATCTTGCTTCGGAAATTTATCGAATTCCGCGTTCCCTCGATTTCCTGTTTCGTCCGCTGCGCGATGCCGCGTGCTTGAGAATCGATTCGATACGCGTACGCGCTTAAAAAGATTCCCCGAGTCGCTCCCGCTGCGCGATGCCAACCGGTAAATGCTATTTTTTCTTCTTTTTTCTTTTCCTTTTTCATTTGTTTTCACTTTCCATTACGGCAGACGAGGTTTCGCCGATATCCGTTTAATGTTCCCCCGCGCCGCTTTTTCGATTGCTCTGTTCCGCGCTTCGGATACGTTCTCGCGTTTCATCCGGAGAGCGTGGTTCCCACTTTCGCGCGCCGCGGACCGTGGGAATCTTTACGTTTTAAGGGCGCGAATCGCCGCGGGGGACGACGGAGCCGGCATGTTCCGAGAGCATCCTCGCGCCTCGGCAAATATTTGAGCCGGCGGAAAGCCGTAGGCCGGACCGAGCGAGCGGTGGTCCGGTTGCCCAAGCTTCGTCGAAAAGAGCGATCCGAGGGAGGGTGGGTAGGGGGAAGAAGGCCTGTCCCGATTGGATCGCGCTCGTACGATAGGATTCGCGTATCGGTGCGGCAGCGATAGGAGAACGCGATTCTCGCGTCGCTGCCCGATTCGAAAAAAGCGATCGCGATGAAGGCTCGAACGGGGCGCGCGCTGCTCGGGAATAATATTCTCCCGGTGTATTTGCTCGCGTGTCGGAAGGAGAGCGCGTCGTCGAATCCCGGATACGGAACAGAAACATCCCGGCACCGGTAGCGACGCTTTATTGCGATTTTTATATTTCATTCCGTTGGGGTCCGGCCCGATCAAAAGCACTCTGCAGTATGCATGGGGACTCCGATCTACCTTTGGTACCTGGTCGTGCGCTGGTCGGGCTCGGTTGCGCCGCGAGAGACCAGAGGAAAAAGCGAACAAGAGGATATTCGCCGGCGAGAGAGAAACAAGACGGGGCCGACGCCAGAGAACGACGGAGACAGAGCCGGAGAGAGCGAGCGGCGCGTTCCGCTGTCGGCGCGAGCGAGACGGGGGCAAAAGAGAGAAAGAGGAAGAAGGAGAGAGAGAGAGAGAGAGAGAGTGAGAGCGCGAGAGGAAACACCAATTTTTCACCCTCGAATAAAATTATTATCGACGAATGAGTAAGTGGGTTGCAGGTTATCGGGTAGGAGGCGGGTTGGCCGCGTCGAGGGTCGGCGCGGTTGCAGCACGAGGGGGGTGACCCGCGATGGATGGCGTTTGGAAAAGCTCGCGGCACCGAAGGAGGAAGAAAGAGGGGGGGACGAGCGAGCCGCGCGGAGGGAGAAAGAGCGCGGTCGGCTCATTTTTAATATTTAAAATTTAATTTACAAAATGCCACCGGCTGCCCTCTTCCGCGTCCGAGGCACTCTCGCGAGCCGCGTGTACCCGAACGCAATCGTTACAGTTTCGCTTACTCGCCGGTCCGGCGCGCCGTTTCGCGCTGCCCTGCTCTCCGCTCCGCTCGTCGCCGCTCCTCGCCGCTCCGCCTCGCCACCCCAACACCTCCCACTTTCCACCGTATCTGTCTTTTTTTTCCTTTTTCAACGAGTCGACACGCTTTCGCGCTCCGTTCCCCATCTTTTCTAGGATTTTTAGGAGAAACTCGCGATCTACGGAGTCCGAGATCGATCTCCGTTCTCCAACGTTCTTTCCGGAGGCACGAGGATCTGTACGATTCCCGTTGCTTCGAACTAACTGCTCGAGTTGGATGCGTCCCTTGCCCCGCCAATGCTAGACCGGTTTTATTTCGTCTTATCTCGGACATCTACAGTAATGTCTCTCTAATTGACGCTCGGATTGTCCACAGAAATGGACAATTTGGGAAGAGGAGATACGATTGATCGAGCCTTGTGGCTCGTTTTCTATGATTATCGATTGTTAGCAACTATAAAAACGAGCGGCATGTCTCGAATAATCGTGTCTTTTCTTCCCAAATTGTCAATTTTTGTGGACGATCTAAGCGTCAGTAAGAGAGACATTACTGTGTTAGACAACACGTACAGTAATGTCTCCCCAATTGACGCTCAGATTGTCCCCGATTGTTCGAGCCTTGCGGCTCGTTTTTAGAGTTACGAAGTGTCAATAACTGTAAAAAACGTGCTACAAGCCTCGAATAATCGTATCTACTCTTCTCAAATTGTTCATTTTCGTGCAGAATCTGAGCGTCAGTAAGGGAGACATTACTGTATTAGACAACACGTACAGTAATATCTCCCTAATTGACGCTCGGATTGTCTCCGATTGTTCAAACCTTGCGGTTCGTTTTTAGAGTTGCGAGGTGTCAATAACTGTAAAAAACGTGCTACAAGCCTCGAATAATCGTATCTACTCTTCTCAAATTTTTCATTTTCGTGCAGAATCTGAGCGTCAGTAAGATAGACATTACTGTATTAGGCACCACGTACAGTAATATCTCCCTAATTGACGCTCGGATTGTGCACAGAAATGGACAATCTGGGAATAGGAGTTACGATTGTTCAAGCCTTGCGGCTCATTTTTAGAGTTACGAATTCTCAACAACTGTAAAAAACGAGCTACAAGGCTCGAATAATCGTATCTCCTTTTCCCAAATTCTCCACTTTTCTGCACAATCTGAGCATCAATTAGAGAAACATAACCGTACTACTATCTCAAAGAAAAAGAATCGTATCGAACTATACGGCGACGAATTAAACAGTATTTTTAAGAACGTTAACACGCACCGCAAGCAATCGGATTTCCGCCTCGGCGCGTTCCGAGCGTCAGACGCACATCGTTTTCTCAGCACCCACCGTTCACCGATAACTTGAAATCTTCTCGTTCGTTTTCCAAACGGATCCGTTTCCCGTAAATGAATGCATATCAGGTATCCAATTTACCGAACGTATGTACCGGAATTCGAGGAAAACGTGACGCTCTCCGCGTGTTCGCTCGCAGGTGTGTTCGCTTCCGGCGCGATTTCTGGGTCGTTCCGAGAAAATCGGGGAAAGGTATAAAACGGCGCCCCGCCGCGGATTCCACGGTCACGCAACTACTGGGGCAAGGATGCCTTAGTCGAGGGTCGAGGCGTGAAAGTCGGGGGAGCGAGCGAGGAGTATAGCCGACGATAGGCGACGTCGTCGGACTTTACCCTCGGCGCTCTCGCCGGCACGGAGCTCCGGACACGGGGCTCGAGCCTCGAAGAAGGACCGGAGGGCGATTATTTGCGCGCGTTCCGCCCGGTGTCATTGTTATCCTCGTCGTCGCCGTTGTCCCGGTCGTTATTGCCATCTCGCGCTATGACAATTCCACTTTTATCGATCGTTCCGGCCGGACGACGTAGCCGCCGCGCCGCGCGCGTCACTATCTTCTTCGCTCGCCTCTCATCCTTTTTGCTCGCCCACCCTCCGTCGTTCTGTTTACGGTGCTCGTCGCGAGGGAGATAGCAGGCGCCTCGACGAAACTTAAGCGGTCGTGTACCTTAGGTATACGCGGCGGCGGCGGCGGCTGCGATGGTGGCGTCGTCGTCGTCGTCGTCGGCGGCGGCGGCGGCGACGGCGGCGGCGGCTTCGCGTGTACCTACATAATACGATGTAAGTTACGACGCGCCATGTAACTTTGGCACTTTGGACAATAGCTGCGTCTCTCGCTCTTTCGCTCTCTTCCGTCTCTGTCCCGCCGCCGCGGCCTCAGCCTCCGTCTCCGACTCGTTCTCCTGCTTCGCCGGAGTCTCGGCCCTCCCTCGCCTCTCGCTCTCCTCTCTCTCTCTCTCTCTCTCTCTCTCTCTCTCACTCCATTTCGCTCTCGTTCGCCGCTCGGCCGTGTACACTCTTCCCCGAGAACGACACGAACGACTACTAAATACTCGACGCGACGCGGCGGCGTAGAAGTCCCGACCTAGCCCAACGGTAGGCCTCTTCGACGGCGACCGCGTGTGCCGCATAAACCGTAATGGGAATCGCCGTCGCGCTACCGATAAAGGTCCGCGGGCTTCCAGCAACTACCGCGCTCGCACGGATTCTTCCCGCGAGCGTCGTCGCGAGGCGATCTCCGCTCCTCGAACGATAAGCGGAACGTTATCGCGCGACGATGACACTCGACCAAGCTGCGTGGATAGTCTACTTTGTTCCTTCGATTCGGAATACTATTCGTGCCTTAAAAAAAGTTCTCCTTCTCTTTGTTCCTTTTCTGCACGAAGCGCGCTCGCGCCAATGAAAATCTCATTCCGAAATTACGATTCCCTCGACGGTCGCGCAACAATTTACATAACAGGTTACGCCGCATCGGCGTGAATTCGAAACGGCGCTCCGCTCGTTGCCCCGTCTGAAAACTGAAAATCGCTCGGTGCCTCCGGGGCTGAAATCCTTCGATTAGCATAGGGCCTTGGGTCGTCCGCTGCGACGTTTTCATAACGCCGCGCGTCCCGCGTCGCCGCTAATTGTTTCGAGATCTCGGAGAGAGAGAGAGAGGAAGGGAAACGGTCGAGGACACTCGACGGCGAAGGGGCGGCGCGCGATGCTCGGATCGAAAGTGGCCGAGACGAACGCCTGGAACGGGCGTCTTCGGTCCCGGCCGGCGTCGTCGATCGTACCCGTAAAAGCCGATCGGCGGCGGCGGCGGCGACAGCGGCGGCGGCGGAGGGGTGGGGGTCGCTCGATCTGCGGCGTGGCGGCGTTCTCGATCCGCTAGCAGCGAGTGGCGAGTGTCGAGTGGCACGCGGGTAATTCGAACGTGACGACGCGACGCGGCGGCGGCAGCGGTGACGGTGGTCAGAGGTTAGTCGTGAATCGCGGTGGTGGTGAGTTGGCCGCGTCAGGAGCACATGGCGTGGATCGGCGTGGATCGGCGAGGCACGGCGCGGCGCGGGGGACGGCTAGATGGAAACGGGAATCGGCGCGGGAGCGGTCGGCGACCGAGCCTCGCCTCAAACGAGCGACGTATCTCTAATCCAACGCCATAGAACTGACCGGCGCTATTTAGCCTGCATTGTATCGGATAAAGTGAGTACCGTGTAGCACCAGCATAGTAACATCGTGCCCTCTGTCGATCTCTCCGCTGGACCTCGCGTTCTAACCCGGTTCGGTCCTTCTCTCGACCGTCGAACACCCTCTGCCTCCCCGCCCCCGCCCCCCTGTAGGCCACCCCCTCGTTCGGTGGCCGGCGTCGATGTCTCGCTTCGTTCCCGGGATTCTCTCGCTTCCACCCGCCGTCTCGAATAACCCTTGTGCCGCCGCGCGTTGCTCTCTCGGTCGTTCTCTCCGTTCACTCTCCGGCTCTCTTCGTCCGCCCTCACCCCCGTGGAATCAATTGCGGTCGCCATGACTACCGTAATGGAGATCCAGGACCAGGAGGGTGCCTTTTCCACGGGAGGTTGACCAAAGCGTATCCCGTAATGCCTACACGTCAGGACGAAATCAAAGACCAGGATCCAACGCATCGAGTCGACCGCCACGATTCGTACGCGCGATACCTCTCCCTCCCTCTCTCTCTCTCTCTCGCTCTCTCGCTCTCTCTTTCTCGTTCTCCCTCTCCGCTTCTCTGCAGTTCCGCATTTCTGTTCCTCCCGCGTTCCGCGATTCCTGCCCTTCTCATCCCTTGTCGCTTCACCCTTCGTTTCTCCTCTGGTTGAGCTCGATCGCGCGGAAAGATCGGTCGCTTTTGACACGGTTCGGAAACCGAGCGAGGATAAACGAATAAATCCCGTGCCCCGTTGACGGCGATGCACGACGTCGCACCGCGTCGCACGGCGCCGCCGTCTGCCCTGGCGACGCGTCGCGCCGCTATACGTAAAGTGGGATAAGAAGGAGGTTTTGCGCGCCCGGAGGACGTTTTAGGTCGCCGTAGCTCTCGGGATCCCGTGTGTAGGTCGGTAGGCCGGTAGGGCAATCGGTTACGCGACAACGCGCGTCGAACCTCGTCTATACGAGTGCCGAGGGATACGAGGAAAAACGGTGAAAGGGTATTTAGTGGCCTTAGGTCGAGGATGGCACGAGGGTGGCTCGAGGGTGGCTCGAGGGTGGCTCGAGGGTAACGCGGTGCCCGCTACGAGGCCGTTGCCGCGTGTCTTACTCCCCCTCTCACGCCACGTAGCCACGTAACGCGTATCCGAGCGGAGGCAGCTTGGGATCACGCGATCGGAACGCTCGGTAGCGGTATCAACCCTTTTCTCTGAAATCAAATTCAACTCGACCCTCTTCCGCCCTCTCGCCGAGCACGAGGCTCTCCTCGCTCTCTCTCTTTTTATCTTGCTCTCTCTCTCTCTCTCTCTCTATCCCTCTCCCTTTTTATCTTGCTCTCTCTCTATCCCCCTCCCTTTTTATCTTGTTCTCTCTCTCCCACTCTTTTATTCTCCCTCTTATTCTCTCACTCTCTCTCTCTCTCTCTCCCTCTCTCTTATTCTCCCTCTTATTCTCTCACTCTCTCTCTCTCTCCCTCTCTCTTATTCTCCCTCTTATTCTCTCACTCTCTCCCTCTCTCTTATTCCCCCTCTTATTCTTTCACTCTCTCTCTCTCTCTTCCTCTCTCTTATTCTCCCTCTTATTCTCTCACTCTCTCTCTCTTGTTCTCTCTCTCTCTTATTCTCTCTCTCACTCTCTCTCTTTTTCTCTCTCTCTCTCTTATGCTCTCTCTCTCTCTTATCCTCTCTCTCTCTTATCCTCTCTCTCACTCTCTCTCTTTCTCACTCTTTCGTTCTCTCTCTGTTCCCCTGCTTCTCCGAACCAGCCGTCCCTGTTGGTTCGCCGTTTCTTCGTTCGTTGGTTAGTTCGTTCGTCAGCTCGTCCATTCGACCGACCGGTCTAGATGTAATTACATAATGGTTTTACGTGCACCCTTCTCTCTACCCTGCGTCCTTCCCCCGACCCGAGAATTTGCCTTTCTCTCTGTTGCTTCGTCCTCTCCCCCTTATACTCGTAGCCTTCTACACCCTCGCGTACGCGTGTCCGCGCGTCCGCGTCCGCGCTCGCGCTCGCGCGCCTGCGTACATACACACGCGCACGCAGCGGACACGAACATAACCGGGCAAACAGCCGGCTAAACGGACGGACAGGCAGGCAGGCAGGCAGTGAGGTAGGCAGGCAGGCAGGCAGGCAGGCAGGCAGGCAGGCAAGCAAGCAGGCAGACAGGCAAGCGGAAAGGTTGCACGCACGCACATACGCAGAGGCAGGCAAGGCAGAGGCCTCGGCGGGTGGGCATGATGCGGGCGGCGGCGGGGAGGGGGGCACGCACGTACTCATTCACTTAGGCAGCACGCACCGACCCTTCCGTCTCCCCCTTCGATGCAACGGCAGAAATACGTGGCTCGCGGTTTATCAATATTGCACGGTTGCTTACACGAGGGAGGAAACAACAGAGGAAAAGGAGAGAGAAAAAAAAGAGCGTTCTCGTTAAAAAACCTGTCATTATTCTCCTAGCCTCTTGGCGATGGTGCTCGTTGATCGGAAAAGTCGTTCATCCCCTTGGTGCGCGGTTAATGCGGGATGAAGGAGAAATCGGTGGAACGCCTGTGCACCACGGGCTGTATTTCTTTCTCTCTTATCGACCGGTTGAAAAATTCACGCTCCGCTTTTTCCGCTGTTCGAGCCTGGAATTCGCTGTTTTCTCGATGGCTGGGGCGAGTACGTACGTCGGGGCCTATTTCGCGCCGCGATTCGGCGACGATTTTCCCGTGCGGCGCGCTCATGCTCCCTCTCCCTCTCTCCCCTCCTCTCTCTCCCTCTCTCTCTCTCGCTCTCTCTGAAACGTCGCGTCGGCGGAGATCGTCGCGGCCGTAGCTACATAATTCAAGAAGCGAGACGCGCCGGAGAGAGCGAGACGAGAGACACGGTGCAAGAGAGAAAGAAAGAGAGAGAGAGAGAGAGAGAGAGCGCGGTGGATCCGAGCACGGGGAGGCAAAACCCTTCCTCCCCGACCTGGCGAAAGGGTTAAAACATAGGGGCCGATGAAAAATTCAAGGGGATTTCAGTGGCTGAAAAACATTGTTTAGCCCCCTGGTACCATGGTCCGAGTAACCGGTTCATCTATTATTTCCGCGACACCGAGTAGACGCGCCGCGCGGAACGCGAGCCGCCCGCGTCCGGCCTGGTCTCTCTCTCTCTCTCTCTCTCTCTCTCTCTTTTTTTCCCCCGGCCGTTCCTCCTTGCAACTTTGATCAAGCGAGCCCCGTGGATAGTCTTCGTCTCTCGCTACGCCCTCGGTCGTTCCACTCGCGCCGGATACTCAGACTTCCAAAGTATTTGCCCCATCGCGAATCGGCCCGACGGAACCTTCGAACGCGTGCGTGGCACGGGCCGCGGCGGGGCAGCGAGCGGGGAAACGAAAGAACCCCGGGAATTAGGACAAACGGTGTCAGGCCGCGCGGGGGAAGGGATTAAGCCCTAACGGGCGAAAGGCTGGCGCGCTCGAAAGTTTGTAGCGTGCGCGCTGGTAAATACGCCGCGCGAAATTTATCGCCGCGCGAAATTCGCGGGGCCGATGTATCGGCTGATTTATTCGCGGATAGCCGAACGCGCGAGAACTTTCGAGCTTCTCGGTCGTGGGAAGGACCTTCGGGACGCCTTCTGTCTTCTGGCGTCGGAGCCGCCGCGGTTCGCGAGATATCGCGGCGCGGCGTCCTTCTCTCGAGCCGCGCGAGCAGAAATTTCGAGGGTTCGCGGCGGGCGCAGCGCGCGCGCTCGCGATGAGCACTCTTAAATCCTTCGGGACGGCTAGGGAGGCTCTATTTATTCTTCGAGCGAGGTTTCTAAAATTAGGCGAAAGCAGGAGCTAGAATCGATAGCAGCACCTAGCGGTGGCCAGGGCGGTGGTGGAGGTGGAGGCGGAGGTGGTGGCGGCGGTGGTTGCCGGCAGTGGTGGTGGTGTTGTTGCCGGCGATGGTGGTCGTGGGGGTGTATCGTGGCGCGATATAGAGAAGGTCGGAGAGTAAGCAACAACGGCAGCCGACCACCCTGCCGCCCAACTAAATTAATCTAAGTAATTCATGTCGAAGTTTGTTCCGCCAGCTGGTGTGCGCTCGTATGCGTGCCCCGGCCACGTATGTGCACACGCGTTTTCATGTTCCTCGCGGGTCCGTTGTGTGCGTGTGCCTGTCACCGGCACACTCGCACCTGTCGCGGCTATATACTCGCGCGCGGCCACCTATATGCGCCCACGTTTCGCGATTCCTTCTCACGTTTTCGCAACCATTCGCGCCCGCCGAGCCGCCGAGCCGCCGACCGACCGATTCCGTGCCGATCTTACCGCCGTGTCTCGCCCCCGTTCCCCAAAAACCCTTCCGCCCCCCTCCCCCCCCCCCGACAACGAATTAACGCGAATCATTAGTATCGTGATTCGATCGCAAGGTACAGGGCTCGCGCGCCTGGCCTGCTATTCATTTAATAAATTAAGGAGCGCCGCGTCCCGAAATACCGTAATTCGTTTGCCGAATTTCGCAGACTCGTAAATTCCCGCGGCGCAAGGAACGCTCGCATTTATGAAATTAATCGCACCTAGTTGATAGAATTAATTCGAGTTACGTCGCCGATGGTATATAAAGAACGCGCCACGCTTCTCACGAAACGAAAGGAAACCGCGATTCCGGTAATTGTGCTCGTTAAATCGTCGAGCGTCCTCCGGTGACGATTTCGCGAATATTGACGGCGAACGCTTATTAATTCGAGTATGTATATACATAGTGTCCTAAAAATGTCTCGCAATCCGAAAGTGGCGGGTTCCTCAGGTCATTTGAAGCAACTTTTTCCTTTACAAAAATTTTCTCCGAGGCGCCGTTAACGAGTTATTAACGAAAAACAGTGACCAATGAGAGGCGAGCTCGGCTGGCGCGAGGCGACCGTGCTAACGGCGCCAGCGGTCGAGACGGTCGAATTCCAGCTCAGCTGGCGCGAGGCAACTGATCTCGCCTCTCATTGGTCACTGTTTTTCGTTAATAACTCGTTAACGGTGGCTCGGAGAACATTTTTGTAAAGAGAAAAGTTGCTTCAAATAACCCGAGGAACCCGCCACTTTCGGATTGCGAGACATTTTTGGGACACCCCGATCGAAGCCGTAACGCAGAATAATAGATCGAGTTAAAAGTCACGCCGCTACAATCGTCACCGTTTGGTTGGCCGCTGGTTACCGGATTTGAAGACCGCCGCGACGGTTGCGGCCGCGTCGCTGTCTCGCATCCGAAATAGTTCGCCGGTTTCAGCGGGTCGTGAGATTTTCTCGAGGATTAGGAGGAATCCTGGCGCTCGGAAGCTCTCGGGGAATTCACCTCGAAGGCAAACACCGGCCACGAAGTTTCTCCGGAAACTCGACCTTGAACGTCTTGGGTGCGTTGTTCGCGTTTGGAATGCGACGCTTATCCAGGAACTTGCCGCGTTATCGACCGTATTCTAGAGCCGTGTTCTTCCCGGATCGGTGGACAAGCGGGCAAGGGAAAGGGAAAGGGAAACAAGAGGGAAACGCACACACGGTAGACAATTTTTCTTCGGCGAGCACTATCGGGGCCGCGTCGACCGTCGCAAGGAGTTTTCGCGACGCGTAACCGAATTCCCCGAAGAAGGAAAACTCGACTCGAACGGGGCGATCAATTTTCGGCGGCGAGACGGCTTCCCCGACAGGCTATCGCGGGGGGATCGCGGGGGGGATATCGCGAGGGTCCGCCTTTCGAGCGAACGCTCGCGAGGATTCGCGTGACGCGGTCTCTATTAATTCGAGCACCGTTAATTATAATCGGAGATTCTCCGCGGGAGGGGCTCCCTCGGTGCCGATGGGGGTGGCTTTCTTGATTTACGAGGACAAAACGACGGAACTGATTTAGAAAATGGTCGATGGGTATCTCGGAGCCGGGCGGTGCCGGTGGTCGTTGCCTCGCCTATAAATAACGCCGCTCTTTTCCGCCGGTAACCTCGAGTTTGTGTGACCAAGTGATTCTCGTGAAGGCGCGAGACCTCGAGCCGATAATCACGTGACACTTTTGCGACGCCATTCCTCCGCGATTCTCGGTTTCTCGGTTTCTCAGTCCCCCGGTTTCTCGGTCCCTCGGTTCTCCTCGGGTTCCCCGCAGCCTCGCGGATCGCAGGCTGGCAGGCAGGCAGGCAGGCAGGCAGGCCGTCGCTTTCATTTGACAGCCGTCGTCCGAAAGAATATCCAAAATTTGTTTATTAAATGCCAATTAAGCCGCTGCGATTCCAAACTCGGGAAGCTTCACCGCGTCTGACTTTCGCGTCGCGAACCGGAGGACCTTACGAGACGCCATTTACTCGGTAATCGAGTTAGCATCTCCGAATGCATTCGGGGATTCACATCGGCGGACAACGCCGATCGATCGATAAACGAATCGTAGTCGAAAAAAGAAATATGCTAGGGCTTGCTATTTCGGGCGAGCGACGCCGCTAGCGGTTTTAATAAAGCGGTTAAAAAATTGAACCGCTCGATAACCGGGAGACGCGGTGTGTCGAAGGGTATTTTTTCTTTCGGTCCGCGACGAACGGACAACGATTTCGATCTGTGTGTTTGCACGATTCTCGCTAGCGCGTGCTCGGTTAAGAATAGCGCGCGCGGATTCTCGCCGCTGTCCGCTCCCGCGGTCATCGTCCCGCGATATCCCGTTACGTTCGAATAACGTTGTCGTCCGCCGCGGAACGAAACGCAAAAGTTCAAAGCTTTCGCGGCCGCAATAAGTTGATACGAGTTACATGTCGGCCGCGTGTCGGCCGCGCCCATATCGCGAGCGGCTTCGTTCGACTCGGCGCGGCGGCGAGCTCGCGTTTTACGGACCAAAGAAAAATGGCGTCGGAGGAAATAGATATTAGCTAACGGGTCTCGCCACCCTCCCCCGACCGTTATGGATATATACCTGTAAAACGATTCTCGAGAGCCACCACCCCCTTTAGGGTGCGGCGATTCCGACCGAGCTTTTTCCTTATACCGCCGCCGCCACCGACGTCGACGCCGACGCCGACGCCGACGCCGCCTCACCCTCCGTTTTAACCCGCGTTTGACCCCTATCCCCTCTTCTCCCAGCTCTTTCTCTTCTTCGCGCTGTTCTCTGTCTCACCAGCGAGAGGATCCGTCCTCCCCCGTTCGACGATTCACCACGGAATCTCTGAAAGCTCTAGCACGCTCTCGATTCATCGCCGACTTCTCACCCCAGAAACGAAACAAAACGAATCCGTTCGCGTGACCGGCTGCCAACGCGTTCGGCAGGACACCGGGCGCCAAAGACGTTCGTTAACGAATTCCGCAGCCGCGCCTCGGCCGAGCGAACCAATCCAGCGAGCGCATTAGCAACCGTTAACGAGTTCTTTCGCGAATCCGTTCTTCCGCCGGCATCGTCCGGCATCGTTCTTTTCACGTCGCGAAGAAGTGTCGCACGAGAACTCGAACACACCAAGCTTAATCCTTAGCGATCCGCGCGTTTCTCGAGTACTGGCTACGTTGACGATCGGTAACTATAAAAACAAGTCGCAAGGCTCGAATTCGCAAGGCTTCTCTTCCCAAATTATCCATTTTAGTGGACAATCTGAGCGTCAGCTAATGTCTCCCTTACTGACGCCTAGATTATGCATAAAAATGGACAATTTGGGAAGAGGAGCCTTGCGAATTCGAGCCTTGCGACTTGTTTTTATAGTTACCGATTGTCAACGATTATAAAAACATGGTGCAAAGCCGGAATAATCGTATAGCCTGTTCCCATATTGTCCATTTTTCTGCACAATCTGAGCGTCGGTAAGGGAGACATTAGCTGACGCTCAGATTTTCCACTAAAATGGATAATTTGGGAAGAGGAGATACGATTATTCATACCTTGCGACTCGTTTTTATAATCGTGGACAATTTATAACTATAAAAATAAACCGCAAGGCTCGAATATTCGTATCTCCTCCTCCCAAATTCTCCCTAATTGACGCCCAGATTCTGCACAAAAATGGACAATTCGAGAAAAGGAGATTACGATTAGTCGAACCTTGCAGCTCGTTTTTATAGCTGTTCACAATTCGTGACTATACAAATGAACCACGAGGATCGAATAATCGTATCTTCTTTTCCCAAATTGCCCATTTTTGTGGACAATCCGAGCGCCAATTAGAGAGACATTACTGTACTGCCTACCAGCAACTCCGGCACATTCTTGGAACGGTGCGCCTGAGATAAAGGAAGTCTTATTTTGAGCGGAAAAGATTACACGCCCTTGCGAATGCATTTGATTTGATTTATTTTATAAATATACATTTTCCTATTGTAAATAAAAGATAAACTTTAAATTCTGTAATTCACCATGGTGCGATATCTTTGGTAACAATCTCCCATGTGCATTCTGGGTTTACTTGGACAAGTGTCACAGTATTCACTTTGCCAAATAGAGTTACCAGATATTTCTTTCAAGTTTAGAACATTTTCCGCGTAATTGTTGGTTTCCTTTATAATTTCATTTACCAATTCGTCCGTGAGAAATAAATTAAACATTGTATCGGCTGTTCAATGTTTGTAGAAACTTGTGGTCCAATGACCTGTGGCAATACGCTAAAAGGTATTCTATCTAGAATATGTAATTCTTCCGTAACATCACGCCATTCGTCTAAGTCTTGTAACGAATCTTCGCTTTCACTTTCAATAATTCTCATTCTTCGTCTCTTTGGTAGTATAATTTCGCTACTACTACTCGAAGCGTCAGAATCATAACCAACATTGTCTTCCACAATGTCTTTTAACTCTTCAAAATCAAATACGTCTTCGGTATCACTCGGCTGTAAATTCTCATCATAATATTTATTTTTCTCCGTGTTGCTAACCATAGAAAAGGTCAACAAATGGTTTAATCGTGATGGTACAGACTTAGCACGTTTCAACTACAGACAACAATTGCTAACGCCGACGATAACGTATGCTAAAAACATTTGGTTCCGCAGCGGAGCCTTCGGAGTTACGGAACAAATGACAAATGTCTCCGTAGCGGAGCCTTCGGAGCGCTAAGAGTTAATCGTTCAACGTGAAATAGCGCGCAACGCGTCCCCTAATTCGACGAAGATTCCCGTTCGGGTGAGACGGAACTCGCGTAAAAGGAACGTCGGCGGGTTTCCGTTCGCGAAAAGCTGCGTCGGCGGTGTCGCGCTCGCGGAATGGTCGCGGGAACGATGCCCTTTTCCGCGCGGAACGACGCGGCCGCGTTTATGGCCGCGTTATGGTATCGCGTTGCGAAGCAGCGGTCGACGTCGAAAATTTTTTCCCCGAAACAAGGGAGTCGTGCGTCACGTTTAACGACCGGACGCGACGCAAAACCGCGAAACCGGGATCTAGTCCCCTCCAGACACCTTTAAAGTTTACCGGCGCTACGGCCGCGGGACGTGTGTGCGCGGCGAGGAGGCGGCGTTCGAGGGGGAGGCGGTGTGGGGGATGAAAAGCGAGCAAAGAAAGCCGGCGCGATTCGTGGTTTTGCTTTCGGCGGCGACACGCGACACGGTCGCGTCGCGGGAATGTAACGAGGATCTTGTAACCGAGAAATAATCCCGGTGGCCCATCGACGCGGCCGTTGGGCATGTTTTCCCGAGGCTGGTCGCGCGACGCTCGTTCCCCCGTGGGAAATGGTGTCGTAAGCAGTCGGCCTTGTCGACGCGCGGCCCTCGACGATGTCACCGGGCGCGCGGCCGAGCAGCAATGAATTATTTTTTCCGTCGGTTCGTCTACGGGCGCCGCAGGTAGGTAACGCGGCGCCGGAAAAGTAGGAAATCCTGTCGAAAAGATTAGAACACGGCCGCGCCCGTGTCCAAGTAATACCAGTCGGGTAATATCTCACCATTAGGCATAATCATCCCCTTACACATCCGACGAGCACATCCACCGGAGTCAGCCCGACCCCCTAATGCCTTATAATTTATAACTCACCCCCTATCTCCGCCGCCTCGTCTACGCCCATCCTACCGCATCCAGAGCTTGGTCTCCCCCTTCCCCGTTCGCTCACCTCCCCCCTCTCTCCCTCTCTCTCACCCTCTATTTCTCTCTCGCTTCCTTTGTCTCTCTTCCGAGCGCTCCTTTGCTCTAGGCGGCCCCGCGCTCCTGGAAAATATATCAGCGTTAGAGTTAGAGGACGACGCCGCCCCCGGCCAGGAAAATAAGCTCCGAAAGTACCCGGAATTTATAAATACGTCGACTAATATCGCGCCTTTATCATCGGCCGAAAGTTCGCCGGCGGATGCGATGGGACAAATGGCGGCCTCTCGTGGCTTAATTTCGCGGGATCGTCTTTGCAAAAGCGAGGATCGAGCCAGGTGAAATCAAGACCAGTCTTGGTCCCGCAATTATTCGCCGGGGTACACACGTTGCTCGCGAGCTCCTCTCCTCGCCTCGCCACGCCACCGGCCTCCTCGCCGCGGCGGTATATTACGCCGGCATTTCGTCGACGCGGATACGCGAACGCGAACAGGGAGAGAACGAGGTAAAGGAGCAGAAGGAGGGCTGGAGCGAGGGGGGCGGGTGTGGCGCGGAGGGTGGAAGCGGCCGGGCGATCAGCATTTTAAAATAGAGCTATTTTTAATTATGCCGGCTCCGCCGGTGATCCGCGATAGAGAAGTGCGGGAGAGGAGGGCGGGGGCGAGCCGGGGGAGAGGTTGGCTGCAGAAAGAGAGAGAGAGTGAGAGAGACCGGGGAAGAGTAGGATGACGGAGCCTTCTGGCTGAAGCGTCTCTAGCGCGCGGAGCGGGTCGCGGTCTCGTCCTCGTATTCCCGCGTTTATCCACCTACGGCACGACATATTAAAAATCCGCGCGCGGACGTGCCGAGGGGGGAGGACCCGCGTACTCTGCCGGATACGGGTTCCCGATCTTTTTTGCAAACATGGAATTATATGTAAGCCCTAAGACATAGACAAAGGGAGCACGCGGCTGTGTGCTGGCAGCCAGAAGCGAACAGAGCTACGCGAGCCGAACATAGTCGCGCCGCCTCTCCCTCTCTCTCTCTCTCTCTCGCTCTCTTTCTCTCTCTGTCTTCTCTCTGCGAATGTACGACCGCGTTCGATACACGGCCGTGCGCGGAACCCGGTAGACGAGACGGAGACGGTAGAGGACCGACGACGACGTCGACGACGAAGGTAGTAGACGGTCGCTGGTTCAGCTCGCTCTCGCGCGCGACACCATGTCAACCGTACGTCGTGAGCCCCTTTGCCCCTCGAAACGTTAAGCTTCCGAGCGGTACATAGGCCTTAAGCCGCATCGTCGCCGATCCCCTGGCCCCTTTTAACCAGCCGTCCCTTAGCACGGATCCCCCTCTCCCCCGCCGCTTCATCGGCGTACCAAACTCTCTCTCTCTCTCTCTCTCTCTCTCTCTCTCTCTCTCTCACTTTCTCGATCTCTCTCGATCTCGATGTTCTCTTCCCCCCGCGCAACCCCTATCCGTTCCCGCTCCGTACATCGCCAACGCCGCCGTCGACGTCGACGTCGTCGTCGTCGTCGTCGTGGTGCGCGATACATCGCGACACGAGCTATCCGCCGGGCACTGCTCTTACCGCCTTAATGCATTCGGCAAACATTCGCCAGCGTTGCGAACGGCTCTTTATTTACACTACGGATTCTTTCCGGCGTGTAGAGGGTCGGTACTCGTGTGCGTTATGCTCCTCGTACGTCTCTGCGCGACGTGTTCCCGCTTCTGTCCCGCCTCACCCCGATTTCAGCTCTCTTCTCTTTTCTCTCCTCTCCGCTCCTCTCCGCTCCTCTCCGCGCCGCACCAAGCGTCGCGTCCGAGCGCTGCCTCGCGAACCGTTCGCGTCCTACCGCAAACTAAAATCCGTCATTTTTTCGACTCCGAAACCCACCGCCTGGCAAGAATATCTTCCCCTTTGTCGTCGAGTCCCGTCGCGCGTCGTTGTCCAAGGATCTCCCTGGAGCCGCGTGCACGTTTATTCGCGCTCGAATGATTTATCCTCCAAGAACAGCGCGGACTTCGATTTTCTCCGGGAACGACGATTTAAGCGACGATAACGCTCTGCGCGCTCGATGCCCCATCACTTTTACGTTATCGGGACCGCGAATGATCGCCGCTTTCGCAGGAATCGTATACGCCGACTTTCAGACGCGATTGGTTTCTTGTAAGTACGTTCTAATCATTCTCGAGTAGCCAGCAAGTGTATTTCGCGTGCGGAGGCCATTTTACTTGTCATACGCGGTATGGTATTGGCTGGAAAGGAGTGAGGGTTGACGGTAGGTCGTGGCTTTCGTAAGCTGGCCGGACGGAATTTCGCTAGATTGCTTGCAGGGAATCGGTGAATTAGGTGATCAGTTAATCAGTACGGTTATGTCTCTCTAATTGACGCTCGGATCGTCCACGAAGATGGACAATTTTGGGAAGAGGAGATACGATTGTTCGAGCCTTTTGCGGCTCGTTTTTATAGTTGTTGCAAATTCGTAGCTATAAGAACAAACCGCAAGCCTCGAATAATCGTATCTCCTTTTTCAAAATTGTCTATTTTCGTGCACAATTTGGGCGACAATTAGGCAGACATTACTGTATGTACCTGTTTTAAATTTAGCAACGTTGGTTGTAAATACGTCTGTCTTGTCGCTGCCGTTGTTAACGTCCTGTGAAACGAATCGATCGCGCTAAATCTCGATGAGTGGAATTTGGTTTTAAAAGGCAGGGCTGATTTAGTGAAACGAGAAAAGGAGCATCGGAGCTAACGTTTAAGCCGAGTAACGTTAGAATTGTTGGTGGTACCATGCGCAATTTGGACATTTAGAGGTTGTTTTTCTTTCCCGCGGTCAAAAGGGCCTTTTAGTGACGAGCGAAAGTATCGCACTTAGGCGAAAAATGCCGGAACAATTTGTCGAATTTGCGAAGTCTTGGGGAAAAGGCTCATAAAAACCAAAGTAAGAGTGATATTTAGAAAATCCAAGAAGAAGCATATTACAGAATAATGGGAGAATAAAATAACGCCGATTGTATTTAAATGTTTGTTGATAATCGTACGAGTAAAATAAATATAAAACAGCTTGAAAAAGGGAAAAATCAATTCTCTTTGTTCGAGACAGTGTTTGCACATGAGAAAAATCATCGTTTGATCGTAGCTTTGTGTAGATCGCCTAGTATGAAGTGTAGATATTGCACTTTCAATCGTTTGTAACAAAATAGCTCATATCGGACCACGAAACTGAAGGATAATGCCATGATCTGTTACAAAAGAAGTGAATTAGTGTAGCTGGTATAGCAATGTCTCCCTAATTGACGCCGAAATTGTGCAGAAAAATGGACAATTTGAGAAGCGGAGATACAATTATTCGACTCTTGCAGCTCGTTTTTATAATTGTTGACAATTGGAAACGATAAAAACGAGTTGCAAGGCTCGAATAATGGTATTTCCTCTTCCCAAATTGTCCATTTTTGTGGACAACCTAAGCGTCAATTAGGAAGACATTACTGTACAACGTTACTGAAAACAATTTTAGTATTATTATAAATATTTGTATTTAGTTATCGGACTATTGGAAATGTGTAATGCTTACTTATTATTTCTCGCACAAATAATTTATTTAGCATTGATGCCCACTGATACACACGCTAATGCATCCCGAATAGTTGGGCGCCATCGCATACGCAACGATATATCGTCGTTCGACACAAAAATGATTAACCATTGTCAGTCCGAAAAAAGCAATTCAGACCAGAACGCATCAGAAAAAATTACGTTCACAGTGCTTCAATTCTTACAGTCATATTCACCCGTTCTTTCGCGCAGACCATAAACTTGTTCACTACTAAATACAAGCGAATAAACTGATGTGTAACCTTTATTACTATTATTATATATATATTATCCTTATAGATATTATTTATATAGATATTATCCTTATAGATATTATTTATATAGATATTATCCTTATAGATATTATTTATATAGATATTATCCTTATAGATATTATTTATATAGATATTATCCTTATAGATATTATTTATATAGATATTATCCTTATAGATATATTATTTATATAGATATTATCCTTCCGAACTTATCCTTTTAAACGAACGTTCTACCGTTTCCACATTAATGGGAATTTGCACCATAGCGTCCCGAGGCTTGCCGGAAGCTAAAGAGTGGTGGCGGCGGTGGTGGTGGTGGTTTGGGGCGGTTCTTAGTAAAGCCTATGCACCCCTCGCGAGCCCGGTGCGTGAGGCGGTCAGGAAAGGGTGCAAAGTCCCTTACCTTCGATTTCCAGGAACCGTCCTACTCGTATCTGTACTTTTTAGCATGCGCGCGTGTGTTTACGATACGGGAATGGCTGCCGCGGGCCGGGAGAACGTCGGGCCACATTTTCGGCAAATAATTCTCGGCGAAAACGAATAAAACAATTGTAGAAATTGCCCAATATTTAAACGATATAGAATCTGCATCGATTAGGAAAGGACTATACGCGACGAAGACAGGAAATATCGCGTACCGTACCTACAACTAGGATTACAACCGCTTCACTTAATTTTACAACTTGCAACGCTCCTCTCACTCGACGACTCTCGAACACTCTCCGTCCACTCCAAACACGCTTCTTCGACACACAATGCCTGCCTTTTCTAAAAACGTGACAATCGCATCCGCCGGCTCTCCGTGTCGCCAAGGGTCTTTTTCGTCTGACCAAAGTCTTAAAACTACGGTCTCCTAAGCCTAACACACTCCTCCTCGACCTAAACGTACCCACTAAATTACGATACTACACAATCGACAAGAGCAGCTGGATCCGGCGGCGCGTGGTCGGCGTTTATCCGAACGTATCGGTAACGCGCGATCGTACGCCGTTTTTATCGGCGCGGCGGGCAGCAAGAGGGAGAGAGCAGCGGCGGAGCTTTCAGAGGCGAGCATCAACGTTAAGAGGAAAAATTTCAACTGCGATTACCGGGGCCGGTCTTAAGAATACCTCCGAGACTCCTCGATCTTCGTTGAACAGCAGAGAGATGCAACAGGGGCTTCCAGCGACGGGAAAGCGGCCGCGGCAAGCGGCGTCGGCAAAGTATTCGAGCAAATGAATTCCGAGAAATCCGGCTCGCGTTCTCGCCATCGGAAGTTTAATCGAGGGTAAATACTCCGATGAGCTTCTTCTCCCTTGAGTTATTATTAGTCGGCGCGACGGGAATACCGTATTCGGTTAGAAAATGACCCGAGGATCGTCTAGACACGCTCGAAGGCGGGCGGGGGGGCCGGGTTCCCTCTCGCTCTTGTCTCGCCGCGCGATCAAGCGAGCGGATCAAGAGTCGCGCGAGCGAGCGCGCGCGCGCCCCGCGGAGGAATGTCGGATAGGCGCCCCGTTGTCACCCGCACCACCCGCACGCGTCGTGTTCCGGCTACTATTCCCGGTTTCGCACGGTTTTTATTTCCGTCCAGAGGGAAAATTAATTATCAGTTCGATCCGTCCCTTCGACCGATATTTGATGTTTAATTATCTTTCATCGAGAATTTTCTCGCAGTTAAATCTCTACTTGGAAGAAGAAACGGTGGAACGGCGGAACGGTGGAACGGCGACGGGAACGGGAACGGTTAATAATTGGAATTCGTGTTATTTTTCTAAAAATTTCAAGCAATTTCGCTGGGGAAAGGAAGCTCTCTAAACGAAACGTAAATTGAATTTCTCGTGGCGCGTTAGTTTCCCGAAGAAACGTTCGCGCGCTTATTTCTTCCATTGCGTCGTGACCCGTTTATCGATCCGGAGGAACGCGCGCGCGGGCGCTGGCGCGAGCGGGACCGGCGAGCGAGCAGAAGCGAGCTCCGGCGCGAACGGGCGGCGAACGTCTTTTAAACGTCCTCGCTCGCTCGCTCGCTCGCTCACACCGAGCGCAAGTTCCGCGCGCGCGTTAAGTAACAATTAGGCTGTTTTATCCGGCGCCGGTGGACGCTCGAGTGGAACGGATTAAAGACTTAGCTGGAACGAGCAGGAGGAAACCAGACAATTTATCCCTCGTAATTTTTTTTTTCCCTCGATAAGACTCCCTCTTCGATCTCTGCTCGTCGCCGGGGAGCGCGAGCAGGACGGTGCGCGGGACAATGAGAGAGCGAGGGAGCGAGGGAGAAAGAGAGTGTGAGAGAGAGAGAGAGCGAGAAAGGGAGAGAGGAGAGGCGAGCGAAAGGGGGAACGCGAGGGAGACCGAATAGGTTTTCGAGCAGCGTATCCGACGCGGTGCGGCAAATTTGACGTATTGCGTGCGCGTCAAATTGACGTACGTCAACGTGCCACCCTGCTCCTCCCACCGAATACGTTTTGTTCTAATACAGTCCGCGTTATAGCGGCATCAAACCAGCGCAACTAAAGCATTAGGTGCCTCTCTATCGCGCCCGGAGATCTGAAAAAGAACTGACGCGTTACAAGCGAACCATCGATTCGCAAGTACTCCACCTATTTTCAAGAGTCCTGGATTCGCGTAGGCTCTGTGCACACGAGTCCAGATACCTCGAGACTTACAGAATTCGTCGGGTTCGAACCGTTCGACCGATCTGTTTTGTGTTCGACGGAGTTTCCAAGGATAGATCCTTTCAGGACCAAATTTCGATGCAGAAAAAATATTGTCCGCGGCTTGAAAACTGCTCTATCGAGGATCTACGATTATTTATTTCTCCTTTATTTAGTTATTCGATAAACGGGAAAATTACGGAAGCTAAGGGATCTACGATTATTTATTTCTCCTTTAATTATTTATTCGATAAACGGGAAAACTACAGGATCTAAGATTATTTATTTCTCCTTTAATTATTTATTCGATAAACGGGAATCTACGGGAGCTAAGGGATCTACGATTATTTATTTCTCCTTTATTTATTTATTCGATAAACGGGAGTCTACGGAAGCTAAGGGATCTTGATTATTTATTTCTGCTTTATTTATTTATTCGATAAACGGGAAAACTACGGGATCTAAGGGATCTACGATTATTTATTTCTGCTTTATTTATTTATTCGATGAACGGGACTCTACGCGATCTAAGGGATCTACGATTATTTATTTATTCGATAAATGGGAATCTACGCGATCTAAGGGATCTACGATTATTTATTTATTCGATAAACGGGAAAACTACGGGATCTAAGATTATTTATTTCTCCTTTAATTATTTATTCGATAAACGGGAATCTACGAGAGCTAAGGGATCTACGATTATTTGTTTCTCCTTTAATTATTTATTCGATAAACGGGAAAACTACGGGATCTAAGAGATCTACGATTATTTGTTTCTCTTTTATTTATTTATTCGATAAACGGGAAACCCATAGTCACTCGCGGATGGATGAAGCGCAAAGCGATTGCTGCTTAAAATGTTTCAACGGAGAGAAGTCGTTATCAGCTATCGATAGAACGAGACGGGAGATCGAGATCGGCGAGTCTGTAAAAGTCAGTCGCGTTGCTAAGCTCTTGCAAGATAGAACTTTCACGGTGATATCTTCGGCTTTTTATCACTGTTTCCCACGGTGGATTTAACGACCGCCAGAATCGGAAAGGACGAAATTACAAACGGGTACATCATCGATCAGAGAGAGGCTCGGCAGAAGAATTTGCATTCGTATTACAAACGATCCCCTAAAAAATTCACCGTTGAAATAATTAAAATCTCCCTCCTTTTTTCCCGTCGATTAAATTTTTGCGCGATTCCGCTCGCGCACGGGCACATACGATCCCGCGGCAAATTAATTCGTTCCGATTAAAAAAAAGGAGAAGCGGGATGAAAGTTTCGCGGCAACGTTGGAATTAAATGTGGAAAATTACATTTCAATTAATTGTTTTCGCGGCTATCGTTCCCGATCCATCTCTCGACGAGAAGAATTTCCATTGGTTTCCTGAACGAATCGCGTTCCACTCTCTCTCTCTCTCTCTCTCTCTCTCTCTCTCTCTCTCTCTCTCTCGCTGTTTCCCTCTCGCGGCGTATTCCGAATGCCATTCGACTTTTTCGTCGCTCCGAAAAATACGAGCCACGGACGACGACAAGTTCGCGGAGCGTCCGTTTTTTTTATCGCGCGTGCGTCGATCTCCTGCGCCGCGATTTAAAGCGGCAGAGCCTTTTCTTGCTCGTTGTGTTCGAGATGCATCGACGCGCCAGCGAAACCTTGCCGCTCTCTGGTTTCGTTGACACCGCGCGGAAGAATTTCTCATCGGCGAGAAGAAGAAAGCTGTTCGCGCGAGACGACGAGAAGTGGCCGGCGATCCGCGATCGCGATCCCGATCGCGAAATGGCTGGGCCCGGCGCCGATGGGTTTGGGGAAGCGGAGGCGAGTCGGGCGCGTCTCTATCGCGGCGGAGAGAGCTGCGAAGAGAGGAGAGGAGAGAGAGAGCGTGTGCGCACGAGAGAGGGAATACATTCCGCTTGGCTGGTCGGCTGGTCGGTTGGCCGGTCGGCGAGGGATAACGCGATGCAATGGAAATCAAGCGCAACCCCTTACCGCGGATTGGTATATACGAACCATCGCCCGATGGAAGCCATTATCTTGATATGCTGGCCGAGCATCGAACCGCTCTCCTCGTTCCGTAGCCGTATAATTAAAGTTGCCATTGGACGAGAGCCGACGATCCGACGATCCGGCGAACTGCCGCGCGATTCCTCCTCGGAAGAGATCGCTTTTTCGAAAGGAGAGAGGCCTGCTTTCGCGCCGGAACTCCTCTCGATCCGCGAGCGGAAACGGGATCATCGGGATCGGGGAGAGTCGGAATCGGGATCGAAATGAAAGGGAGCCGGGATTTCGGTGGCCGGGGCTCTCCTCCAGGCGAGGCGGGAAAAATAAACGGAGGAAGGAAGAAAGAAAGGGTGTCGCCTAATAGCGGCAAATTACGCCTTCTTACTTCTTCCGCGGACCGAGAAGAGGGTAAGAGCGGTGTAGAGCGGCTGCTGCTGCTGCTGCTGCTGCCGCGGAGTAACTCTCTCGTTTTTATTTCCTCCGTTTCGTCCGCCTTTTATTTTTAAGTATTCCGCTCAAGAAAAACAGCCATTAGCGAGAGTTTTCGCTTTTCGCGCAAAACTTTTACTCCGTCCCGTAAATTCGCCCTTTCTTTCTCTCGCGGCGGCAGCACGAAGGAAGAAGGATGGCTAGGACTGAAGGAAGAGAGCGCGAGAAAGAGAAAGAGAGAAAAAGAGAGAGAGAAAGAGTGAGACAGAGTGCGGGGGGTGGCGGCGGAGGAGCAGAGTAAGGGAGGACGAAACGAAACGGGCTGGTCGGGCGAGGGGAGGGAGACCGGTGGGGCAGAGGAAGGAGAAGGAGGACACGGAAGCGAGGACGGCGGTGCACGAGGAGACGGCGGAGGTGCAGGATAGAAGAGGAGAGAGGAGAGAGAGAGAGAGCCGAGGGGGCGGGAGAAGGTGGAGGAGGCGGTTGGGAATGGGTTGGGTGGAAAACTCGAGCGAAACTCCAACTTTCGTCCGCATTTTTCATCGTCTATAAATTCTTATTTATATGCGACGCCATGTTTCCTTTCGATTAGAGCGCGCTCCCGAGCCTGCCAGCCGAGTTTCCAGAGATATCGAGGCAAATTTGTCAAAGTATTTTGCGGCGCGCGCGATCGCGAATCGACCGTCCGCAGCCGTTCGAGCGGGCGAACCAGCCAACGCACCGAAATTGCCAAAGTTGCGAATTTTCGCCGCTGTAAAATTAATGCGTCCCGCTCTCTCTCTCTCTCTCTCTCTCTCTCTCTCTTTCTCTCTCGGTCTCGCTCTCACTCGCACGTTGTCTCTGTGCTCGCGCCATCGCGCCGTGCCCGTTTCTCCGCGTAAGTGCGCGACCGCTCTGTTTCTCTCGATTTTCTTCGTGGCAACCCCGCGCACCGCGCCTCGCCGTTCCCTCGCCCAGACCACCGCCACCGCCACCACCCCCCCTCGTCCGCACCCTCGTTCTCGTCCTCGCCCTCCACCCTCGCTCTCGCCCTCGCCCTCGTCCTCGCCCTCCACCCACGCCCTCCGCCCTCTCCGACCGCGTCTCTGGAGCGGACGGGAGGCGAGCAGATAGGCGCATTTACGCCGACGAGCCAGGCTTACGTTCTCGTACGAGTGTATTTACGTAGAATTCGATAGTATGCTCGATGCGAGGCATCCCCGCACGGAGGGTACTGCGGGGCTATCGAATAGGTCATTAATCAAACCACACCCTCGCGAATAGGCACGGTATACCGGGCGTCTTTCGCGGAAAGTATTCTCTCTCTCTCTGCGGCGCGCGGCTCGACGCGAGGAATTCCAGCGGGGAAAGAAACGCGCGTAGAAAGACCGACGGATTAATGTGGAAATCGATTGCGAGACCTGTTTGGATATACGCCGTTGTTCGATTACACCGGGTAAGGGCAGTCCGGAAAGCCGTGGTTCGCCGTCCCGAGCCCCGAGATCGGAGCCCTCGGCACGAGGAACGATCGCAAATGCGGCGCGGCACGTTCGCGGCGATGAAGTCTGCGAGGAGAACAACGTTCCCGTTGTAGCTAGTTACGGTGAAGAAATATCGCGTCTGCGGAGTCGAGGTGGGACCAGACAATCGTCCCAACCCCGTACTCATCCGATCAGCCTGGAAGGCTATGGAGAAAACATTCGAGTAATCTGCTCTCCGGATAACGAGCCAGCTGCTGCAATTACCCTTCGTACCAACTGGATTTGCATCGGCCAGCGGTGGCAATCCGAAAGGACGACCGCAATTTATGCCCTCGCCGAACAAATCGTTAAGATACCGAGAAAGAAGAAGAACACGGCTGCGAGATTTTCACCATGGCCGCGTCTCTTCGTCCGACGTGTCTCCAATGGCGCGTCTCACTCTCTATTTCTCTCTCTCTCTCTCTCTCTCTCTCTATTTCTCTCGCTCTCTCTCTCTCCCTCTCTATTTCTCTTGCTCCCTCTCTCTCTCTCTATTTCTCTCTCCTTCTCTATTTCTCCCACTCTCTCTCTCTCTCTATTTCTCTCGCTCTCTCTATTTCTCTCGCTCTCTCTATTTCTCTCTCTCTCTCTATTTCCCTCTCTTTCTCTCTCTTTCTCTCCGGAGGACCTGCTCCGCGTTTCAACTTCGCGAACAAAGTGGCACGAAATATCTGTAAATAAAGTTCGCGGATGGTAACTCGCAAAATATCGAACAGGCGCTCGCTGGCGAAAAGCGGGCAAAGTGAATTTCGAGATCTCGATCGCTAGACGCAACTAGAGAGAGAGAGAGAGAGAGAGAGAGAGAGAGAGAGAGAGAGAGAGAGAGAGAGAGAGAAAGAGAAAGAGAGTCGGAGAGATAGAAAGACCGAGAGAAAGAGAGAGAGAGTGGGTGGGAGAGAGAGAGAGAGAGAGAGAGAGAGAGCAGACCCGAGCCATTCCTATTCCGGAGTAAATTAGAGGAGTCGCGTATCAAATGGCTTCTCCCCGGGCCTGCTCGCTAGTGCACTTCACGGTGGTAAATTTAGCGCGTGTTCTTCGCCGGAGTGGTTCTAGTAGGGTTGCGATCCCCCTCGGCCGCGCTCAGACGCCGCAGACACCGGAGAGAACAGCTTGTAAAATACTGTCCTCCTCGAGGCTCGCGAGAACTCGCCGTTTAAGGCGAGTCTGGATGAAAAACGAGGTCCGCCGAAAAGCTCCGAGGAAGAAGAGGGCCGTAGGTAACTGTGGGCCCCGGAAGAGTGGGTAGGGTACGGCGGTTGTCGCTCGCGGTTCCGACGAAACACGGCGGGGATGCAATAAAATCGACGAAAATAAAATCGAGCGAGTCTCGCGGTCGGTGAAACCGAGACGCGGCGGGCGAATCCTCCAGCCGCACGTATGCAAAGCGTTCGGGAACGAAGCGAAAGGTCCGTAGCGACGCGTAACCGCGTCACGGTTGGGGTGATACGGTCTCTCGACTCGGCGGGGAGAGGATTCGGCGAGAAAGAAGTCCCGCGACTCCGATTGCGCTGCAGGGAACGCGCGGAGAACGGAGGGGTGGCTTTCGAATTAGCGTATTTGAAACTTGGTATACACCGCTCGATGGCGCGGCACAGTTGCCAAGTGACGTATTATAATATTTCATCCCCGTCCTCCGCGAAGCACGCACACCGGTCCGACGGAGCGTCGAAGCGTCGGAGAGCGTCGGAGCGTCGAGGCGCGCGCGAGCGCTCGGATAGGCTGCTGCTCCACCCCTTCGCGCGTTATACGCCGCGCACCGTACCGACGGCGTTTTACGTCTCTCTCCCGCCTACGCAGACAGTAAGCACGCGTACGTACGAGTAATATCGTTAATTTGTATGTGTTTGAGTTCCAAGGGGGAGCAGAACCACCCTAATATATTCACGTGCGCGAATAGGATGTACAGTCGGTGCAAAATGCATCCGCCGCCGCCGCCGCCACCGCCGCCGCCACCGTCGCCGTCGCCGTCACCATCGCAGACCTTCTCTCTCTCTCTCTCCTCTCTCTCTCTCTCGCTCTCTGCGCTCTCGTCCTTGCCTGTGCGCTCCTCCGCCGCCTCCCGCCGCCTCCTCGCCCCGTCGGCCTTCGACCTCGCGTCTCTTCCCGTTCGTTGACGGAGAAATTTCGGCGCACCTGGAAATATTATTTCATCCCCCAACGTTTCCTCGGCCTACGGAGAACCCCCGAGCGAGAGTTTCGCCGGCACGGCGATGGATTTCGGCGCTGTCGGAACCGTGCGGGCCGTGGGTGCTGACCGTACCGCGCGGTTTTCTCCGCGATAACGGAATTCCGTGCTCGAAGAAAGCTCCGGCGGGACGAGGGTGGGACGGGCGGGCGTGGGTGGTGGTAAGGTTTACCGCTGACGCTCGAGTCGCGGGCGTACGTATCTTTCGCCGCCGACGGACGGCGGAACGATGCGCCTTCGATCGATAACGCGGCAAGTTTCGAGGCGCTGAGCGAACGCGGCGTGCCAATTTTCGACCAGGTTTCCCTCCTCGCGTTTTTCCCACGTTGCTAAACGAGTTGCACCGCGGCCGCGAGCCACGCGCGATCCCAAAGCTACCGTGTTGCGCCGTTTTTCTTCGGACCCGTCAGCTGTTCCTCGCTCCACGCCCGGCACGTCCGCTTCCCAACTCCCCGCCCCGCTACGCCACCCCGTTTCCACTCGCATTCTTATCTCGGCAAGAAAATCTCCGCGTTCCCGAAGTCTCGAGAGCGAACACCGCGGTTAAACGCGGTTAATTTTACCGCGGGTCCGATCAATTTCCGCGGCAGCAGGGAACGCAGAAGTCCTCGAACGGATCCGCGAGCGGCCGATCGAACGCGCGCTGCGCGTCGGACGCCGAAGCGTCCGATTTTAAAAATGCCGCCGTCGAGTCACGCGTTGCTTCGAAGTGTCCCGTTGGTCAGATTCCCGCCGGGCGAGCATAAAGTTTGTCGCAACAGGCAAAACAGCTCCGTAGCTGTCGGCGCGTTCTGGGTTAGGAGGCGCAACGGGTTAAGGCTGGTTAGGGTTGCGAAAGAGCGCCGATCGCGGCGATCGTCGACGAAGCGGGCGGAAGGTGGCGTTCGAGAATAGTCGAGGAGGAGCGAGGCGGGTTGGGTGGGTCGGCGGGTAGAGGTTCACCGGGGGATGAGAGAAATCGGAGGGTCGGGGTGGTACCAAACACTGCTCGCTAGCTCGCTAGCTCGCGTACTATTGTGTATACTATTGTTCTGGTTGGCTAATATCCAAGATGGCCGCCCAGTTATACTCGCTTCCGCGGTGTGCGTGTCCTCTCGGCGTGCACGCGCGCGTACTAGCCGTACGCGTGTAGGTGCGGTAGCGAGCTCGGCCGCGGCGGCGGCGGCAGCGGCGGCGGTGGCGGCAGCGGCGGCGGCGGCGGCGGCTGAAGCAGAGGCGGCAGAGGCAGAGGCAGCGGCAGAGGAGGCAGAGGCAGAAGCACGGGGCGCGGACAGAGGTATGCGCGCCGGAGCGCTCAAGTAACGCATAGGCATACGCGCGCACCGCTCCGCACCGTATTTGTGTACGGGGAATTCAGTGTACCGAGCAATGCACGGAGCGATGCATATATACGCGTGAGATAATAGCCATTGGCGGAGCCTTAGTCTCCTCGAGGTATATCGATCTGGCGTCGTTGCCGAACACCGAAGACTTCCTGTTGCGGCCGGTACCAGCGTCGGGACGCCTCGAACGCGCTGCCATCCTCGGTGCCCTGCCATCGGCGCTCTGCCACCGTCGACCGGCACAGAGAGCACACAAGGCCGTCCGCCGGTATTCGTCGGTGTTCGCCGCTGCCCGTCGCTGCCCGCCGCGCCGTGCTCGCCCCCACGTTCCGCCGTTATCGTTACCGTTACCATTCCAGTTCCCGTTACCGTTATCGTTACCGTTCCTCCGTCCTCCGCGCCTCCGCTCCAAGGACACCGGAAAACGCGACAAGAAGGGGAAAAGATCGAAATTGACCGCCCTATACGTCCCCGGCCTTGTTATCGACGCGGGGTCGGAACCTTCGAAGCGCGTCGTCTCTCCTTTCGGGTGTCCCCGCGTTCGCGGACACCCTCCGGAACCGGGAAAGATCGCGGCGTGTAACGCCGGCGAGAGTGGGGCGCGTCTCCGTTTCGACGCCTAGGCTTTTCTCATTTCGCGGAAGGAACGATTACCGCGCAGACTCTCGGTTGCTCGTCGATGTAAATTATTATCCAAGTTTTTCATCGTCGGAACCTCCTTCGTCGCCTGGATAAAACTCGAGCTCTCGTTCTCGTCCTTTTTCACCGCTCCCCTTTGCTCGCCCCTCGCCTCGCCGCGCGTCCTCCACCTCCTCCCCCCTCCTCCTCCTCCTCCTCCACCCCGCTCATTTCGTTCCCTCCGTCCCACCGCCGCCACCGCCTCCTTCCTCGTTCCACCTCCGCTACCTCAACCTCCACCACCTCCGCCGACTCCTCTTTTTTCTCGGTCCCCCTCACGCACTCTCCATTCGCACGGCCGCGTAGACGCCGGCATAAAATGTAGATTAATATAAATATTCATAAACACCATAAAGTTTATGTCTCGGTAGCGGGAGCAGGAGCGAGAGCGGCCGAGGGTGAGGAACGAGCGGCGCGTTTCGCTCGTCGTAAAACCACCCCAACTACCTTTGCTCGCCTCCACCCACGCCGGCTCTATCTCGCTCTCCCTCTCTCTGTCTCGTTCCCGTTCTCGTCGCCCCGCCGCCGCACCGTGAAAAGATCCGCGGAAAAAGGGAGAAGGCTGAGAGGAGAGCGAGAGCGAGCGAGAGAGAGAGAGAGAGAGAGAAAGAAAGGGAGGGAACGGGGACGAGAAAGGAAACTGCGATGCAGTTCCGACTTCGTTCGTTTAACCTTCGAAGGAGCCGCGGGGGTGTCGGCGCGAGGCTCGTTCCCTTTACGTTGAGAGTTTCCATGGCGGTAAAAAAATCCTCCGAAATTCGTCCGTGGGAATTATTGTTCCGAACGATCGAGACCCGCGGGGAACGCTCGCGGGCGACGATTACGCGAGAACTCCGTATTCCTAATCTCGGGCGGAGGGTGAATTACTCGCGGCCCGTTTGATCTCGGCGAATCACGGTTCCCGACCACTTTTTGAAAAGTCGGGAGAACGACGCCCGCCGACCGGACTCGCCGCGCGAACGACAAACGACGAGAAAACTGAAACCAGCCGCGCGCTGCGTCGTGCGTCGAAAAAGGAGGAAAACGCGAGGCCGGCGGAGGGCGGCGGAGAGGGCGGAGAGGAGGCGGGCGGGTGTGTGGCGCCGTTTGCGATTCAGCTTTGAGCAGCGTTGCATGGTCGCGACACGCGTGCCCTTATAATTAATGAATTAATGGTCGACTAACGCGATCCTCGACGGAAGCGTGGCATTTTTAATTTTACGACCACGCGACCTAGGCCGCACCGCGCCGCGTCGCGCCACGCCGAGCCGGTGCTTTGCCTCGGCTGGCGTGTTGTGATTTTTATCGGGCAATTAACGCGACCGTACACGTGTTGCGCTAACGTTTACGCCTCGTTGACCGGTCGTCGACAATTAAAACCTGCCCGAAGAAGCGGGATATCGTCCGTGAGCGAGCGCGTGTCGCGGCGACAGCCATCGAAACCGTTCGTTCGTTCGTTCGTTCGTTGTTCTCGGCTGCCTGGAACGAAGATGTCCGATGTCGGAAATCGCGGGCCATCGGATCGAAGCAGCGAGCCTCGCCGTTTCGCAAAAAGGTTAATTATTTCGGGATACTTTGCCGACTCGGTCTACTACGTGCGGCTTTTTGCCGGCTCCGCGTTTGTAACGCTGGGCGCGGAAAGAAACGCTCGAAAAACCGCGCGTGGACAAGATCGGACGAAACGCGGCGAAGGAAGACGGCAAAAACCATTGTCCTCGCGGTTTTCAGCTTCGATTGGAAAATCCACCGGGTTTGCCGGTTGCTGCGGACCGTTCCGCGAACGGTCTTCCGGCAGATTTGCCCCGCGATTCGTGCGAAGGGGAGAATGGCGGAGACAGAGCGAAGCGGGCGCGAGTCGAACGTGTCGCGAGCTCCATCGAAACTAAACCGAAACGGTCGCGATAATCCTCCGACTCGCGCGGTATACGCGTATCATCGCTCCGCAGCGACATGTCACCGGCATTATCTAATTCGGAGAGCAAATTCGACACCCGATACGGTATTGTCGATTCGTTATCGCACGCACGCCACTCGTTTCTTTTCGTTCCGTCGCTTTGCCTCGCCTCTCCTCGCCTCGCCTCGCCTCGCTTCGCTTCGCCTCGTTCACGCTCGTTCGTTCGATTCCGTTGAAAAGAACTATCTCTAACTCTCTCTCTCTCTCTCTCTCTCTCTCTGGTCCTCTCTCTTCGTTGCGACACACGCTAACGGTTACTTGGAAGGCGGCTAAAAGGGACAGGTATTTATAATTGAGCGAAACACTTTCAGGCGACGCGAAAAAGACGGAATTGAATATCGGCTGCAATATTAAGGAATTTGAATGCTTCCATGTCCAACGAATGTAGGTCAATCCTATAAGTAAATGGTACCACGATGAAATGCTATTTATTAACTGGTCAATTTAAATATGTTACTTTGTCGTGTCGTTCGCCAAGCTGTCATTGATTAAATGTCAACCGGTCAGATAAAAATTGCAGTTGTAATAACCTCGGTCGATGTGTTTCGCGATGTTTAACTTTCAAGCTTAACGACGCATCTATTCATCGGAATTATTTACTATTCGGAACGATTGTTCGACATGTCGGCCGCTCGTGCCCCGCTCGTTTGATAACTCCTGTTTAATCGATGCTTTCCGTCGATCGAAGCCGTCCGGAGACGACGCGCGACGCCGTCGTTCTTCCACATCGGAACAAAACTTATCGACGCGTACAGCCTCGTGGCACCCTGAGAAACGCCCACGGAGCCTGTCGTCTTTCGGGGGTGAAGCGCGAAATACGATACAGAGCCGAATGTGATCCGAAGAAGTAAATGAAAGTCGCGGATGAGAACGCAGACGCGTCCCGATAATTACATTAACAAGGATCGTCGAGCATCGCGAACGATGCAAACATTTCATTTCAATTTCGCACGCTTGCTCGCGAGAAAAACCCTTTAAAAGCGAAGGCAACGCGCGGCGAAAAACAAAATCGAATTGATACAAAGGATACGTTATCGCTTGTAACGTAAGCGAGCAAAGCGATTGTTCGACGATAATATTAAGCCGCCTAAGCATCGTTCGAATTAACCCTTAGCGCTCCGCGCGTTTCTCGACTACAGTAATGTCTCTCTAATTGACGCTCAGATTGTCCACAGAAATGGACAATTTGAAAAGAGGAGGCTCGTTTTTTATGATTGTCGATTGTTAGTAACTATAAAAACGAGCGGCAAGTCACGAATAATCGCGTCTTCTCTTTCCAAATTGTCAATTTTTGTGGACAACCTAAGCGTCAGTTAGGAAGACATTACTGTACTGCCTACCAGCAACTCCGGCACATTTTTGGAGCGGAGCGCCTGAGATAAAGGAAGTCTTATTTTCAGCGGAAAAGATTACACGTCCTTGCGAATGCATTTGATTTTATATATTTTATAAATACACATTTTTCTATTGTAAATAAAAGATAAATTTTAAATTCTGTAATTCACCATGGTGCGATATCTTTGGTAACAATCTCCCACGTGCATTCTGGGTTTACTTGGACAAGTGTCACAGTATTCGCTTTGCCAAATAGAGTTACCAGATATTTCTTTCAAGTTTAGAACATTTTCCGCGTAATCGTTGATTTCCTTTATATTTCATTTACCAATTCGTCCGTGAGAAATCATTTAAAATATTGTATCGGCTGTTCAATGTTTGTAGGAACTTGTGGTCCAATGACCTGTGGCAATACACTAAAAGGTATTCCATCTGGAATATGTAATTCTTCCGTAACATCATGCCGTTCGTCCAAGTCTTGTAACGAATCTTCGCTTTCACTTTCAATAATCCTCATTCTTCGTCTCTTTGGTAGTATAATTTCGCTACTACTACTCGAAGCGTCAGAATCATAACCAACATCGTCTTCCACAATGTCTTTTAACTCTTCAAAATCAAATACGTCTTCGGTATCACTCGGCTCTAAATTCTCATCATAATATTTATTTTTCTCCGTGTTGCTAACCATAGAAAAGGTCAACAAATGGTTTAATCGTAATGGTACAGACTTAGCACGTTTCAACTACGGATAACAATTGCTAACGCCGATGATAACGTATACTAAAACCATTTGGCTCCACGGCGGAGCCTTCGGAGTTACGGAACAAATGACAAATGTCTCCGTAGCGGAGCCTTCGGAGCGCTAAGGATTAATAATCCGTTCGTCAGGCGCCGGAGATCGGTATCGGCGACGCGTTCTCCGATTACAGTAATGTCTCCCTTACTGACGCTTAGATTTCCCACTAAAATGGATAATTTGGGAAGAGGAGATATGATTATTCGAGCCTTGCGGCTCGTTTTTATAATCGGGGACAATTTGTAACTATAAAAATACAACCACAAGGCTCGAATAATCGTATCTCCTCTTCCCAAATTGTCCATTTTTCTGCACGATCTGAGCGTCAGTTAGGGAGACATTACTGTACAGTAAATTCTCCCTAATTGACGCTCAGGTTGTGCACAAAAATTGAAAATTTGGAAGGAGGAGAAACGATTATTCGAGCCTTGCAACTCGTTTTTATAGTTGTGGACAATTTATAACTATAAAAATAAACCGAAATGCTCTAATAATCGTATCTCCTCTTCCCAAATTGTCCATTTTTGTGGTCAATCTGGGCGTCAATTAAAGAGACATTACCGTATAATCGGAGATGCGTTCGCGGGGCTCTGTCGTGTCCGGCGGCGATGGCAGAAGCGAGAAACGGTTCGGAAAAAGGTGTTCGACGTTCGGTAACAACTGTTGCTTCCGCGTCTTGACTCGATCGAGCGACCAGAGGGTAACCGCAGATCGTCGTGGTGGTTGTTTTCGTCGATTATCCATGCACACGGCGCTCTGGCAGCCAGACCGGGATTTCGTGGTGTCTGTCCGTGGAAGGCCGGAAACGCGGACGAGAAAGTGGAAAGAGGGAAGTTCGAGGGTGAGAGCACCGGTTGCTGGAAAGGAGAGAGAGAGAGACAGAGAGAGAGAGAGAGAGAGAGAGAGAGAGAGTGGGACGGAGAGGGAAACCAGAACCGGGGGAGAGAACGCGAGATAAAGATAAAGGGTGTGGGGACGCATCCGCAGGAAAATCGCAACTCCGCGGAATGTCGGTTTCGACGGTCCTGGGCGAGCGGGGCGGGGGGAGGGGGCGGTCGGGGCTGCGGGAACGAATCGAGAGCAGCGGGCGTCGTCGCGTCGAAAGGGTGGAAATCTGGCACGCGCCAAACTTGCCTCGCGTTTACCGAGAAATTAAAACGCTCGCGCCAACCCCTTTGTTCGGTCGTCGCCGCGGACGCTTTTCGAGCAGCTGGCTGCGGGAACGCGATTCCGTCCGATTGCAATTTCTCGCTCGCGGTTTTCTTCGCGGATTACCAATTTCCCACACACACTCTCTCCCCCTCTCTTTCTCACTTTCTCTCTATTTCTCCCCCCCCTTTCTCATCGGCGACAAAGCAGCGAGTGAAAAAAAAAGTATCGGTCGAGCGGAGGCGCGAGGCGAGAAAGCGGGAGCGCAGAACACGTGGTGGTTTTGGCGCGCGAAAACACTCGACGAGATGGGAACGCCAGGCGAACGGCCGATGATTTTCGACGATAATTTGCGTGAACGCTCGCGGCGGCTACAAATCCTTTTTCGAGGTAGGCGTGAGCGGTGACGAGCGAGCGAGAGAGGGTGGCGGCGCGGGTCGCGGGGAGTGACGAGCGGGGCGAGCGAGGGCAACGAGGCCGCATAATCCGGCCGCAAAATCCGGAAGCGTTTAACATAATTAGGTATCGGGTGTCGAGTATCGGGTGTCGGGGGCGCAGAGAGAGAGAGAAAGAGAGCCTGCCAGAGAATCGGAGGGTTGACGGGGCGAGGCGAGGCCGATCGGGCCGCGCGGAGGGCGGAGAGGCGCGGCGGCGGGTGAGCGGGGTCCGGGGCGAGAGGGGCGGTCGGTGGGCCGAGGGTGGAGGAGATCGAGGAGGTGGAGAGGCCAGGCCGATGCCGCGCAGGAGAGGCGAGAGATACAGAGGGTCGAGCGAGGGCGACACGCTTCGCGTGCTGCGAAACAGACGATAGGGAGAACAGAGGACGAAAATCGAGCGCGGAAACCAGAGGAGAGAACCGGAGGAAGATGAACAAGGCGCGCGCGCGCGCTTATGCCGGACACCGCCGAGAGAGCCGGGAGAAAAAGGGACCGAGCGACCGAACCGGCCGAAGAGCGACAGAGAGAACCGAGCGGGAAAACGGTATCGCCCGTATCGCGATACGTGGTGTGCCGGCTGGGTTAATAGTTAGCACGTTGTCGCGGTAAAACAGTTTGGCATTTTAGTCCGTTTGCCAGTCGCCGGCGGGTCGCGCCGCGGAGTCAAAGCTTCCGGACCGCTCGACGACACGAAGCGGAAACCTAATCGAAACGCCGTCGATCCCTCGACTTGTCGATTTTCCTGGCTCCGAGCACGATTTTCGCAGCGATTTCGCAAACCCACCCACTTGTGAAAACGAAAGAAACTGTTTGCGAAGGGGCGCGCGACGTGTCCGCGCGGCGAGGACGAAAACGCTCGTCGACGCGTTCCGGTCCATTCTTGCTCGAAAGGCTTGCTCGCGCGCTTCGTCGCGTCGGGCCGAACGTTCCTTTTTTGCGGGCAATTCGCCACAAATGACGGCCAATTACGGCGCTCCCCGATAGGCGTCGAAATCGCCGGCTCGACTGGCTCGCCGCGCCGTGCCGCGCTCCACCGCGACCAATGAAATAAATAAAGTGCGACCGGGGGAAAAACGGTCCTGGAAATAGCGCGACGCTCGCGAGGTTTTTCGCGCGCGAGGCGCGAATAAAATAAAAGAGTTTATCGGCCGCTATAATCCGGCCGTTTTACCCGGGCTAGCGATCGCGAACGATGAACTACGGGCTCGCTTTCGGATAAAAATCATCGAGCCTCCGACTAATCCACTGGAAAACCGACCGGGAAAATCTGGAAGACGTCCTATCCGCCTATCAGCGGCGTTACAATTCGACCGTTGTGTTCCGTTGACGAGTATTTTTCTTTTTTTTTCGAGGGATGCAACGGGACTTCGACGACACGTTCACGGTTTTCAACGGTATGTTAGGGGATTGTGAAGTATTCTAAGACGAATGAAATTTCTACAATTTCTGGAGAACAGAGAATCTGATTATTCGAAGGGTGACGGTGTATTGCGGGGGTGTCAAACTCGCGGCTCGAGATGAACATTTTTGATGTCAAGTATCAGGACGTAAACAATAATTTAACTTTATATATGTTTATTACAGTGTACCAGTCAAAATAAAAATATTTGTTTCTATGAACATTGATTTTTTTTGCGGCCCACCTTAAGTTAAGCATTGTTTATTTGGCCCAAGTTAGCTTTTGAGTTTGACACCCCTGGTGTACTGTAAAATCTCTCCAATTGTTCTTCAGTTTGTAAACGTAGGTGGACAATTTGGAAAGGCGAGATACGATCGTTCGCGCCTTGCAACTCGTTTTTATAGTTGTTGACAATCGACAACTATAAAAACGAGGTGTCAGATTCGAATGATCGTATCTCTTCTTCCCAACTTGTCCATTCTTGTTTACAAACTGAGGAACGTTCCGAGAGAATTTATTGTATGTATATAGGGGAAAATCGTATACTGTGTACTGCTCGCTCTAAATTTTATTGTTGTATCTTCTGTTGGGAGGAACAAATTAGAAAAGTTATTTCTTAATAAGCATTTATTGCAATTCTTTTCTTGGAAGATATCTCATAATACCAGCACGATTTTGTACGATACAAACACTTTCGTAGATATACATTTATATCTTAACCATTTTATATAATAATCCTCTTAACCAGTTAGCTGTGTTTGACGAGTATACTCGTCATGGAGAAATGGCAATATTTTGTGACACGACGAGTATACTCGTCGTGCGTAAGAAGTGGTGACCATTGGCTATTTGAATTGTAATTTTAAGGAAAACAAAAACCTCGCAATCCGAAAGTAGGGGATTCCTGAGGTCATTCGAAGCAACTTTTTCCTTAGCGAAAATGCAATCCGCGGCTTCGTTTACGAGTTATTAACGAAAAGCAGTGACCAATCAGAGGCGAGATCATTTGACGCGAGACGGCCGAGCCAATGAGCGGAACTGGGCTCCGTGCATTCGTTGACTGGGCCGCCGCGCGCCAGCCGAGCTCGCCTCTTATTGGTCAATGTTTTTCGTTAATAACTCGTAAACGAAGCCTCGGAGAAAATTTTCGCAAAGGAAAAAGTTTCTTCAAATGACCTCAGGAACCTCCCATTCCCGGATTACGAGACATTTTCGGGACACCCTGTATATTGTTCCTCGCTTTGCTAAATACCACTCTCTCTGCAGCAGCAATTTGAATTTTTAACTTTTATAAGTATTTGACTGTCCCTGGGTTTTTCGTTTATTATATATATGGTATATGTTAACGTCGAGTGAATAAGTAAATATTAGTAATAAAATTGTTAATTTTATCCAATATTTTAACAGCGACACACTTATATTGTATTTGACGAGTATACTCGTCGTCGCTTGATTCTCGCGACACATACAGTGTGCGCTCTGAAATGGAGGCGCCACAGATAACTGGTTAAGATCGAAGTTGTACAGAGGTGAATCTCTTAAACACTGCCTCAAAGCAACAGCAATTAACTCCATACTCCACTAAAGTCTTTGAATTAATATCATGCGACAACCTCTTCTGAAATTGTTATTTAAAAGATAATTATTAAGCTCTTTGCCCATAGAGCACAATTATTAAAAAGCCTATTAATAGGCTGCCGACAAGCAGATTGTTGGAAGCGATTCTCCTAATAGCTCATTCAATTCGTACAAAAAATTATGCACATCTTTGATTATACAGTAAAATAGTATGCAAACATGCAACTGTATATTCTGGATATTCTCCGTTTGTTTCCATGTATCCTTCGATTTCCATGTATCGAAAAAAATCGGTACAGAAACCCATCCACGGCCTCGTACCTCGAGCTATTCGGATCCGCGAAGATGCGGCCCCCAAAAAATCGGTCGAATCGACGCACAGAGACGAAGAAATTTCCCAGAAAAGCCGTGGTCCCGTTTCCAGCCAGGTTGAAATCTTGGAACCGGCGTCGAGACGAGCGAATTTCGAAGGGTCCTGGTCCCGGTAATCACGGGCTCCCTCCTCGTTTTCCGTTTTGCTTGGGGTGGCTGGGGGGTGGGAGCAGACGCGGCGAACATTGAAAAGACGGCCGAAGATAGACAATGGCCGTGTATCATCGTCGGGAGCGTCGTTAGCGATTCCGCGTGTGTGCAGACACACTTGGATACGCGAGACGACGTTGTATCGAGTGGGTTCGAGTGGTGTTGAGGGGGGTAGGGCCGGGGGGTGGTTGCGCGGAGGTGGGTGTGGGTGTGGGTGTGAGTCGCTCCTCCTTTTCGGGCTGCGATCTGCTTCGAAACGGGCGAGAAGTCACGGGACAAAACCTGGCTTCGACGCATTGTTTCGTTGTTTTCAATGGCGCGTGCACAATGCGAGCCGATGCGCGGATGGCGAAGTTGTATCCATCGGACGTGCGCGCACTCGTTCCCCGGTCGGCCTCTCGTATCAAGCAACGTGTGTTTGCTCGTTCGTCGGTCGTTCGCTCGCTCGTTCGTTCGTTCGCTCGTACGTTCGTACGTTCGTTCGTTCGTTCGTTCGGCTCGTTCGTTCGGCTCGTTTTCGTATCGTCTATTCTCGAAGGTTTACCCTCCCTTTCGACATCGGCCACGCCAGTTTTCTCCCCCGTTCCTCTTTGCCCCCTTTCTCCCTCTCTCTCTCTCTCTCTCTCGCTCTCTTCTCTCATCTCTTTCCTGTTTCCTCCTGCTTCCTCCATCCTTTGGCTTTCGTTTTATGAAACGTGAGAGAACGAAGGGTACCGGGCTGCATCTCTCCTCTTGCGCATCGCACAGAAACCTACCAATAGATACGGCCGTTCCATTACAAGTTGTTAATGAGACAGCTCTGTTATACGCGCCCTCCCCTTCCGCTATCGTCCGACATTGTCGGATCGATGTGTATCGGCCATTGTTTCCCGCGGATAATAATATCTAGGTAACGACCGAGAGCGCGGGTCCGAAAGAATCCTCCTTTGCACCGGTCCCAAGCCGTTTCCTGCCTTGTTTTCTATCGACGGCTAAGAGAGCAGCCAACCAATCGTCGCGCGCCGTTTCGACGGTCGGCAATCGGGACGAATCGGAGACTCTCTCGTGTCGCTCGCCATTCGCTGGACACTTCGCGAATATACGTAGAATCGGAAAGAATGGCTCGAAAGGGGACCAAAGGGGACCAAGGGGGATGTCGCAACGGAATAGGCGCTTCGGCAACGAACTTACCGGAACGACGAGAAAAGGTCTGGATCGGATTCGAACTAGGTCTGGGTTAATTCGATGAAAACGAGACCCGGGCCCGAATCGGCAATCGTCGCTAAACTTGAACCGTTTCGAGTTCGCAAGTATTTCGCGCACGGATTCCGCTAAATATTCTACGATGGACGACTCGATATCCGTTAGCCGGCGCGCACAGTCGATTACGATCGAGTTCGCGGGTATCGATCGAATCGTTTCGAAAACGTTTAAGTACCTATCGCGTTGGTTTTGCTGGAATCGAATTACCTGGAAATACTATCGGCGTCGACGCCGATACGCCTGTACTTTTGCGATTATTAACGATTCGGAACCGCTCGTCGCTCTCTCGCTCGACTACGCTGCTCTGCTCTGCTCTCTGCTCCGCTCCGCTCTGCTCCGCACCGTTTCGGCCTTGTCAGTCGAGCTTTTAAGTTGGCCGTCGCGATTTGATCGAATCGCGTCTCTCCCGGGATTTCGACTTTCCGAATCCCGGCTTCGGATACCTTCCGTTAAGTGGGATTAAAAGCAAAAACAGTTTCGCGCACAAGCAGAATTTCGACGACTTTGCTTGGCCTGCCTGCCTGCCTGCCTAGCTGCCTGGCTGCCGGTCGGTCGGTCGATAGTTGCCGTTCGTTTTACGAATGTTACAGAGCGCAAACGTCTGCTCTATTATTCACCGGTTCTGTCTAGAACGTATAAATACCGGTAACAAAGTAGATTGTCAAGCAGCGAAATCGATTTCAACCTTCGGATTTTAACTACGGATGCTCGCCGCTGACACGCTATTCCGTACGAAAATACTCGCCTTCGTGCGGTTTGATAGCTTTAAACTACTTTACAAGAGGATCCGCGAGAATAGAAAAAGACATTTTTATGGTTCGCTGAAATTCCCGGATCAGGAATATTCGCGGTGTTCGCCGTCGACTTTTTGCCGCGTCGTCGTCCCCGCGAGCTCCTCGGACACACCGCGCCAGATTATTTCCCAGAATAAAGTTTTTTCTTCGCCGGCTTTAGAAAGTCCGGGGACCAAAAGGCGAGAGCCGGTTCGAATCCTCTCTCTGGCTGCGAAGAGACGGCCGCGCGCCGGAGAGAGGCGGCTACTCTCCGATGATCGCGAGGTGGTCGGCAACCCTTCGGCCGCGATGTCCAGGTCGAGGTACGCGTTCGTGCGTGCCCACCGGAATTGCTTTGCATACCATTTCGCGCAATCGCGAGATCTTAATATCGGCTGTAATTTAGAGCGGCGTACCACCCCTCGACGCCTCCGTTTGCATTATTCCGCGTCCCTAGACGCATCCCCTGCCGGCCGCCGCGTCCCACGTCCCTCGTCCCCCTCGTTCCCCTGGCTCCGCTCCGCCCTGCCCCGCTTCGATTTCACCGGCTCGTTTCGCTCGAACCATTTATCCGACACACGCGCCTACTTTCCGCCGTATCACCGGCCTCCATGAATCTTATTTTCATAGCGCGTAGTCCGCCCCCGGTATCGCGATCACCGGCCTCGGCCTTCCTCTCCACCTCTTCCCCCTCCTTCACCCTCCATTTTCCGCGGATCCAGCGCAGCGAACGTAAATCACGCGGATCGCCGTTGCCGCCGCGCCAAGACGCGAACGAACGACGCGCGATCAGCGACGCGCTACCCGCGAACGCGCGATCAGCGACGTGTGCTACCCACGAACGCGCGACTCGCGAACGCGCGACTCGCGAACGCGCGACTCGCGAACGCGCGACTCGCGAACGCGCGACTTGCCGCGAAAATATTGGACACCGTGTCGCCGGCTAAAAGAACGCTAGATTGTTTGAAACAATGAAACTATCGACCCATTTTCAGGCCTCCGCGACTTTATCGAATCGCGCGCGGCGGACGAGCCGCGTTACATCGTTCTGAATAAATGACAATCGGACGGGGTAATATGTAACGGGGTAGCTAGGCACAACAGAGTTTCCACCCTAACTTTAATCGTGTTTTTTTTCATCGTATCGGCAGCACCAGGCCTGGCATTATCGCGATGCAAGATAACTTTCCATCGATTTATGCCTGTCGTTCGACTTTCGTTCGCAATTGAAACACGGTTAGACTGTCGGGTCGCTTGAAACGGTACAGCGATGACTCTCTGATTGACGCTCAGATTGTCCACGAAAATGGACAATTTCGGAAGAGAAAAGATGCGATTGTTCGATCCTTGCGGTTCATTTTTATAGCTTCGATTTGTCAATAATTATAAGAACGAGCTGCAGGGCTTGGATAATCGTATCTTCTCTTCCCAAATCGTCATTTTTGTGGACAATCTGGGCGTCAATTAGAGAGACATTACCGTATTGCAACTGCGTACAGTAATGTTTCTCTTACTGACGCTCAGATTGTCCACTAAAGTGGATAATTTGGAAAGAGGAGAAACGATTATTCGAGCCTTGCGGCTCGTTTTTATAATTGTGGACAATTTATAACTATAAAAATAAACCGCAAGGCTCGAATAATCGTATCTCTTCTTTCAAAATTGTCCATTTTTGTGGTCAATCTGGGCGTGAATTAGAGAGACATTACTGTATTAACACGTTCCGTGCCGAGCTTTTTTTACTCGAATCTTCACACTTTGATATTTTACTCAAACTTGATGTATTACGTGCAATTATTAATTCTCGTACACATAACAACGTAACAAAAACTTATCAACGCCCATTCTTGCGGTGGAAATTGATTCTTCGGTTCTAAATTTCTTGTAAACAATTTGTTCAGTTCACTAAGTAAACATGCAAGCGTGTACCATCGATGGTACACGTGGCACGGAACGTGTTAACCCTTAGCGTTCCAAGCTTTTATCGAGTACTACCTGCCAACAACTGCGGCACATTTTTGCAGCAAAGCGCCTGAGATAAAGGAAGTCTTATTTCGAGCGAAAAAGATTACACGTCCTTGTGAAAGCGTTTGTGTTTATTCATTTTATGTTGCTAAGTATAAAAATGGCCAAAAAATGTTTTAATCGTAATGGTATCTACTTGACATTATGCGAGGTCGGTGCATCGACATCGTGAATTGCGACCGAAATTTCCAAGCAGCAAATGCATCCTCATCGAAATGGGTAAATTTACAGTTAATAAAATTCTTCACGATTCTTAAATAAATATATCCCTCGTGTTCTTTGACGCGATTTATTATAAAATTAGCATCGCGAATCGTCCGTTGAATTCTGTTCGGATACGGAATTATCGAAACAAAAATATCTTTTGCGCGAGTTTGCCGGAATTTTTTTATTGTTAATCTTCGCTGGAATCGGCTCGATTAATAATTAAATTCAATTAAAAATTAGTAAATATTCTTCGGACGTTCTAAAATAAAGTGGAACAGCGTTTTTCTGAAAAATATCACTACCGGCAATTCCGGCACATTTTTGGAGCAAAGCGCCTGAGATAAAGGAAGTCTTATTTTGAGCGGAAAAAATTACACGTCCTTGCGAAAGCGTTTGATTCTATTCATTTTATGTTGCCAAGTATAAAAACGGGCAAAAAATGTTTTAATCCTAATGGTACACACGCTAAGCACGTCTTCACTACAAATAACAGTTGCCAACGTCGACAAAAACATAACATCTTCAGTGTAATCAAGCTGAAAAACATTGAGCTCCGAAGCAGAGCCTTCGGATTTACGGAACAAATGACGGATGTCTCCATAGCGGAGCCAACGGAGCGCTAAGGGTTAAGATCGTCGGTTAGGCAAAATAAACCGACTTGTCTTCGTCGATTACGCTAGCTTGCAATCCGACGACTTGTAAGCCCTCGTCGCGTTCTTAATCGCGGGGACTACAAGCAGCGACAGGCCGCGTCATATTTTTCGCGGAATCGACGTTGCCAATTTTCGGATTGTCCGCTGGGAAGCCAAACTCGAATTCCAAGGGAAGGTTTCATGCAGGCTAGAGACGCGTGAAAAGCTCGGGGGACTCGAAGATCACGGAAGAGAGAACAAGAGAGAGACAGATAGGAAGAAAAAGGGAGAGAGAGAGGGGGAAGAGAGCGTCGTCGTGTCGCGGGAAACGGCGATATCCTCTTTAGCTTTAAACGCGTAACCGTCGAGTGTTGGGTTCTCTTAACCCGCTTCGACTTGGTGCGGCCGGAGAGTGAGACGCGCGAGGGGGTCGCGAGGGGGTTGCATGGGAGTTGCAAGGGGGTCGGGAGGGGGATGCGCGAAGACGGAGACAGTCGGGCGAGAGGTCTCGGGTAAGGGAAGTCGCGGCGGGCGAGGAAGCAACACGGGGCGAGGGTAAGGGGTAAGGGAAGGAAGGACGGAAGGAAGGAAGCGAAAGAGAGAGAGAGAGAGAGAGAAAGAGTAAGAGAAAGAGAGAGAGAGAGAGAAAGAGTAAGAGAAAGAGAGAGAGAGAGAGAGAGAGAGAGAGAGTCGGGTAGTTGGCGTATCCGAAGCAACCAAGCGGCCGTCTGTATTTTTATATAAAATACTCGCGCGAGTCTCTTCCCTTCTCTTGGCTCTCTTCACTCGCACCACCGCCACACCGCCGTAGCCGCTGCCGCAGCCGCAACCACCTCGCAACCACCCCGCAACCACCCCGCAACCGCCCCGCAAGCACCCGCGCCGAGTCGTCGGGTACGCCCGGTGCATTCAGGCATTTACATCAAGAGACTGCGCGACGATGATAATTAGTATATAAGAGGGTGGTTGAAACGCGAAACCCCTAGACCACGCTGTACTGACTTCTGTAGACCACTAGAGGGAGGTTTACCCTGTCCTGTCCCTCTGCCGCTATCCGTCGCGCAGCCACGAGAATAAAAAGACGCGTAGGCACGTACGTATACTTAAACGTACACGTACACGTGCCCGTGCCCGTGCCCGATCCGTATCCGTATCCGTGCCCGTGTACCCTCCATTCTCCGAGTTCCGTTGCCTCCTCCTCTTCCGCCCACCGACACTCTTTCTTCTGCCTCCCACCATGCCCTCCGACTCTCTCTCTCTCTCTCTCTCGCTCTCTCTCGCTCTCTCTCGCCCGTCGTCTCCCTCCTCTCATCTTTCTCGTCATTTTCTCTCTCTCTGTTTTTTCTTTTTTTTCTGTGTGTACCAAACCTTCCGCCGTCGTCGGGGCTGCAGTTATCGCGGCAGACAGGGCTCGCGTCGTTATTGCTATTAATTAAGACGCGCGCCGATCGCGCAGGGTCCCTTCCAGGTTTTTTCGGCGACCGGATAGAACCTATCTCGGCCAAGCGGCGGAATCGATTTTCCACGTAGGGAACGCCGCGCGGAGGCGTTGCCATAACTCGGCAGAGTTGTTCGCGGGTTGTTGGATCCGGGAAGGAAGCGGGAGGATCGATAGCTCGTGGTTTTCTCCGCGGGTCGTATCGTCTACGGGTTCGTACGGGCGGTCCGCGCGCGGCTGCTTAACCGATAGGAGAGAGGCTCGGTGTAACACGAAGAAAACGGCGGGGGGAGGGAGCGCGAAGGGCGACGGGTAACCAGGGTGGATAGCAAAGGAACCGTAGGATCGGACGGCGATCGGGCACGTCGGCCCACTACCTTCCAGCTTTCTTCCTTGCCCAGGGAGACTAACGGGAAAATAATACCCCGTTGATTGGCAATTTAGCCTGAGATTGCAGCGGCAAGAAACTCCTCGAGAAGAGCGAAAAAACGAGCCAAGGGACGACGGAAAGCGAGAGAAAAGAAGGGCAAACGTCGACGGGGCAACGCGGCAAAGGGAGGAAACGGGGAGATCGAGACCGTTTCCTGGCTATCACCGCTCTCCCTTTCTCTCTCTCTCTCTCTCTCTCTCTCTCTCTCTCTCTCTCTTCCACTCTCTCTCTCTCTCTCTCTCTCTCTCTCTCTATCTTTTTCTTTCTCCTTCGACCTCCGACCGATCCTCCCGTTTTTAAATACCAGCCCGTCCCTTTGAATTTACTTTACTCGATTAGGGTGTATTTTAACTCGACTTTATTGCCGGTCGTACACTGGTAATCTCGGCGCCGCTCGTTGATTCCCGAAGAAACGCGGAACGACGCGCTTCGAAACGAACCGGAGGGATGAAACTCGAACAGTCCTGGGATGATGGGATATCATTCCCCCCCTCTCTCTCTCTCTCTCTCCTGATCTTTTACCTAGATTTCAGACGACGGAAAGTCCGCATTCTTTTCGTTCGATCGCGAGCAGATCGAAGCTCGTCGGCTGCGATGGTTCGGGATGCTTCGACGGTCCCGCAATTTAAGTCCAGCTTTGGGGACACACCTTCGACCAATCAGGTCGAAGACTGAACCGACGGCGGACACGACACGTTACGGACTCGACACAGAACGCATTAGAATATCGGCATTATGGATGTATCACACTCGGCTCGATCGCGTATTCTTATACCCTCCGGCTACCGAAGCGCGGCCTCCTGTGCTGCAGTTATTTCTGACTCACACTTATATTCCACCGATACATACTTGCGGCCCTCCATGCTCCTGCTCGCCGTGACTCAAGCACCGTAGACGGAGGGTTGATCGAAATAGTGCACGCTGGTCCATCAAATTTTTCAGTCGTTCGCTGCACTCTTTCGAACAGAATTTTAAAAGCGTATTACTTAAAATATTGGGTCGCTCGGGAAGTTGTTTCGTTTCTCAAAAAATAATTTCGTTTTGCGAGCTCGTTAATGAAGCACGTGATTCGGCAAACGACGGGGCTTTTCTGCGAGATACGATTTTGAAAACGCCAGAAAAATGTCGGAAACGTTAAAAAATTGTCTTTTATTTTCTCGTGGAAGAACGAAACAACTTCCCGAACCACCCAATTTCGCAAGCTTATTATAATCTGCACAGATTTGATATAGTGATTTAAATGATTCGCGGTTATTTCGCTAATTTTTATTCCATCCTATCCGTTCTATAAACCTCTGTGTATTTATTGCCGCCGTACAAATTTAATAAATAAGTAAGTAAATTACAGTGAAAATCATCTTGCAACGCGCGATCTAGAAACCGTTGAACTGTCAACTTGTTAAAGTTCAAATATATTGTTTCGTTACAAATTGTCCCTTCAATTAGCTCCTCGCAATTATCGTCGCGAGTGAACGAAACCTGATTCACTATCCCGCGGTATTTGGGTGTTTTAAATCGCGATATTTAACCCTTAGCGCTCCGTTGGCTCCGCTATGGAGACATCCGTCATTTGTGCCGCAAATGGCTCTGCTGCTACTTATACTGAAGATGCTATGTTTTTGTCGACGTTGGCAATTGTTATTTGTAGTGAAAACGTGCTTAGCGTGTGCACCATTAGGATTAAAACATTTTTGCCCATTTTTTTACTTGGCAACATAAAATGAATAGAATCAAACGCTTTCGCAAGGACGTGTAATCTTTTCCGCTCAAAATAAGACCTCCTTTATCTCAGATGCTTTGCTCCAAAAATGTGCCGGAGTTGCCGGCAGTGATATTTTTCAGAAAAACGCTGTTCAACTTTATTTTAGAACGTCTGAAGAATATTTACTAATTTTTAATTGAATTTAATTATTAATCGAGCCGATTCCAGCGAAGATTAACAATAAAAAAATTCCGGCAGACTCGCGCAAAAGATATCTTTGTTTCGATAATTCCGTATCCGAACAGAATTCAACGGACGATTCGCGATGCTAATTTTATAATAAATCGCGTCGAAGAACACGAGGGATATGTTTATTTAAGAATCGCGAAGAATATCATTAACAGTAAATTTACCCATTTCGATGAGGATGCATTTGCTGCTTGGAAATTTCGGTCGCAATTCACGATGTCGATGCACCGACCTCGCACAATGTCAAGTAGATACCATTACGATTGAAACATTGTTTGCCCATTTTTATACTTAGCAACATAACGTGAATAAAATTAAACGATTTCACAAGGACGTGTAATCTTTTCCGCTCGAAATAAGACCTCCATTATCTCAGGCGCTTTGTTCCAAAAATATGCCGGAGTTGCTGGTAGCTAGTACTCGAGAAACGCGTGGAGCGCTAAGGGTTAAGAACGCAACAATTTCGCTGAGAAAAATTGATTAAAATAAGGGCACTCCGTAACTAACGACTGTTCTCGCGAAGAATGGCGTTTGTTTGCGAACGTTTGGAACGGCTCGCAACGAACGGAAGGAAGGATAGCGTCTGTCTGAGATCACGAAGGGCGGCTCGGGATTCGGCTCGTTTATTAGAGTCCCGGTTCCATTTGTTCCTTGTCGGGCGACAGCGCTCGAAAATTTCGGGGCTAATTCACGCGCTTTAATCGCTCGGCTCATTTGACGCGGCGCATGAAAAACGGCTGCCGATAAATTTTGACAGTATTCTGTCCATTGCATTGCAATAATACCGGACCATATATTAGGGTGGTCGCGGGACGATGTCCATCGCGGGCGAGGGCGGGCGAGGGGTGTCCGCGGGGGTGTCCGAGGGGTGGCCGAAAGGGTGGCGGTTCCACGGCGGCAGGAGGGGAGGGGCCGGGGGCCCAGCCAAGGGGGTGGGTCGCTGGCTTTCGTATAGTTTGCCGGTAACATATTACGAATTAATACCAACTGCTCCGGTGAAATATTACTGCAAAATACTGACCGTTATTTGCGCTCGCGAGCGCGGGAGAACGCGCGTGCTGCTGCCGCCGCGCCACGCCGCCGTCGCTTGTTCGCGCTTGCAAGCGTCACCGCTCGCGAACCGATTGCCCTCCCCTCCCTCCCGATGCCATGATTTTCGCGGACATTCTTCGGCCGCGATTTTCTCGGCGACGAAGCACCCGACGGAAACGTCCAGCAAGAAAATCGCGCGTACTCCGGGTGTCGACGCGAAGTTCTCGAGGCGGGGACTCGCGGAAGAAGCCGGCGTTCCCGTAATAGCCGTTTCTTTCTTCTCGGAGGGCACTCGACGTTCCGCTACGTAAATTCCGCTGGATTCCTAGAGAAATCTTTATTCCGTCGTAAGATGTGTATTCCGGCGCGATAAACGAGTCTCGTAAACGTCGGCGTAATAGAAAAACGCGTGCGCGGGGCGAGAGAGGAAAATAGAAGTTCGGCAGATCGATCGCGCGGAAAGCTTTCGCGGGGGGATAGCAGAAGCGAGGGGCTCACGCCTTGAGATCCGGGAGCCTCGAAATTGTTGCGAACGTTTACTTTCAATTTCGCCGAATTTTTTCGGCAGGCGAGCCGGGATTCGCGTTATACTTAACGACGGGAACGCGGGCGGCTCGGGTTCCGCGGGTCGCAAGCTAGAGCCGCGCGGCAAACCGCACGGACGCGGGGCCGATAATGTTCCGGTAGGCGAGCATAAATCGACGAAAAATCGGTGGAAGGCTACTCCAATTAAGAACGTATCCCTCGCGCGTCGAGCCTGGGTCTTTCCTCTGTTCCCTGCAGCCGGCCTCCTCGAGATCAAATTCTCCCGGGCACACCTACGGGTACGCTAATGACTTTCGATGCGCGTTTAATTGGCGCGGGAAACGAAAAAAGGAGGAATGGAAAATAAGAAACGAGGGTGGAAGGCACGGACCGGAGCCAGAATCGCTTAGGCTTAATCAATCCGCTCGTTACGGGCCCGCACCTCCGCGCCCCCGCGTCCCTCGTCCCTCGTCCACCCACCCGGCATCGGTGCCCGCCCCCGCCCGATTGAATAACTAACGATTTTCACGCGAGTCTCGTTAAAAATGCTTTTACCCTGATCACCGTAAGCTTTTTTTCGGCCGAGCCGATACCGCGGCGACCCTCCACGACACCCTCTCTCTCTCTCTTTCTCTCTTTCTCTCTCTCTCTCTCTCTCACTCTCTCTCCTAGCTAGGAATCGTGGTAAGCGGCAACCGGCGATCCCAAGCATTCCATCTATTAGCGTCGTTAATTCGATCGCGCCTCGTTCGCCACCCGATCTCGCCTTTTCGAGGCTCTCGCGAGTCCACTGGCTCGATTTCTTTAACGCCCCTTCGTATAACGTTAACCCTTCCGTCAACTACCCTAACCACGGTGCTCGTAACTTGCTCGTTGCCCGCGTGATTCGCGGCTGCTGGGTCTTTGCGGCAATTATGCCAGGAAAATCGCTGTTTCGCCGAAAGATCTGCCGCAGTCGAGCAGATCGGAACGAGTACAGTAATGTCTCCCTAATTGGCACTCAGATTGCGCGGAAAAATGGACTGTTTGGAAAGAATAGATACGATTATTCGAGCCTTGTAGCCCGTTTTTATAATTGTAGAGGATCAATGACCGTAAAAACGACCTTAAAAGCTCGAATATTCGTATCTCCTGTCCCCGAATTGTCCATTTTCGTGGACAATCCGAGCGTCAATTAGAGAGACATTACTGTATCGCGAGAGTTCAAAGCTTACACTTCGACTTGAACGGTATTCGGCTACGATTTACAGTAAAGTCTCTCTAATTGACGCCCAGATTGCGTAAAAGAATGGACAATTTGTTAAGAGAAGATACGATTGTTCGAGCCTTGCGGTTTATTTTCATAGTTATAAATTGTCCCCGATTATAAAAATCTAAAAAAAATAAAACCTAAAATTATCGTATCTCCACTTCCCAAATTATCCATTTTAGAGCACAATCTGAGCGTCAGTAAGGGAGAATTTACTGTACAGTAATGTCTCCCCAACTGACGCTCAGATTGCGCGCAAATGTGGACAATTGGGGAAAAGGAGATACGATTGTTCGAGCCTTGTGGTTTATTTTATAGTTATAAATTGTCCACAATTATAAAAACGAGCCGCAGGGCTCGAATAATCGTGTCTCCTCTTCCCAAATTATCCAATTCGGTGGACAATTTGAGCGTCAGTAAGGGAGAATTTACTGTACAGTAATGTCTCTCCAACTGACGCTCAGATTGCGCGCAAATGTGGACAATTGGGGAAAAGGAGATACGATTTTTCGAGCCCTGCGGTTTATTTTATAGTTATAAATTGTCCCCGATTATAAAAACGAGCCGAAGGCTCGAGTAATCGTGTCTCCTCCTCCCAAATTATCCAATTCGGTGGACAATCTGAGCGTCAGCTAATGTCTCCCCTACTGACGCTCCAGATTGTGCAGAAAAATGGACAATTTGGGAACAGGAGATACGATTATTCCGGCTTTGCACCATGTGCACCATTATAAAAATAATTGTTGACGATCGGTAACTATAAAAACAAGTCGCAAGGCTCGAATTCGCAAGGCTCCTCCTCCCAAATTATCCAATTCAGTGGACAATCTGAGCGTCAGTAAGGGAGACATTACTGTATTCTTCTCCGCTTCGCGACTCGGACGCCCTCCCCGCTTCGATGGCTCGTTGAACGCGCAGGAAATTCGATTCGCCCGTAGCCGAAAAGTTTCGAAGAACATAGAATGTAATTACGGGACGCGAAGATTCAGCGTGCACAGCTATTCCGGCGATTTGTTCTGGCCGGCACGGCACCACCGAGTGGCATAGTGACGACCGAATAATGGAGACCCTTGGTTCTCTCGCGTCCCGCGGTCTTGTTGGGGGTGTGGGCGCGAACGACGACGCGGTAACGAAATCGGAAATGCCGAATGCGAACCGCAATCCGCGTTATTCCGGCCGCTGTATAAACCGCCGCAGCCAGAGCGTAGCGGCTCGCCGCGCCTCGCCTCGCCTCGCCTCGCGTCGCCGCGCCTCGCCTCGCCACCCCGGGTTTTCAATTTTCACGAACAAAAGTTAATTTATTTACTAAATTTATATTGCAAATCCTTCGATCGCGGAGCGGAACGCGGCGGGAGGCGGCGCGGCGCGGCGCGGCGGCGGCGGCCGGGTAATTAAAGAGGCGGAATAAAAATTTCGGTGTACTTAAACCGCGGGAATGAATCAGCGATGCATAAATATAAATTACATCGCTCCGCGGCGAAATGCCGTTCGGTCGCTGGTGTGCGATATAATTTTAAATTTAATTAAAAATAATGAACCCCATTGTATTCGTAAAACCCCGGTTAAATGATATACCGCGGTAAGTGTATTATACCCGTAAACCCATAAATTTTCAAAGACAATTTTCCAAGCTTCTTTGGGGAGTTATCGATCGAACGAATATCGCGCGCGGCGCAAATAAAAAAAAGGACGGGAGGGGGGAGGTGGGGGGAGGAGGAGGAGTGCGAGAGGAGGGCATGGAACGAGTGGGAACGGTAACGCGAAAAACCGGCGAGCCATAAAAGGACAGTGGAAAGGAGGAGATCGGAGTGGAGAGAGGAGGAGGGGAAGGAGGATGGCGAAGTGGAGGTGGACGACGAAGCGAGGAGGAGGTAGGGGGGAGGAGGCATAACGAGCGTCTCGAATCGCAGGATCGCAGAAGGAGGTGGTTTAATCGTGCGATTAAAAGGTGCGGTTTCGATTGGAAGAACGACGCGTGACGGGATACCGCCGGTAATTACTACTAAACAAACTCATTAAACCGGGACGATCTGGTCCGGGTGAACGGCGACCACGCGTGAAACTTTGATCATCCCGCGAATCGAGCGTAGGATCAGCGATCCCGGGATCGGGTAAACGCCAGGCTGACGTTAAATTACCGCATCGGTAAGCGTGTCATACGCCAATTAAACGACCGCTATTTTCTGCATCGAAATTGATAATCGCGATTAAAAGCCGAAGGGACGGTGACACGCGCGAAAAGAGCGTTCTCCCGCGAGAAAGAACGCAATTATATTTTTTTTCCACGGCTCTCCCCCTCCGCCTCCTCCTGCTGCTCCTCTTCCTCCTCCTCCTGTTCATCCTCTTCCTCCTCCTCCACCTCCTCCTCCTCTCCACTCCTCGACGCGACAGTTCGAACCAAGCGGAAAATATCTCTTTTCACGGAGTACCATCGTCGTTCCGTTGACAAGTTTTATACAATCGCGCCGCTGCCATCGCACCTATCTTCGTAAATATATTTAAGCGTCTGCCTTCGGAAACCGTAAACGGCAACGAGAGGGGACGAGATCGGACGATGCTCTCTCGGTAGAGAACAAGAGAGCGAGAGAGAGAAAGATGGATAGATAGAGAAACAAAAAGAGAGAGAGAGAGAGAGAGAGAGAGAGAGCGCGCGAGGGAGCAGATCGTACTCTCGCCGAGAAGAATCTCGTCCCCTTTTTTTCTTCTTCTACCCGACCAAGTAGAAAAAACGAAGAGAGCGTGTCGCGTCGATTCGCAGCAGCAGCAGCAGCAGCTGATTTATTCCGGGTTACACCTGATTCCGAGCAGGCGCCGCGAATATCATTCGGCGGACTGCCTACCGTCGGTCGCTTCGATTAAGCGAAATTATTAACGCGGCGCTCGATAAACTAATTTTCATTTCTGATATTTTAGCCAATTATGAAATGTAATTATTTTCGCACCGGCCGTCGTTTTAATATCGCGCCGCGGTATTGGTGTCACCGACAACCGCCGATTCTGCGTGGTCGCGCCGCTAAATGTGGAATGACGATTTCCGAGGGTTGCGCGGATTCCCGAAATTTTCGGCTATCCCTCGCTTCGTCTGGTTCCTTCTCGTCTCGTCCCGTCTCGCCTCGTCTCGTCGCGTCTCGTCTCCGACGACTCTCCATCGTGGAACAGCGACGCGCGAAACGAAATAAAAACACGAATCGAAAAGAGATGGAAACGAATATGGACGCGGCTAACTGAAGATTCATGAATATAATAGGCTCCGATTGACCGACCCCCCAAGCCCCCCCTCTCTCGATCTCTTTCTCTCTTTCTCTCTCTCTCTCTAACTCCCACCCCGGCTCTCATTCCCCGAATTTTTTTTATTTGGGAAATCATATCGAAACCCCATACGTTTCGGGACTTTCACAGGCGCCGGACGTTTGCAATGGTAATTCGCGGCACGGTGGAAAAAACTACGAGCGGCGAGGGTGGCAGGCGCGAGAGGGAACAAGAGAGAGAGAGAGAGAGAGCGGGAGGAACGGGAGGTGGAGGAGGAGGTGTAGCCATCGATCACGAGTCTGTTTACCGATTTTTCCACAGGCGCCATGTGGATATTTGTAATTACAGAACGGAAGCTGCCACGGCCAGTTTTTATTCACGATTCGAACGACGATTTTTAATTTCGGGTAATGAAGCGCCACTGGTCCCGCCGCTGTTGATATTCGTTATTAATTTTTAATCGGCGCCGTTCCGTTCGGTCCAGATGTTGAATATTGTCTCGCGGTGAAAATTTTCCAGGAAAAAAAAGTACGTATTTTTCCGCATTCGCGCTCGCGTCCACGGCTGTCCTCGTCGCGCGTTCCCATCTCCTCCCGCGCTTGTCGTCCGTCGGCACGATCCGAACCCCGTACAGATCGCGATTTCCGTCTCGAGCATCGATTCCTTTGGTCCCCGACGGGCCGTATCGGTCCGCAGTAGTTTTTCTCCGGGCTAGATTACACCGAGTAGAGAGACACGGGGGAAAAGTCCAGCAATTTGTCGGCGTATCAAAACGAAATCAAGCCGGCAAGATAAACGTTCCGCTGTCGGGTCCATGCATATTAATTTTAAGCCACGAAAAAGCCAGCTTCTGTTTTCTCTACCCTCCTCTCTCGCTCGATCGTCCTCCCCTGTTCCCCTCTCTCTCACTCTCTCTCTCCCTCTCTCTCTTTCCCGTCGCGTTCCCCTCGCGTTGCTCTCTCGTTCCGATGCACGGCTCCCGGCGGCCGTCGGTCCGGCTCCGTCTAAAACGCAAAACAAGGCGCAATCGCGGCGCTATCGGAAAACTCGCAACAATTATTTTTCGATCGGCGGACTCGGTGCGTAAAAACGGCGCGCAATTACGAATTAATGCACCCGGCCGGCACGGAAAAAAAAATAGTGACAGCCGGTGATCATCGGCGAACAGCTCGCTCGGTTCCGATTGGAATTTAAAAAAAACATTATTCTTGGGAATTAGCGACGAAACACGCCGGCGCGGTGCTCGGTCGCCTGTCTCGCTCTTCTCCCCTCGCCTCTGCTCTCCTCTCCTCGCCTCTCGCTCGCTCCTCTCCGTTGTTCGGTATCGCGAGAACGGGATTCGCGTCGATACAACCGTCACAGGCTGTGGCGCAGTTAAAACCGCGTTCGACGAAATTAAAAGTTTATTAATCGAGCCGCGTTCCGAAGGAAACGCCGCCCCCCGCCGCCCCCCCCCCCTCCCCCGTCCCCGGGAAAAAAGAATCGAGCTTCGAAACACCGGCGCGTAATAATACAAATCACCGGGACGGAGTTTCACGGCGGTGTACGCCGGAATAATACCGCTCGTTACGCTGGTTCGCGTAACACGATATAATATAATAAACAAACCACTGGCTCTTTATTATTGCGGTGAAAAAGTGGTCTCGAACGTTGTTTGCCGGCGTGCACCGTTCCTCCGCGCTCTCGGGCCGCCGCGAGCCCGAGCGAGCCCGAGCTCTCTCCTTTTTCGGTCCCCGAAAGCTCCTCGAAGCGCGGCGCAACTTTGCCGAGCGTTATAAAAATGTACGACCGTGGATAACGTTGTCCCTACGAGTTATTAGGTCGTATCACACAAGTAATGCGGTTTCCCCGGAACGCCGAGTAAGCCCATAAAAACTGGCCGCGATGCGCACCCAACGTTTCGGTGCAATACCCCCGAACGACGACAACCGCGGGGAGACTTTAACTCGAGACCAAACTCCGACCCGAAAATCACTGCTGCCATTCTACGGGAATATAAAAACCAGCGCCGCGTACGAACAAACATCTCGGCTTCGAACGAGTTTTTTTTTAACCTTCCAATCGAGCTTTGATTAACCCTTGGCGCTCCGAAGGCTCCGCTACGGAGACATTCGTCATTTGTTCCGTAACTGCCGAAGGGTCCGCTGCGGAGCCAAATGTTTTTAACATATGTTATCGTCGGCGTTAGCAATTGTTATCCGTAGTTAAAAAGTGCTAAGTCTGTACCATCACGATTAAACCATTTGTTGACCTTTTCTATGGTTAGCAACACGGAGAAAAATGAATATTCTGATGAGAATTTAGAGCCGAGTGATACCGAAGACGTATTTGATTTTGAAGAGTTAAAAGACATTGTGGAAGACGATGTTGGTTATGATTCTGACGCTTCGAGTAGTAGTAGCGAAATTATACTACCAAAGAGACGAAGAATGAGAATTATTGAAAGTGAAAGCGAAGATTTGTTACAAGACTTGGACGAATGGCGAGATGTTACGGAAGAATTACATATTCCAGATGGAATACCTTTTAGTGTATTACCACGGGTCATTGGACCACAAGTTCCTACAAACATTGAACAGCCGATACAATATTTTAAATGATTTCTCACGGACGAATTGGTAAATGAAATTATAAAGGAAATCAACGATTACGCGGAAAATGTTCTAAACTTGAAAGAAATATCTGGTAACTCTATTTGGCAAAGTGAATACTGTGACACTTGTCCAAGTAAACCCAGAATGCACATGGGAGATTGTTACCAAGGATATCGCACCATGGTGAATTACAGAATTTAAAATTTATCTTTTATTTACAATAGAAAAATGTGTATTTATAAAATATATAAAATCAAATGCATTCGCAAGGACGTGTAATCTTTTCCGCTCAAAATAAGACTTCTTTTATCTCAGGCGCACCGCTCCAAAAATGTGCCGGAGTTGCTGGTAGGCAGTACAGTAATGTCTCCCTAACTGACGCTTAGATTGTCCACAAAAATTGACAATTTGGGAAGGGGAGATACGATTATTCGAGCCTTGCGGTTTATTTTCATAGTTATAAATTATCCACAATTATAAAAACGAGCCGCAAGGCTCGAATAATCGTATCTCCTCTTCCCAAATTATCCATTTTAGTGGACAATCTGAGCGTCAGCTAATGTCTCCCTTACTGAGAAACAGTAAGAAAAATAGACAATTTAGGAACAGGAGATACGATTATTCCGGCTTTGCACCATGATTTTATAATCGTTGACAATCGGTAACTATAAAAACAAGTCGCAAGGCTCCTCTTCCCAAATTGTTCATTTCTGTGGACAATCTGAGCGTCAATTGAGCCGTTTATTTTGAAAGTGGCATAAGTCACTTTGTTGTTAAGTCGATATATTTAAGGGTTTGCGTTTTAACACGTTTCAAAATATAGATGCTAACTTTCGAGATTTATTTGTATTTGTTATCTCAGGATACCGATATTTTTCTCAGTATAAATAATTTCGTATAAACGTTAAAAAATCACCACTTACTGTAGTCGCGTGAAACGCGCGGGGCGCTAAGAGTTAAAACCCGTCCGAATTCCCGATATCTTCGATATCGTCGTAGTCGCGGTTTCTTAAAGACGAGAAGACTCCTCTGGACGCTGAACGTGTAACCGAGCGGAATTACGAGAAACGAAGCCGCTGTATACTCGATTAATCATTGAGCGGTGGTTGTTGCGTCGATAAAAGCTCTTCCGCTTCCGCGATATGACCTACTGTTCGCGGCGCCTCGTCTTTAAAAAAACGGTAAGCTCGTCGCCGGTAAGCTCGTCGTGGAATCGGCGCCGCGCTCGCGATAGGTAGCCGCTGAGGTAAGAGCGTGTCTCGCCAGCGTGCGAAGAAGCAAGCGAGTCGAAGCGTGGTGGTCGTCGTCGTCGTCGCCGCGCTCGCAATCGATTCGCGCGATCGCGCGGCATCGCGACGCGGATACGAGGTACGGCGGAGCACACAGTCGAAGCGGAGCGGAGCTGAGCGTAGCAGAGAGAGAGTACAGCAGCAACCAGTCAGCCGTGCAGCCCCTTCGAGGCAAAGAGGTTGCGCGGACCCGGTTTAAAGCAGCTCCCTTATTGCCTCCTCCGCTGAATGAGTCGACTCGCGCGGGCGTGCGCTGGTGGGCGAACGAGCGAGCGAGCGAGCGAGCGGGTAGCCGGTGACTTTTTCCGGTGCATGCAAAAAATAAGGGAGCGTTTTTGCTCGAGAGCGGACAATAGAACGGAGGTCATCGGTGAGAAACGCAGGGAGGATGATACTCGGTCTCTGTGTGTGCGAGCTCGCGGGGCGGCCGAAAGGGCGGGGGGGGAGGGCGAGGAGCGAGCGCGGACTACTCGCGAGGCCGAGGAGGATGAAGACACAGGAAGAGACCGCGCGCGCGAGGAGAACGAGGCTGCGCCAAGGGATAGGAGGAGAAGGCGGCGAAGCCAGCGGAGGCGGCGAAGGCAACGGGGAGGAGAGGAGGGGGGCCATAGCCAGGCACGAAAGGGGGCAAAGAGGGGTCGGGAATCTCGGCTTCAAGTATTTCGCTCTTTGATGTGCGACCTGCCCCAAACTCGGCAGTCCGTGCCACCCTTTCCAAGTGGCTCGGCCGGCTTCAAAGAAAGTGGCTTGGGACCACCCCCGCCACCCCTACCGCGCCTTCCTACAAAACCCTACCGGTATTCCGTATTATACCGCCACAGCCAGCTAACTTTCTTTCCAGAGAGTAAGAGAGAAAGAGACGGAAAGAGGGGCGGGGGGGGGGAGAGAGAGAGACCCAACCGGGGTACTCCTCCTCTCCCTCCGGCTTCCCGACGTTTGCCCGAAAAGAAGGAGTGCGCCAGGGGAGAAAAACCTCGCCGGGTGGAAACTTGCCCGGCGAAAAAAGAGAGAGAGAGAGAGAGAGAGAGAATCGTGGAATTTCCTTCAACGATTTTTCGATCGACCTTCCGCCGAGGCCGGGGATCGGGAAGGAAACAGGCCGTTTCGCGGTCGCCGGGAAGACGGAGGAGCGCCGGTTTGCTCCCGTGAAATTTTCCGAGTCGTAGGCCGACGGCCCCGAAACCGTGGGGCCGGCCGAGAGAGAAACACGGGGGCGGAGCGGGAGCGAAAGTTTTCGGGCCGGGAAGAGGAGGTGGGGACGGGAGCAACGTATCCCCGACGGCAAATGAGCCGTAACGTCGTTTGTTCGCCGTTTCTTCCGGAGAAACAGCGACGAGTCATCAAGGATCCGCTTTACGAACTAAACTTCGTTCCTCCGGCGTTCGCGCCTTTCCTTGCCTGGCGTAATAAGCGCCCGAGATGAAGTGCTCCTCGCGAGGCTCCGAGACGGCGACGGAGACGGCGACGGAGACGGAGACGGAAGCGGAGACGACGCCGGAGAAAAGAACGGGCGACGAGAGAAGGGCGACAAAAGCGGAGGAAGACGTCGCTCGCGCGCGCGGCGCCTAAAAATGCGCGCAATTACACGACCCCGGCGAGAGCCGCGCGGACCGCTCCGCTCCGCTCTGTTCTGCTCTGCCCTGCTCTGCTCCGATCCGTTTCGCTTCGTTCTGCCACCGCTCGCTCGGCGATGGCAACGAGGTCGCTCGATATTATTCGAGTCTCGACCTCTTCGTCCAGGGACAACTGATTTCGGTCCAATAACATTATATCTATTAGCAAGCACTCAATACTATTAATAATTAATCAACAGCTAATATTCCACATTTGGCCGCGCGCACTTCGTTCGCCATCTCTCCGCCCACCGTGCTTCCGACCTTCGCCCCCAACCCTCCCGCACACGAGTTCGGCCCTTCCGTCCACTATTTCCCGCACCGTTCTCCCACCCCTTTATCTATCTCTGCCCCTCTGCACGCGTCCGTCTCCGTTCCTCTTTCCCGCTCTGGCTTCTACTCTGTCTAGAACCATCGGATGCGTCGAATACCTCGAAAATGTCTGTCCTCCCGGTTAAAGCGTATCGACGCGATCGCATCTACGCGGTCGGCGGCCAGGTCGCCGGTATCGGTAGTCGCAATAACGCCGCCCTCTCGAAATTCGCTATCAACGGTATTCGGTGACGGCGGTCAGTTTTATCTTACGCAGCAGCCACCCCGCGAGCCGAACGCGGCCGCGGCAACTCGCCGCTTTTGGTCTATCGAGATTCCCGATGCTCGAACGTAACCCGCGCGACGCCAGATGTTTTACGACTGTAAAATCGCTTAAATTATTTTACGACACGCGCGCGCGCGTCTGTTCCTACGAACACGACGGACGGTAAAATTGTCTGGTAATTAAACGTTTCGCCGGTAGTCCGTCCAGACGATTAAGGGTTGGAAGGGTTGGAGCGCGCGCGCGTATCGATCACGCGGGGCACACGCTTCGAGGGGGATATATCGCGGCTCTCTCGATTGTCGAGCGATCGAAACGAAACGAGAGAAAACGTATATAGTTTGTATTTCGCGCTCGAGCGAGAATTGCTCGATCGGCTCGCGTGTCTAGACGGGTCACCGTACTGCCGCGCGGCGACCCGGCGCCGCCGCGCGTCGCCGATCGACGAAACAAGAAAGAGAGACGGAAGAGGGAAAGGAAAGTTCCTCGAAGGGGGAGAGGAGAGGGACGATTGCCGAGAGTTCAGGAGCATCGCTTAGAATCGAAAATGGTGCACGTCGGAGGATAGCTCGGCGGAACGGGGGTGGAACAAGGTTCGCGGAGGGAGAGAGGGCCGCTCCCGCTCCATATATATTCACGGGGAAAACACCTGTGGCTCCGCTCGTTAGATTCGCGCGACTTTTCCAAAGATAGTAAGAGCCCCATCCTCTCTCTTCCCTCTCGGTTTCCGTGCTCGTTCGACCCCCAACCTCCGACCTCCGCTTCCGACAAGCTACCTGTTCGACCCGACCCGACGCGACGCCGGCTGAGGCGAGACGCGTCGCGACGCCTCGTCTTCCCTCGCCTCTTTGCCCCCCGGTCCCGCGTGTGCACACGGTCTTCGTAAATTCCTTCGACCTCGAAAATAGTTCGCTCGATTTCTATAACCGACCACGAACCCGCAAGGATAGACATCCTTCCTCCTTGGCTCGCTCCTACTTCGCGGCCGCGAGAACGACCCCGTCCAATTGCCGGTAGACAAGGTGTCTATTTCGGGGAATCCTCCCGCTTCCGCTCGCGGCGTCGAGAGAAAGAGAGAAATAGAGAGAGAGAGAGGGAGAGAGAGGATTCGAGCGAACGCGCCGGCATATTTTACGCTCTTATTGCGTTCCGTCTCCGGTGAATTATTCCGCTGGATTTGCATAGTACACCGCGACGAATAAGACGGCGCCGGGGGCGGCCGCCGGCTGAAACTAACTGAATCGAATTCGTAGAAAAGCGTAATTAAACGTTTAGAACGATCGATAGATTACGATCGGCCGTGCGTTTCTCGCTGCGAGCCGAGCCGAGTTCCGAGTCGGGACTTCGACCGTTGCAACGACGACGACGACGAAAGGGGAAAAAAGAATGCGGCGAAGCGAAAGACGGCAGAACGAAACGCACTATTATTCGCGTTATTCGACAGCCAAAATGTTCGCCGCGATTTCGCGGCGGACGTGGGCGCTCTCCATTTTCGTAGCGCGCACGAGAATCGATATTAGGAAAATGTCAGCGAACGCGGGCTGGGCGAGCGAAGAATCGGACGCTGTCTCGTCGGTTCGCGTCGATGGGGGAACCCCGCGAGGGGACGGGAACCGGGAAGAAAGTATCGGCAGATATCGGTCGATCGAGGGGGACCAGGGGCGGAAAGGGTTGTCAATTAGTTCGGGCGGCGTTTAACGCAGGTTAGCGTAGGGGGTAACGTGGCGAGTGAACGGTCGATGGCAGAAACGTAGCCAGTGGCTAGTCCAGGATAGTATTTAGGCACGGTCCTAGGCTGGTTCGCGGAGATACCGGCCGCTAATGCGCCGGAATAGATTAATACCGACCAATAGGAACGTCGATCGAACGGCCTGGAGCACATTACTCAATTATTTACGCTTCATTAAGTATATATCCAATAGCGGCGAGTGTAGGGCGAGCCTGAGCGCGAGCGCGCGAACACGGCCGAGCTTCACCGACACGTCGCCTCGCTCTCGCGTCGACTCGACTCGATTCGACTCGACTCGGGGACGAGGTAGGCAGCCGGCAGGGTGCAGAGAGAGAGAGAGAGAGAGAGAGAGAGAGAGAGGGACCGAGAGACGGGGACAGCGAGAAAGAGAGAGAGAGAGAGAGAGGAGAGAGAGACTCGTAGAGGGTGGACGTACGAAGAGACCGGTACACATTCTGTCGCAACGTGCGCTTACGCGCGCGTAAGTACGCGTTTCCCAATGCTCCGCGTCGCGTCGACCAGATCCAGGAACACGGGCACGAGCATCAGCACGAGCACGGCCACGATCACGAGCACCGCGTTCACGTTCAACTCCGTTTCCACGCGTCGATGGATACACACGTACTGCTTTCCCTCTGTCCCTGTCTCAGTCTCCGAGTATCCTGCTCTCTGTCCCTCTCCTCCTCTCTCTCTCTCTCTCTCGATCTCTCGATCTCTCTCTTTCTCTCTTGCTCTCTCGATCTCTCGTTCTCTCTCGCTCGCTCGCTAGCCACCCTCCTACCCTCCCCGGCCACACCGCCATTCCAGAGTACGCGTGTACGCGTACCTACCATGTACCGGCACTTCTACATAATGTATGAGACTGTGTGTTGGTAGGTAAGCGACCACCCCTAGCTCACCGAGGTCTAACTTAATTATTCGAGAAATTCAGCGATCCATTCCTGCACCCTCCGCTCTGCCACCCTCTGTCCTCCGGTGTCCCGCCCCCGGTCCCGCTCTCTGCCGAGGCCGTCCACCTTCTCGGACCCTCCAGCGATCCCTCCGAGAACCTCCGACCCGAGGTTTCGACGACGAGTCCGTCGAAATCGATCTCGTCCGCGTTCGATTCTGTAGAGCGCGACTCGGTCCCGGGTTCGGCTCTCTCGGCTTTCGGCTCCCGGCGGCTCTCGCGGCTCTCGGCTCTCTCTCTGCTCTCGCGGCTCTCGGCTCTCGGCCCTTGGCCCGCCTCGTTTTCGCAAACGAGACGTATATACGGCTGTGTGCCGCCGACGCTCGGCGTTGTTCGCGCGTCGAGGTCGGTCGCGAAGCATTGTTTGCCGCCTCGCACGACCGACGATATTCAAATGAGCGCGGAAAAGGCGGAGGGAGACGCGGCGGCGACCAAGACAGGCCGCGGTATCGGTACACACCGGAACAGATAGATCGTCGGTCCCGATATGCCGTCCCCGAGAGACTTTAATTATCATCGCGTACGGACTATTTATATGGCAGGAAGCGCTTAAATAATATTTCTCGGAGAGCGGCGAGGAACCGCGCGGGACACACGACGGGGGAACAAGGCAGAGAAACGGCAGAAGGCTGTGCCCGGGGAACCACAGAGGTCCGTCCTTTCGCAGATGGGAACGGGATATTGCGAACGCTCCGGCTCGCTACCGAAGCCGCTGATCCGACCGGCCGATATCTACGCACCGTGCACGGCTGCTGCCGGCCTGCCCGGTGGGCGGAATCGACTTTTATCGCGGCCGGAAGTCAAAAACAATACCCGCGAAAAACGTTTCCGAGTGTTCTTTCTGTCCGTTTCTCTCGCCCTCTCTCCCCCCTCTTCTCTCTCTTTTTCTTTCTCTCTCTCTCCCTCTCTCCCCTCTCTTCTCTCTCTTCCTCTCTCCCCTATTTTCTCTCTTTTTTCTTTCTTTCTCTCTCTCTTCCTTTCTGCCCTCTCTTCTCTCTCTTTTTCTTTCTTCCTCTCTCTCTCCCCTCTCTTCTCTCTCTCTTTCTTTCTTTCTTTCTCTCTCTCTCTCTCCCTCTGTCCCCTCTTTTCTCTCTTTTTTTCTTTCTTTCTCTCTCTATCTCCCTCTCTGCCCTCTCTTCTCTCTTTTTCTTTCTTCCTCTCTCTCTCTCCCCTCTCTTCTCTCTCTTTTTCTTTCTCTTCTCTCTCTTCTTCTTTGTTTCTCTCTCTCCTCTCTTCTTTCTCTTTTTCTTTCTTTCTCTCTCTCTCTCTCTCTCCCCTCTATCTCTATTTCTTTCTCGTTCTATCTCTATATCTTTCTCGGTCTCTCTCTCCTTCCCCGTGCGAAAGCCTGGCAGAAAGAAACGCGAGTCGGAGGCGTTACGCGGTTTACGCGACCACAGCTTCGATGCATCGCGATGCAACGTAGGCGTGTCGGTGTACCGGCGCGTTCTTCCGGCAGTCCCAACTTCGCCGTGCAACTTTTCAACGGCCTATTCGGGACGCGTTCCTTCCCGTTTTGTTTCTTTGTGTTTCGCCAGGCCATTGAGAATCGTTCTTGTTCCGCGGTCTATAGCACCAACGAGCAGCAGCCCCTCCGATCGAATCGATGCGATCGTCGCGATTCGCCATCGCCGCCGTCGCCGCCGTCACCGCCGGACGTTCGACTGCGGGAAAAAGCGCTTTCGACGTAGCGCGAATTACATTTCGATTCGATTCGAGTTATTGTTGAACGAGCCCGTTTGTACGTAATAAGGTTCGCGATGTCGGAATCGTGCACAATGACTGAAACGGTAAGACTGAGAGACTCGAGCTAACGCAAAATTAAGCTGAGTTTTAAAAAACTGGCAAGAAAAGATCAATTTTTTTAAATGTAAAAAAACACAATTTAGAACATCGTCTTGGCAAAAAAATTGAAAAAAAGATACAAAAATAATCAAAATTTTAATTTTAATTTTGGATTTTGATCCACATTGCAGAAAAGAGCCGAATATTGCAATGTTACACGTACATCGACTTTTTTATCTTTCTTTTGTTCCATGGAATAAGGCTATATTTTATTCTTGAATAAATAAGTGTTATAGCTTACAATCCCATGTAATGATAAATATCAATAAAACGATTTTTTCTTTGTTTTCACATTGTTATCTTCAATTCTCGATTATATTCGAGTGTGAAAAATTATAGCAGATCGAGTGTGCACAGTTTGGCCAGTTTAGCGCGCACGAATTAACTCGAGCGTACAAGTTAAGGGGGTAATGACGAGAATGCGGATTTTATGTTTACTACTTACTATTTATCTTATATATCTTATATATATATACTATTTATTTTATGTTTATTATTTTATTTTATGGCGAAAGTGAGTGAAAGAAATATGGATGAAATATGGCGAAGACGCAAGAAGGATTTACGAGCATTGTTAGGTTATCTCCAATTTATTAACCCTTTGCACTCGGAGTCAATTTAACCGTGAATCTAAAATAATTTTTCTGACTTATGGTATTTCCATTTTATATGACGAAGTGCATTTTATGCATATGAAATTGAGTCTTGCGATGACTTGTGACGACAGTTATACTTTTAACGATTATTTAAATATAAACTTCGTTAATATAAAAATTATCTTGGAACGTGAACTAACAACACCACTCGAGTGCAAAGGGTTAAAACTGTTAAAAGAAAGAATATATTTTCATTAAAATCTTGTTCTATACAATTCTATTCGATTAACGTAGACAACTTTTCAGTTAGATAAAGATGACTAATCTATTACGACTAAAACTGAAGCTACAGCTAAAACTAGAACTTAGGCTAAATCTATCTGAATAAGTTTATACACAATTGAACTGTATGGTAAGCCAGCAGAATTTTTAAGCGATGCGGGTTTGTCCGAACAGCAAATTTCTGCAAAACTTGAATTACTATAAATTAATTTCGCCCAATTATTACAAACCAGTTGCAACAACTAACGACTCGTAATCCTTAATCATTGGTCAGATTATCGTTTCCCAAACTCCGCCGAAAATGCTTCTTGTTATCGCGTCAGCTGAGATGAAAAGTCGATCGTGATTCCGCGTGGATCGAATTCGTCCGACGCGTCGGGATCGTTAACTTGGTGTCACGAGACGTTGCTCCTCGTATCGGTATGTTTGAGACGAGATTGCGGTGGACGGAGCAGCAAGCAGGCCGATTGGAGATGTCCTGACCCGGAAAAGAACGGCGCGAAGAGGTGTTCCGGTTGTTCTATGGAGATGGCTGCGGTGTCTCCGGTGTCCGTGTCCGGGCATTGGATCCCGGCTTCGATCCCGGAACGGATCGATCGTCGAGTAATTAGCGCGCACGGCCGAAGGTGCCCGCGGACATTATCGTGGCTCAGAAACGAGCCTCGACACCTATTAAAGGCGGAGCACGTCACGGTAATAGCCACAACACCATTAACGCGAGAGTAGACCGACCGAGAAGAGAGCGACGCGGAGAGAACCAAGGGTAGAACGTCGGAGAGGAGAGACGAAGAGAGAGCGTAAGAGAGAGCGCGAGAGAGAGAGAAAGAGTAGGAAAGGGCGAGAGTCGATCGTGAGGAGGGGGGAAGCGAAGATCGAGGAAGGGAATCGGAGACGAACGACGAAACTGGCTAGAGGAAAAGGTAAACGGTCGGCGTCGCGTGGGGCTGCCACGGGTTGCGGAAGAATGCCGCGTATAATCTCGCGCGGAAAACGATTCGGTAGTCGAATTAAGCCGATAAATTGATTCGACCCCTCGGGTCGTGTTCTCGCATCGTAATTACGCGGATTAAACTCGGTTGCACGCTCCGCTCGCCGAGCCGAGCCCGAGCCCGAGCCCGAGCCCGAGCCGTCTCGATCTCTCCGGGCGTTTCCTATCGGAAAAAAAACTCCGGCGTTAGTCTTTCCTGGATAATTAGGACATCCCCGACGTCACGCAGTGCCCCCTCCCACCGCCGAAAACGCTTTTGCAGAGACCACGATCTTCCTCGCGGCGAACCGCGTTTCATTCCCTTCGACTCGTTTCGAGCAATGTATAGGCGTGTAGCCCTTGGCAGGTCGAGGTACAGCTCGATTTAATAGTTTCTTCTGGAAATGTCAAATTTTTGGTTGCCGCGAATTTCGCTGTGCTAGTCTTCTTGCGTCTATGTAATTTATTGCTGCGTCGATGCCAAGGATCGACAGGATCGGTGAAGCGTGCGATGCGGCAACAATACGAAATGGGCTGTTTGGGTATGAATCAGGTAAGAAAAACCGCGGTGCTATAAAATACGTGGTAGGTACTACGTTGAATCGTGTCATGTGGCCTCCGAATTGCTTTCGAATCGTATTATTTGTTCTCCAAATTGCCTTCGAATCGTATTATTTGTGCTCTGAATTGCCTTCGAATCGCGTCATGTGGTCTCCGAATTGCCTTCGAATCGCGTCATTTGTTCTCCGAATTGCCTTCGAATCGTATCATGTGGCCTCCGAATTGTCTTTGGGTCGTATCATTTGTTCTCTGAATTGCTTTCGAATCGCGTCATGTGGCCTTCGAATTGCCTTCGAATCGTATTATGTGGCCTCCAAATTGTCTTCGGATGGTATCATTTGTTCTCTGAATTGCTTTCGAATCGTGTCATGTTGCCTCCGAATTGCCTTTGAATCGTATCATGTTGCCTCCGAATTGCCTTCGAATCGTATCATGTGGCCTCCAAATTGTCTTCGGATGGTATCATTTGTTCTCTGAATTGCCTTCGAATCGCGTCATGTGGCCTCCGAATTCCCTTCGAATCGTATCATTTGTCCTCCGAATTGCCTTCGAATCGCGTCATGTGGCCTCCGAATTACCTTCGAATCGCGTCATGTGGCTTCCGAATTGCCATCGAATCGTGGCAAAAAATTAGAAATAAAAAAGACAAGTCATCGTTTTCATTCTAGCATTACTATGTATGCATATTTTTTGCCGACTGCTCCGAGTTTCTATAAAAACGAGCCGCGAGGCTCGAAGAATCGCGACTTGGTATTCTCCGACCTGCCGGCATCAATTTCGACCACCGAACATTTCTGAGAGAAATTACTGTACTCGTTGTCGCACAACTCCGGTACGAGTGTCTGCCATCTCCCAACAACTCGATAGCTCGAAAGTTTTGGCCACGCAGGATCCACGGTTCGGATGTCCAGGAACAACTAAAGACGCGTCGACGTAGTGCCGCAAATCAGTGTCGCGATCGGAGATTTACCGACCGTTTTGCTCGCGCTAAATCGCGGACGCGAGGAAGCGGCTTATTAACGGATGATCAACATTCGCTGGTAAAGTAATTGCTCGAGATAAAGTTATCGGGCAGCGATCATGGCAACGCGTTACGCTAATCGCGGGACGGTGGGTTTAAAGCGTGTTCCAGTCGTATTTCGCGAGGAGGGTTTTTACGGCTTGTACCGCGACACGCTCGTCGAGCTCTTATCGGGAAACGCCGGGGAAAAAATAGAAACCCGACACGCCAACCGTTCGGCCACGCTCCCACTCTTCTCTCTCTCTCTCTCTCTCTCTCTCTCTCTCTCTCTCGATTCGCGATCAAATTGTTTCCCGTTCTACGATTACGCGTCATCGTGGCACGCGCGACAGCCAGCGACAAGCAGCGCGACGCGACGCTGCCGAACGAGATCGCGATTCTTAACGCCGGCACGATATACGTCGATCCAAGCTGCACACTCTGCTCGATCACGAAAACTCTCCTGATTTCGCTGCTATGTACAGGAGAAACGTACCGCCCGTGATGCCCTATGTATAGTTAATCCCTTGCACTTCGCATCGAGTCAGACTCGCGATGAAGATTTCATTGCATAATCTGCAAAATGCGGATGCCATTCGTTTCTTCCAAATCGAAACGAAGTTTGATTCTTCTGTTACCTCTCTCTAACCCTTTGCACTCGAAGCCACTTTAACTGTAAATCTAAAATAATTTTTCCGACTTACGCCGTGTTGCGACGGCAACACCGAAGGTCGAACGTCCCTGGCCATCCCTTGAGCAATTAAGCGATATACCTGCGACAGTAAGAAATGCACCCGAACGAAAATACCCTTCGACCCGACGAACGGACAACACGACTCATAAATTCCATATTTCCCAAAACGAACAGTTTTTTTCCTTTCGAACAGTTTCCCACTCCTCAAGTTCCTTCCGACACACCCATCTCCAATCAAAAACGCTTCATTTCCTCCACCAAAACCCACCATACACCAATCAACAAAAAAACCGAGGCGACAAGCGAAAAGGCACCTAGAACGTTACACAGAATTGTCAGAACGGTCAGAACTCGTAGAACTCTAAGAACGCAGATAACGCATCGCTAAGACCATAGCTGTAATATTATTAAAGTGTACGTAAAGGCAACCAGCGACTTCATTAAACTTAATTCCATTTGGAAACATCGCGCATATACACGCCGTCTCTATTTTATAAGACAGAGCGCATTTTACGCGCGCGAAATTGAGTCTTGTGACTTATACGACGGTTATAGTTTTAACAATTTTTCAAATCTAGATTTTGTCGATGTAAGAATTATTTTGGAATGTGACGTAAACACTTTTTAGCGGTGTCTGGGAGTCACACTCGAGCGCAAAGGGTTAACGTAAATGGACACGTACAAGAAAGAAAAATTGTTTCGTTCTACCGGGGAAATGATTAAGAACGAAGTGATTTAATCAAATTTAATCCCTTGCACTTCGCATCGAGTTAGGCTCGCGATGAAGATTTCATCGCATAATCTGCAAAATACGGATGCCATTCGTTTTCTCTAAATCGAAACAAGGTTTGATTCTTCTGTTAGAAAAATCTAGAAATTAACCCTTTGCACTCGATGTCACTTTAACTGTAAATCTGAAATAATTTTTCCGACTTACGCCGTCTCTATTTTATACGACGGAACGCATTTTACGCGCGCGAAATTGAGTCTTGTGACTTATACGACGGTTATAGTTCTAACAATTTTTCAAATCTAGATTTTGTCGATGTAAGAATTATTTTGGAATGTGACGTAAACATTTTTTAGCGGTGTCTGGGAGTCACCACTCGAGTGCAAAGGGTTAACGTACGAGAAAGAAAAATTGTTTCGTTCTACCAGGGAAATGATTAAGAACAAAGTAATTTAATTGATTCGTATATACTGGTAAACGGGCATTTTTGCAATAACAGTAACAAGAACGTATCGTATTTTGCCACATTAAGTAATCAGTTTACAATAACTTGTTTCAAACGTTCCAACATTAGGCTGCAAATACGTCTATCTTATCAATTTAGCAATGCCGGTCAACGTGGCTGCGAAAGAAATCGCCGCGCAATGAGTGAAACCAATACATACCGGTACAAGTAATTCGTTTTCTAATGGGATCAAATTTATCTCAATGACCGGTAATTAGAAAGTTTCTCGGCCATGTGCGCCGCGCGGCCTGCATGGAAAACAGCTGCAGAAAAAAGAACGAAATGCACCTTCGTGGTTCGCACAGTCGTGACTTGACACTTTCACTGTCCGAATGGCTGCGTTCAAACTCGAAATAATAAACTACCGAACGCATTACCGAACAATATTTTATACGCTACACGTGCACACATACACACACGTGTGCGCGCGCGCGCGCGAGCTGTCGCTTCGCTAATATGGAAATGGCTCGCTGGGCGAACTTTGTCAATGGAATTTGATCCGCATCGATCGGTGAACAAGTGACCGGTGCTCGAACCATATTATTATCGTAAACACAACTTTTCGGCGAGGGGTCATCAAAATAATCTCCTCGCCGAAATTAATGCGATCGTCGATTCTCGGCACGCGTTCCCGCTCTCGCGGCGCGGCGAACGTCGAAAATAAATTTTCCCGCGTTTCTGCGCCCGTTCTATCCCGTTCGCGCGAGCCGCTTAAAGGTTTCGCACGTCTGTATATTTTCTCGCGAGGGAAGGCCCGAGACCGGGACGAATTATCGGGACGCGCTGCCTTGGCCACGTCCACTTAACACTTAACCTGTCACACGCTTCACGTAGAAGCGTTTCTACTCGTTTTAGCGCCGAGTCGCAGAACGCGAGCTACTTCTGCAAGACTAAGCGATTCGATCCGCGGTGCCGAGTTTCGCGATTGGCAGGCACCGATTACCGCTCGTTCCTTATATACAGGGTGTCCCAAAAATGTCTCGTAACCCGGGAATGGCGGGTTCCTCGGATCATTTGAAGCAACTTCTTCCTTTACAAAATTGTTCTCCGAGGCACCGTTAACGAGTTATTAACGGAAAACAGTGGCCAATAAGAATCGAGTACGGCTGACGCGAGGCGGCCCAGCCAGCCAGCGCGCGAAGCCCAGTTCCGCTCATTGGCTCGGTCGCCTCGCGCCAGCTGAGCTGGGATTCGACCGCCTCGACCGCTGGCGCCGTTAGCTCGGTCGCCTCGCGAGCTCGTCTCTCATTGGTCACTGTTTTTCGTTAATAACTCGTTAACGGTGCCTTGGAGAACATTTTTGTAAAGGAAGAAGTTTCTTCAAATGACCTAAGGAACCCGTCACTTTCGGATTGCGAGACATTTTTGGGACACCCTGTACCTTCCGGTGGTCTCCTCTGTGTTTTCCGGTGGATTACAATCATTATTTGTTGCCAATTCCAGCCACAAGGCGAACCAATCGACTTGGTTTACAATGTCCAGATGCTTAATCCGCACTCATCCTTCCATTCTATACACGCGTGTATATAATTTAACTCTATCCCTCTTCTCGCATCCTCGCCGCTCTACTTGCTTTAACCGGTCAAACTATTTTCTCGTCTTTCCTTCAAATAATACGTCCTCTACGGTACAGTCCATTTTTTCTAGACCATAACGATCATCTGACAGATGCTTCAACGTATCCCTATCATTATTATATAGGGTGTTCAGGGTACTCTCCCTCTTTCTCTCTCTCCCTCTCGCACCGTCACCTCTCATTGGCCAGTGTTTTTCGTTAATAACTCGTAAACGAAGCCGCAGATTGCATTTTCGCAAAGGAAAAAGTTACTTCAAATGACCTCAGCTACCCCTCATTTTCGGCTGTTGAAATAATTGTGGAACATCCTGTATACTTCGCATCTATGCGCCCTGTTCCGAAAAATTACAAGCGAACGTAATAAAAGTCGAGCGAAAGTGTCGCTTGATTTAACCCTTTGCACTCGAGTGGTGACTCCGAGGCACCAGTAAAATTATTACGTCACGTTCTGAGATAATTTTTATATTATCGAAGTTTAGATTTTAAATATTATTAAAAGTGTAACTGTTGCACGAATCACGAGACGCGATTTCGTATGCCTTAAATGCTCTTTGTCGTATAAAATGGAAATACTGTAAGCCAGAAGAATTATTTTAGATTCACAGTTAAAATGGCTTCGAGTGCAAAGGGTTAACCCTTCGCCGCTCCCATTTCGAAGCACCGCTGCTACGATAGGATGACCGGGTTTTTATAAATTTACCCAGCTCGACCGGAATTTTATGTCTAGACAGAGAAAAGAAAGATCATAAAAGACAAACCACGAGACTTATCGTTAAAAGAATTTTTGTAGCCAGATTCCAAATGAACTTTTGCACAAAATAATCTACAGCGCTCGGTGTATCGGTCACAGAACTCAATCACGGACAAAGCAAGTCCCGTTTCGGTGCGTCCAGACCGGCGGCAAACGTTTAAATTCCGTGCGCCTTGCAGCGTCAGATACGGCAAAAAGTTAATGCGAATATGAAAAGTCACCGAAGGGCGATCGCGTGGAAAGTTCCCGCCGGAGATCCGTCCCAAAGGATGATCGCAGAATACAGTAATGTCTCCCTTACTGACGCTCAGATTGTCCACTAAAATGGATAATTTGGAAAGAGGAGATACGATCATTCGAGCCTTGCGGCTCGTTTTTATAATTGTGGACAATTTATAACCATAAAAATAAACCGCAATGCTCGAATAATCGTATCTCCTCTCCCCAAATTGTCAATTTTTGTGCGCGATCCGAGCGCAGATTAGGGAGAAATTACTGTAGTACGCACTGTACGCAAGTACAGTAATGTCTCCCTAACTGACGCTCAGATTGTCCACTAAAATGGATAATTTGGGAAGAGGAGATACGATCATTCGAGCCTTGCGGCTCGTTTTTATAGTTGTTGACAATTCGTGACTATAAAAATGAACCGCAAGGATCGGAATAATCGTATCTCCTCTCCCCAAATTGTCCATTTTTGTAAACAATCTGAGCGTCGATTAGAGAGACATTACTGTAGTTACGAACAGAAACGGGACGCAGCGTTCGCCGCACATTCCACGGTGATCCTTTCTCGGCTGGAAAAAGGCCATTGTTGGACGGCTTGGAGACCGCGGTCTTTCCCATACAGGACGAAACCGCGGAGCAAAGGTGTCGCGGGGCCAAAGCGGAGCACCTGCCGTTTCGACGGGTCAAAGAAAGACCGTCGGACGGACGGACGGAGACGCAGGGCAGGGCAGGCCAGGGCAGAACACAACAAGTCGGGGCAGGCCGTGCGAACAGTTGCGCTAAAGTCGAGTAGAGGCGAGAACGTTCGTAGAACCAAAGTACGCTTGTACTTTGTACGTACAGGCTATGTGGTCCGTCAGCTATGTAGGTAGCGGGTGTACGCGTCGCTTATGATTCAGACGCGCTATACATAGAAGTCTGCTCTACCCCCCGACCGTTCGCTATATTCGATCATAAAGTGCATTGCCTTCCCTTCTGCCTGGCAGCCAACCTGCCTCGTTGCCAGCCAGCCTTTTCGCCGGACAATCTCGAGCCGGCCGGCCGGCCGGCCGGCACTCGCTTTGTGTATCGCCGCCGTGACTCGGCTGCCTCGACACCGGTTCGCCACGTCCATTGTATCTCATACTTTCTCCCTTTTTTCTTCGCCGTAGCCCGTTCCTTTGCCGGACGCGTTCGCTACTCGTCGAGAAGCGTCGCCTCGCGTCGCGCGGGCCAACGCTCTCGACGACTCGCTACCGGAATTTTAAAGGGCCGCGCGCGTCTCGATAAGTCCGTCTCGAATCGGGCTGACGCCCGAGATCGCCCGGAAACCGTATCTTTTTAAGCGGGTCAATGCCGACCCGGTGCCGTGCATGTTCAACCCTTAGCGCTCCGCGCGTTTCTCGAGTACAGTAATGTCTCCCTTACTGACGCTCAGAGTGTCTACAAAGATGGACAATTTAGGTAGAGAAGATACGATTATTCCAGCATTTTGGCTCGATTTTATATTTATTGGCAATTGGTAACTATAAAAACGAGCTGCAAGGCTCGAACAATCGTATCGCCTCTTCCCAAATTGTCCATTTTTGTGCACAATCTGAGCGTCAGTAAAGGAGACATTACTGTACGTGGTGCCTAATACAGTAATGTCTCCCTTACTGACGCTCAGATTCTGCACAAAAATGGACAATTTGGGAAGCGGAGATACGATTATTCAAGCCTTGCAACTCGTTTTTATAGTTGTGGACAATTTATAACTGTAAAAATAAACCGCAAGGCTCGAATAATCGTATCTCCCCTTCCCAAATTGTCAATTTTTGTGGACGATCTAAGCGTCAGTAAGGGAGACATTGCTGTACTGCCTACCAGCAACTCCGGCACATTTTTGGAACGGACCGCCTGAGATAAAGGAAGTCTTATTTGGAGCGGAAAAGATTACACGTCCTTGCGAATGTATTTGATTTTATTGATCTTATAAATATACATTTTCCTATTGTAAATGAAAGATAAATTTTAAATTTTGTAATTCACCATGGTGCGATATCTTTGGTAACAATCTCCCATGTGCATTCTGGGTTTACTTGGACAAGTGTCACGGTACTCACTTTGCCAAATAGAGTTACTAGATATTTCTTTCAAGTTTAGAACATTTTCTGCGTAATCGTTGGATTCCGTTATAATTTCATTTACCAATTCGTCCGTGAGAAATCATTTAAAATATTGTATCGGCTGTTCAATGTTTGTAGGAACTTGTGGTCCAATGACCTGTGGCAATACATTAAAAGGTATTCCATCTGGAATATGTAATTCTTCCGTAACATCACGCCATTCATCTAAGTCTTGTAACGAATCTTCGCTTTCACTTTCAATAATTCTCATTCTTCGTCTCTTTGGTAGTATAATTTCGCTACTACTACTCGAAGCGTCAAAATCATAACCAACATTGTCTTCCACAATGTCTTTTAACTCTTCAAAATCAAATACGTCTTCGGTATCGCTCGGCTCTAAATTCTCATCATAATATTTATTTTTCTCCGTGTTGCTAACCATAGAAAAGGTCAACAAATGGTTTAATCGTAATGGTACAGACTTAGCACGTTTTAACTACGGATAACAATTGCTAACGTCGACGATAACGTATGCTAAGAACATTTGGCTCCGCAGGGGAGCCTTCGGAGTTACGGAACAAATGACAAATGTCTCCGTAGCGGAGCCTTCGGAGCGCCGAGGGTTAAACGTCGGTGACCGTGGCGAGATCCCACGGTCCGAACGGTCGTTCGCGTGGCGATCGATGATTGCGCGGCGTCCACGGAAATAGATCGGCAGGAAAGATCGGCGCGGAGAAGCGCGCGCGCGTGCCCTCGATGAAAATCGTTCGAAAGACACCGGACGCGAGCGTCTCCGTCGTTAGCCTGCTGTATCGTATAATACGAGTGCTCGTGCAATTTGTATGGCTCCTCGAAAGATTTGAACGTTTCAAGACTCGTTAAAGATTCAACGGCTTGTCAAGACACTCGGAGCCTTTAAGCTCTTTCAAATTTTCATATATTCTTAATTTCGGCTCGAGAAAATTTCGAACCCGTGTCTCCGATCTCGTCACCACCGACGACCTCCCCTTTCCCACCGGCCACCCCTGAAGACGTCCCCGTCGTTTCTCTGCTCGTTCGGACAAATTTTAATGTCGTTCCGTCCGCGTTCGCGTGTCCGAGTAAATAGCTGCTCTCTCTCTCTTTCTCTCTCTCTCTCTCTCTCTCTCTCTCTCTCTCTCTCTCTCTCTCTCTCTCTCTCTCTCTCTCTCTGGCAGCGACGGAAATTACAAGCGTACGCAGCCACCGGCGCGCACATACAGAAAGAATACGCTTGTATTTTCCTTGCAGCCGTAGAAGGGAGATCGCGGACGATATTTCATTCGATATTGCAGTCCTGGCATTATTTCTCTATTTCAGTAGCCGGCTCGTTCTTCGTTCCCCCGTGGTCTCCGTTCCTTGTTCCTCTCTTCTCTCTCCTCGTTCCTCGCTCCTCGTTCCCCCGTTCGCTACCGCGTTTCTCTCGCAGCTTCGCCCCTGCCGCCTGCCGCCGCCGCTGCTGCCGCTGCCGCTGCCGCAGCCGGAAAATAAATTGTTTAATTTATATTAAAAATAAATAGAACCGCGCGGAGAGCGGGAGCGCGATTCCAGCGGCGCTGCACCGCGGACGGCCCGAGAAATATTACTTTTAATATTAGCATTCGCCCCCGCCTCCCACGCTCTCCCGGCTACCCAACTCCCATCGTTCCTCCCTGCCGGCTCCGTGTCACCCACCGGCTCCTGCTCACCCCTATCCACCCCGCCCTGTCCCCGACCCATCGCCGACAGCCTCCGTCAGCCCCCTCTCGACAACCCTTACTACCACTCTTTCCTCTTCTCGTCTGTTCTCCTCTGTTTTTTCTCTCTCTCTTTCTCGCTCTCTCTCCTCTTCTCTTCTGTTCCGTCCCGTTCCGTTCTTCCCCATCGAGCCGAGCTCCGGCGCTCCTTTTTTCATCCTTGCCGAATCGTTCGTCTACGGGAGGGACGCGAGGGAGCGCGAGCTTCCGCCGCGACACATGAGTTACGCGATCGCGACCGACTCGCGCCGACGTGAACGGCGAGAACCGTGAAAAATTGATCACTACCGACCGGCCGATACACGCCGAAAGCCGTTGCCTCGCTCCCCGGGATCGATCTGTCGCGCTCGCCTCGAATATCCGGCGCGAACCGTCGCCGGATAGGTAATTCTTCAAACACGCCTTCGAGACAAAGCCAAGCTGCGAGCCAGAGATATTCGAGCGCGGGGGTGCGAGGATTGCTTTCGCGGACGATCGATCCGCCGCGAGCGCGGACCCGCGTGCGACGAGATTCGCCGACGACATTCGTTACGACGCGAGCCTTTTCGGCGAATTCGCGCACCCACCGCCTTTCGCTATGACCCTTCGACGGTCAGCTTTCCGTGGCGCTCGTTTCCCGACGACCGGGAAAGAGTGAGAGAGAAATCCTCGAGATTCTGGCGAACGCGACGCATGATACCGCTCGCCGTGGCATCGATAACGATATCGGGGACGGCGGGGCTTCGGGGACGGAAAGAAGCGCGCAAAGTTTCGGGGATCGCGGAAGCGGGACGAAGCGCCGCGGAACGCATGCGCCCGCGGACGGAAAGATCAGCCGGGAATTTTCGGGCAGTTTTGAAGGGCAGTGCGCTGGGGCGCGCGGCCGCGCGACCATCTCGCGCTCGCGCCGAGACAATGACCAGGAATTATTAAGTTGCGAAAGACGGTCGAAGGCGGCGCGTAAATCTAGGTTACCGAGCGCCGAGAAATCCCCGGAGCGACGTGGAACGAGTCGTCGGCTCGAATCGACTCGAAACGCCGGCTCAGCCCGGCTCGGCGTCGTCCAGTCGGCTCGCTTAAAGCTCGAAGCCGAGCTGCGAAATAGTCGAGACGAACACGGGGGAGCCCGGGGTGCTCCCCTCGGTCGGCCTCGACGCGCTCTCCTCTCCCTCGCAGGCTCTTTCTCTTTCGGTCTGGTCCCGTCTCTCTCCCCTCGGGCCCTCTCTCTCACTCTCTCTCTCTCTCTCTCTCTCGTTCTCTCTCGCTCGCTCGCTCTCTCGCTCTCTCTCGCTCTCTCTGGTCTCTCTTCGATCTCTCTCGTTGCTCTCGGAAAGCCTGCTCCAGCTGCCGCCGCGCTCCGAGCCAGCCACCCCCGCGCCCGCACCCGCACCCGCACCCTCTATATAATGTACGGAGCGCGAGCGAGATGAATGGCAAGACGGCGACGAATATTTCATGAGACGCATTAATATTGCAACGTCTCATCTCACGGATGTATCGAGGTAACATAATGCTCTGCTATAGATAGCTCCTTATTAAACCACGACGCCGCCGCGTTGAGCAACCTTCCGACTGCGCTGCGAGACCTGCAGAATCTCGCCTTTTCGTCGCGTTCCCTGGATCCTCTCCCCGGTGTCTGCGAGCCTCGCGATTTTCCCGCGAAAATAGCCGATCTGTCTTGTCCGTCCGTCCGTCCGATCCGGGGATCCTCCTCGGCCGAGACACCCCGTTCGTTCGCCTCTAGATATCGTCTATAAACGAACGAGAAACATGCGTTTGTTCTTTTGTTAGCAACGGAAGACATAGCGCACTACCTCTCCTCCCAATTGTTCGGTATACGGTGCTTGCTGCAGGAGAATACATACATTTCCACGAAATGAAATAGCCGTATCAATTCCTCTCGATACGCGGAGAGCGAAACAAACGAACAGCGCGCGGTACAAGTACGTGTCGTATAATTTTCTTGTGTGCGTCGGACGAACTATTTAACCCCTTACCCGTCGCAATTCAAAAATACGAAAGAGAGAATACAATTCAGATTATACTAGCTTCAAACCTGAAGTTTATAATAATTTCAAACAAAATACGCAGTGATGTCTCTCTGATTGACGCTCAGATCGTCTACAAAAATGGACAATTTAGGTAAGAGAAGATACTATTGGGTTGGCAACTAAGTAATTGCCGATTTGTTCAATGAAATAAAAGATTTTGTTTTTACTTGGAACGAAGTTTAATCTGTAATGTATTTTCCATTTTGTTCGACGACCTTTTGCCATCTCTCCGACAACTTGAAAATTCCACGCTCGTAGAAAGTCTGATCCTTTTCGGCCGAAAACTGAGTTAAGTGAGATTTTACAGCGTCATCGTCATTCAAAGTTTTACCACGAAGGGAGTTGTCCAGGGATCGAAATAAGTGGTGATCCGATGGCGCGAGATCAGGGCTATATGGTGGGTGTAACATCGATTCCCAACCAATATCCATCAATTTTTGCCGAGTGGACAAAGACGTGTGCGGCCTAGCATTGTCCTGCTGGAAAATGACACCTTTACGATTGACCGATTCTGGTCGCTTTTCCTTGACCGCTGCATTCAATTTGTCCAGTTGCTAACATTCACGGATAATAAAAATAACATAATAATAATAATAATAATAATTTTATAATATAACATTTACGGATATCATAAAAATGGGAGTGAGAGGCATCTATAACCGAAATCGGCAATTACTTAGTTGCCAACCCAATATTTTCGATTTCAGAGAGAGAGAGAGAGAGAGAGAGAGAGAGAGAGAGAGAGAAAGACTCTCTAAAACAAGAATATAAAGAACACAAGATAATATACGCGATATATGTATATGTATCTTGTAAGAATCTTGGTCCTGTTTTCTATGGAATTATTAATTTAACTGAAATCGGCAATTACTTAGTTGCCAACCCAATATTATTCGATCCTTGCGGTTCATTTGTTATAGTTACGAATTGTCGACAGCTGTAAAAACGAGCTGCAAGGCTCGAATAATCGTATCTTCTCTTCCCAAATTGTCCATTTTTCTGCACAATCTGAGCGTCAGTAAGGAAGACGTTACTGTAGCGGGAGTTCTTAATACTTTCGTGGAGCAAGTGATATGTTCTCGCTCATTTTAATGCCTGTATTTTATTTAGAAGTTGCAGTTTCCTGAAAGAAGAAAGTTCGAAAAAGGGTCCCGAAAATTGGACATTGACGGATAGTGGGTTAATCGCTCTGCAACGTCCGGTCAGGCTCGTTATAAAAATTTGGAACGCGACCAACGAGATATGAACTTAGATACATTGTCCGTGCATCGACAAGTTGCAAACCAATGTTTCATTCTTGATCTAATTAAGAAGCTTCGTTGACTGACCCTGTTTTTTTGAAAAGTACGTTTTTATGCACGTTTGCGCGAACTCGGACCAAGATCTTATTTCCATCCAGCCGTATTTAGAACTAATTATGGCCGATGAAATTGGATCGACCGTATTATCGCAGACATGTAGAGCTTTTCTTTGGTCCGCTGCAATATTTCGGACAGCGACTGCGGAATAATATTTTATTAATACAGTAATGTCTCTCTAATTGACGCTCGGATTGTCCGCAAAAATGGACGATTTGGAAAGAGGAGATACGATTATTCGAGCCTTGCGGTTTGTTTTTATAGTTTCGAGTAGTCAACAATTATGAATACGAGTCGCAAGGCTCGAATAATCGTACATTACTGTACAGTAATGTCTCCCTAACTGACGCTCAGATTAAGCATAAAAATGGACAATTTGGGAAGATAAGATACGATTATTCGAGCCTTGTGGCTCGTTTGTTATAATCGTCGACAGGCAACAACTATAAAAATGAGCAACGAGACTCGAACAATCGTACCTCCTCTTCCGAAATTGTCCATGTTTGTGCGTAATCTGAGCGTCAATTAGGGAGACATTACTGTATATACATAGAACTGGAACATCTTTCACTATAGACGCAGTGTTTAATGTATTTCCTACATGCATATGGCTGTGCTATTATCGTTAAATTACATGAAAAGATACAAGCTCGTTGATAAACAAATAATAATAATAATAATAATAATAATAATAATAATAATAATAATAGTAGTAGTAATAATATTATACTCGCCTTTTATATCAAAATGAAATTCTATCCTTCTAATACCAGCATTTAAACGTTGAAGCAAAGGCTGGTATACAATCAATGTCAATTATCTGTCTCGTGTGGGCATGTAGTAGTTGCAAGCATGTATCAATCAACGTATTTACGAAGGAAATCGTAGTGGTAGGAATTAGGTGAGTCACTTTTGAAATACCGTACCGATAGAGTACTGTACGTTTACCATTGTGAAAATCATTCCTGGTTCCTGAAGACTCGTGAAAAGGATATTCGCAATCAGACTATAATAAATTCTCCACAATTTTCCTTCTACTCCTAAAAAAAAGAAAAAATGAGACAATATGGGAAGAGGAGATCCGATTATTCGAGCCTCGAGGGTCATTTCCATAGTCGCCGATCGTCAGCAATTATAAAAACGAGGAGTGCGCGGCTCAGAAAATCGTATCTCCTCTTCCGAAATTCTCCTGTACAATTAGCTTGTCAATTAGAGAGAATGTACTATACTTCCGAAACGAGTTATCGTCAGTCGTGTACAGAAAGCGCCGTCTCGGCCCGTCAGACGGTGAGCCGTTGACGTTCAATGCCGTTTGCCCGAGCGAACGGGAAAACGCGGCCGCGGTTCACGGGTTACACGGTGTCCGTGAAATTAGTCGGTCCATTGGAACCGTTTAAAGTTCGAGAGCAGAGATTCCGCGCGGTACAGAGGGCAAGATTCGCGGGAGCAGGTCGCGGCCTGACGGATCGGCTGGTACGGTCGCGGTCCGCTCCCGCGACCGCGTCCAAACTATTATTTCGAGTTCCTATCGGAGAACGGGCCGAGCGAACTTTGCCATTAGCGGGGGCGGGCCCGCGTATCGTGTCCCGTGTCCCGTGTCCCGAGGTAAAATCCGGCCGCGTAATGTATTACCCGCGAAAATAGATTATCGAGGCACGTTATCAAAGTTATAAACATTCCACGCCGGCAATTTCGCGATCTACGAGCGCGGCCGCGGCCGCGGACGGCGTCGTTGGGAGCGCGCGCGCGCCCGCGCTTCGCTCTCCCTATTAATAGCTTTCTTTCTGGCCTCGGTTGCTTGCTCTCTTTATTTCCCGCCCGTCCGCCCCGCGTCGTATCCGCTCTCCTCCGCGCGCAGATGCGCGATATAGACTCGCTCGTGATAGATGTCGAGGCTGTCTTACCTTTCTTGCGGCGAGCGAAATATATGGAGGTTCATCCATCAGCCGTCTCTCGGTGAAACTGCGAAAAAAGAAGGATTTCGCACCGACGCGGATTCCGCCTCCCGCATCGCGCCGTGCCAACGTTTAATGCGACCAAATTAATTATCGACGCGGGGTGTTCGCTCGGCTCGGGAACGCCGCTTCGCTCCGCGCCGCATCGCATCGCACCGAAAACGGCGACCGGATCGAGCACGCCGCTGCAAAACAGGCTTCTCTTGTCTCGTCTTGCACTCTCCCCCCGGGCTCCTCCCCCGCGATTTTTCAGCCGCGTGTTTCTCATCTCTTAACGCGCGACGCCCGAGCTGAAGGCTTCCTACCACAGTTTTCATAATTTCATGCTCGACGTTCGGTGCGATCGCCTCGCGGATCCGGCCGCTCTGCCAGCCTTCGCTGATCGTTTAGGATCGTGCTCGACGGTTAGAGAAGAGGCAGCAGCGATCGCGGCCGCGATGGGCGTGTCGTCGAACGCGAGGCTGGAAGCACGAGTCGGGCCGGAACTCGGTTAACGAGACGTCCGGGGGCCGAAGCCGCGAGACGAACGGGCCGGCTTCCAAGAAATCGAAGAAACTCGGCTGAGAGATGGAGGGGAAGGAAACAGCGGCGCGGAGAATAGCAGTGCGAGGGAGAGAGAGAGAGAGAGAGAAAGAGGGCGAGAGAGAGAGAGAGAGAGAGAGAGAAGGCAGGCAGGGCGGGAGTGAGAGAGAGAGAGAGAGAAACGCGATACAAAGTGCAATCAAACATCGATCGCGCGATGCAGGGACCTCTTTCCTCTTGGTAGGTACCTACGTGCGTATCGAATGCATACCATGGGGTTGCATCGCGCATGCATGCGAGGCCCTGTGTTTGTGTTTCGAGGGGAAACGTTACTACCCCCGGCGAGCGACCAAGGAATCGATAGCCCGCGTAACCGAGGCACAGGCACGTACGAATAATGCTCGAGCCTATCCTCTAACCGCTAAGTCGATCGAAACCGTTTCGCTGTCCGAATTCGGCCCGACTACGCTTCCACGGGGCTCCCCGGCACTCCCGGACTCTACCCATCTCTCTAACCGGCCGCACGCTCGTCCCGTTACCTTTTTACCCTGCTGCGAACACGTTCAACAACCCACCCGCGCGCTCCTACTTTTCGAAGATCCTCGCCCTTCCTCGCTCGCGCCGCTGCTCGATGCTCGCTCGAATGCTCGCGCGATCGATCGATGTGCGCCGATGTAAAGAATGCCTCCGATGACTCTCCAGAGCAATGATACGCGCGGCCTTTCCTGACCCATTCGACGAGGCCAGCGTGCACGGTCTGCGAAAACGTCAACGGACACAACGCGCGCGCGACGGTGATAACGATGGCACCCAGAGGGACCGACTTTCGTCGAGTCGCTGGCCCTCGAGCGAGCTGAGCCGTATAGGCTACTTTCTACGAGAGATTCGAAAAAGATCAAAGTTGTCCCCGATTGCCTCGGTCAAACTTTTCTGTGGAACTCTCGCGATCTACGATGCGGTGCAGGGTCTAATTCCGCGGGATGAAAACGTTCGCGTTTTCGATCATATAATTACGTTCGTTCCGTGTTATGTGCGCCACGATTAAAAGCAACGCGCGATGCACAACAGCGTTCTAAGTTTGATCGAATTCGGAGGATATGTGCTACTTGTGCTTTGAATGTGATTTAATTTGAAAAACGGGATGTTTGAGCGCAGGATACGATAACGCAATATGTAATTACAATATGTAATATATAATTACAATATATTATTACATATAATTAATATATAATTACAATATATTATTACATATAATTATTATGTAATTACAATATACAATATTATTGTATTATATTATTATATTAATATATTATAATATATAATTAATATATAATTATTACAAAACATATATTACAAAATTATTATAAATTTATTATAAATATCTTAATCGTGACATTTTAGCAACTATAATACTTCAAAAATTACGCGATGCACTCACTTCCGGCCGAACGCAACGATAAATTCGCTCCTTTCGCTATGTAATGCGCGACCGGCACGCGCCACTTTCTGCATTTCGTTTCTTTCAACTCCACTCAAATTTTCGCTATTCCGTAACGGTCTTCGATTTCTCGTACAGTAATGTCTCCCTAAGTGACGCTCAGATTGTCCGATTGATCCACAAAAATGGACAATTTGGGAAGAGGAGATACGATTATCCGAGCCTCTAAGCAGCTCGTTTTTATAGTTGTTGACAATTCGTAACTATAAAAATGAACCGCAAAGGCTCGAACAATCGTATCTCCTCTTCCTTAATTGTCGTCAAGAGCGTCAATTTGTGAGAGACATTACTGTATACAGCTAGCGTCCGGTATTCGGTACCGTTCGACAACAACAAACAAACTTCTACTATTCTTTCGTACCTCTTACGTCACCGTCGCGTTTCCTAACTCGTGTGCAATCAATAATATTAACACTTTACCGATCGCTAGCCATTTCAACGGCATACGCACGTCCGACCGGCCGCTCAGCCCGCAGATTCTCCCTGTCGCACGGGAGTGTTTGTTTAACACGTTGAATGCCACGCCGGTTTTACAGAAATCGTCCGTGGCGCCACGATGAATTTTCTTTTATGTGATACATATAATGTTGAAATATTATCTGCAATAGATAAGTTACAGTGTATAACCATGTTTGACGTGTTAATTGCGACAGGGGTCACTGTTTGAATCGACGATGGTAATAATACAAAAATTTAGATATTCACATTTGTTTTAAATTATATATATATTTCTATCAATTTTGGCGAGTCGGTGACCCTCGTGGCATTCAACGTGTTAAAACGGTATGAAAATACGGGAGCTTACAAAGCAACGCAACTGAGCAACGTACCTCAATACTAAATAACAAATTACAACTCACATAATAATATTGGGTTGGCAACTAAGTAATTGCCGATTTCAGTTATAGATGCCTCTCACTCCCATTTTTATGATATCTCCGTAAATGTTATATTATAAAATTATTATTATTATTATTATTATTATTATTATGTTATTTTTATTATCCGTGAATGTTAGCAACTGGACAACTGGAGCCTTGCAGCTCGTTTTTACAGCTGTCGACAATTCGTAACTATAACAAATGAACCGCAAGGATCGAATAATATTGGGTTGACAACTAAGTAATTGCCGATTTCAGTTAAATTAATAATAATTCAGTTAAATTAATAATTCCATAGAAAACAGGACCAAGATTCTTACAAGATACATATACATATATCGCGTATATTATCTTGTGTTCTTTATATTCTTGTTTTAGAGAGTCTTTCTCTCTCTCTCTCTCTCTCTCTCTCTCTCTCTCGCTCTCTCTCTCTCTCTCTCTGAAATTGAAAATATTGGGTTGGCAACTAAGTAATTGCCGATTTCGGTTATAGATGCCTCTCACTCCCATTTTTATGATATCTCCGTAAATGTTATATTATAAAATTATTATTATTATTATTATTATTATGTTATTTTTATTATCCGTGAACGTTAGCAACTGGACAAATTGAATGCAGCGGTCAAGGAAAAGCGACCAGAATTGGTCAATCGTAAAGGTGTCATTTTCCAGCAGGACAATGCTAGGCCGCACACGTCTTTGTCCACTCTGCAAAAATTCATGGATATTGGTTGGGAATCGATGTTACACCCACCATATAGCCCTGATCTCGCGCCATCGGATTACCACTTATTTCGATCCCTGGACAACTCCCTTCGTAGTAAAACTTTGAATGACGATGACGCTGTAAAATCTCACTTAACGCAGTTTTCGGCCGAAAAGGATCAGACTTTCTACGAGCGTGGAATTTTCAAGTTGTCGGAGAGATGGCAAAAGGTCATCGAACAAAATGGAAAATACATTACAGCTTAAACTTCGTTCCAAGTAAAAACAAAATTTTTTATTTCATCGAACAAATCGGCAATTACTTAGTTGCCAACCCAATATTTCTATCAATTTGGGCGCGCCGGTCACCGGTGGCCCCCATGGCGTCACCGTCAAGTTAAGTGCCGGTCACCGGTGACCCTCGTGGCTCCCAACGCAACTGAGCAACGTATCTCAATACTAAATAACAAATTACAACTCACACAATAATAATCGTTTATCGCCATGACAACCGATCAATCGGCTACCGGTCGATAAGCGTTGGCGAGAAAAAGCCGATTAATAGGCTATACCTATTCGGTAACGCGTTAATTACTATCGTCGCGTTAGATACGTTTTCTACAGCGAAATCAGTACGATACAGAGAACATAGGGCAACGCAGAGCGGATCTTCTCCTCGAAGATACGATTTCTCGCGCGGTCCCGGAGCGTAGACGATGATGCGGCGTAGTTGCGGGAGACGGGCGGCCTGGACTGGGAACGGCGCGGCACCCGAGGTAAAGGAGCAACGAGCTCGTCGGTATTTTCTTTTTTTTTTCTCTCTCTACTGCGGATCGCGCGAAGTGATCGGAAATAACGCGATTAACTCTCGAACCCTTGGGGAGCGAAAAGGGAGAGGAGGATTTTTCCCGGCGCGCGTTGTCGTTCCTCGGTGACACTAATCGGTGCCGCATCACTGACACGGTATTCAAACGCGATTCGCTTATCCCGCTCCACCGGCGCCCCGGCGTTCCGACCGTTCTCGAAGAGCACTCGATGCCATCCATTCGAGAAAAGGAGCGCGCGGTTCTCGCGCGGCTGGGATCGATCGCAATGCACGCGCGGACCGCACGACGAATTCGCCTCCCGACCGCACAAATCGAATCTCTGGCCCACGGCCGATCGACCCGCAGTCCCCCCCGCCGGGCCAGCCTATACACGCTGGCCCTTATACACCTTTCTTTTTACGCGCGCCGTCGGCGAACGGCGTATCTTGTCGCGTGACAAGACGGTAACACCGTTGCACCGCTTACAAGTGCGCACCGGTCTACTCCTTTTCACGCGTGCCACCTATCCGACCCGTAACCCGTCGTTTCCCTGCCGGAAACCGAAGACATTTGGTCGCCTCGATTCGGACGTTCGTTCGGGCCAGCCGCCGCCGGCCCTCTTTAACGTAAACGTTGAATACCCGCGAAATAATGCTTGCGGCTTCTCTTGTATTAATAGGCGCGGCCCGAATAAAAACTCTTCGGCGCACAAACGAAGAAGAAAATTGTTGGTTCGTGGCAGGGAACCGGCAATTCTTCGGGCGTCACCGAGCTGCCGGAGAAGTCAGCAGGCGGACGAGGAGAATTGAAAGGCAACAAACGATGCGACTACAATGACTCGCGTATTTCCAATTGAATATTAAACTTGATAGATGCTGGCCGAAACGCGACGAACGGAGAGCGGTTGGGCAAATTTTCACAAGAACGGAGCGGGCTTCAGCGAGCAAATTTTTAGCAAACTTACTTTCATCCTTGCGGATGCGTTGTTCTGGAAATGTTCTCCACAGGTCGACAGATTTTGTTTGTTTCGCCGGAATGAGACAACGCGACGCGATTTCGTTGGGCACCGTTGCAATTGTCCACAGTGAGCAATATATATAATATTATATATATATGATATGTAATATTATCATATATAATATAATGATATATATTATAATATTATAATATTATAATATTGTATATAATATTATATAGCATATATATAATGTTATATAATATTGTATATAATATTATATATATTATATTTATTTATATATATATATAATATTTACTTATATAAATGTAAATTGAAGGAAACAATCCTTTACGGTACGTAAAAGTAGAGTGTATAAATGTCAAAATATAAAAAAACTTTCGACTCGGTTGGAAAGTTATAAAAGTACATTCATTTTTAATTTTTATTGCTAGTTTTATGTCTGTTATTGTTTAACAATACGTTTCGAGAAGTTCGTCACTTTTAAAATTATTATTTATATGATCGACGTCATTTTATATCTCTATTTTACACGATTTTATGGTTTGTTTGTAGCGTGTATTTTTTGTTGTATGTCCGAATTCATTTGATGGGGATGGACAGTTGTGTATAAGACACGTGTAAATATAATTTGTTATTTTAATTTGTTAATGCATCTGAAGGAATTTTGTGAAATTGGAATGCATTTTTGACCCATTTACCCGGTTAATATTGATGTAACGGGAAAAACTGCGTTCCAATTTTACAAATTCTTTCGGATGCATTAACAAATTAAGATAACGAATTATATTTACACGTGTCTTATACGCGACTGTTCAGTCCCGTAAAATAAATTCGGACGTACGAGTTGCAACAAGAAAGATACGCACCATAAACAAATCGTAAAATCGTGTAAAATAGAGATATGTATAACGACATTGATCATAAATAAATAATGAGTCAAGAAAATATAGTCAAGTATGTATATACAGTCAATATAGTCAAACTTCTCGAAACATAATATTAAACAATCAAGATATAAAACTAGTAATAAAAATTAAAAAGAAATGTGTGTATTTTTTATCTTATAACATTCCAACTGAATTTTATAAGTGGTACGAATACTTATGTTGTAAAATACTCACGTTGTGTTATAAAAATTCGATGTTCCTTTATACTTTTTTAATTATGTAGGTAACATTTTACACTAAATCAAAAGCATTAGAAATTTGAAATCTTTTACGCTCTACTTTAACCCTTTGCAATCGAGTGGCGACTCCGAGGCGCCACTAAAAATTGGTGTACTAATTTTCGAAATCATTGTAAGAGCATCAGACTCATTTATATTTAAAGAAAAAAAAACTGTTAAAATTGCATTGTACTTGCCAATTGTACTCAATTTTATGCGAATAAATCGCAATAAATTATATGAAATAGAAATACTGTAGATCAGAAATTGTGTTTTGGATTTCGAATTTAAATATAGGATATATATAGTATCTATATATAATATCTATATATAGATATAGATCTATTAACCCCTTGACGTACTTTGACGAGTCCGACTCGTCATGAAAATTTCTAATAATAACTTATTGAATATATATGTTATTCTGTCCATTCAAATTTGAATAAAATTCTAATCTCTTATCATCAATATTTAAGCATTCAAGTAAATTTAGGCACACAATAAGCATCAATTTTCTTTCCCTTCTATGAAATTATGGTAATCGACAAATTTCTAATCGCAGTAACTGCGAAGAAATTGGTATGTCAAGGGGTTAATATCTATATTAGTATTAATATCTATAGTATAATATATATATTATAATATAGTATATATATAGTATATACATTATAATATCTATAGTATAGTATTATATATTATAATATAGTATATATATAGTATATACATTATAATATCTATAGTATAGTATTATATATTAGTATATAGTATTAATATCTATAGTATAGTATTATATATTAGTATATAGTATATATATAGTATATAGTATTAATATCTATATATAGATATTATATATAATATATAGATAAGATGCCCTAAAGCATTTTTCCCTCCACCGTATATTCATTTAAATATACGCCGTAGAAGTCGAAGTTCTACCAACGTTCGAATACTTTCGTTACACACTGTACGTTCGACAGTGCGGTCACGTTGTCCCGGAGCGTATTTCTGTAGTCCTCGTGGTCGAGTGTCGGTGCCCACCGCCTAATCAACGATCAAAGTTCTGGGGATACGTGAAAACGTCGCGCTCCGCACGTAACAGCGGCCTCGCCTTTTTTGTTTCGAACCATCGAGGCTCGTTTTTCCGGAAAACGGAACGCGATTCGCCCCCTGGCCGCAGCGTGGTTCCGCTTCTCGCCGGATCCCGGCTCTGCTCTTTCCGCGTCTTTTTACGTGCGATCGAGCGAAAATCGGTCGCAGAGAGTCGCGTTACGCCGCGCGGCGCGTCGCGACGCGGATCGCTCGCTCGTAAGGGAATTCGAAAAAAGACGGGTAATTATACGAGCTTATAGAATTCAAGATCGATCGTTCTCTCGCGGAACGCTAGAGCCGTGGAATATGACGGTCGGACACGAGGCAAGGGAAGCATAGAACATTCATAAGGATGGAATTACGTTGCCTCCGCGGTGACTTTTGTTCCCGACTCTTTAATCGTAGTACCCATTCCGCTAAAAAAAATATGTATATATGTGTGTGTGTGTGTGTATGTAGGTGTGCAGAAGTGTGCGAAAGCGTGGTACGTGTGCGCCGGTTCGTTGGTTCGTCGGGGGGCAACGTCCTCCCGTCCGACGATTTTAAAATTTCGAATTCCTCCCCTCGCGCCTGCCTGCTCCCCTTTTCACCGGTCCATCACCGCTCTGTCACCTTCTCGCCTCGCCTCCGTTTCTCCTCGGACCACCGACAACGGATCCGACGTCCGTCTCGCCGAAATTAATAATGAAACGACGTGTTTCGTGAAAGATAAATTGTTTCGGACGCGCGAGAACCCGGCGTCGTTGCACAAAAAAGAACGAATGCGCGAAACAAAAAAAAGGGGGGGTGGAGGGAGGGGGGGAAATACCGTTTGGCGACCGATAAGCCGAAGTTTTTAAAAAAAACCGGGCACTACCCGCGCGCACTCGACCCCCCGTACTCGATTCGTACACGAAGAGCCCGATAATTTTCGCCTCCCCATCCCTCCCTCCCTCCCTCCCTCCCTCCCTCCCTCCCAGCGTCCCTGTCCCGGTCCAAACGGATGGAAAGGGCTATTCGCGACGAGAGAGAAGATCGGCCGCGCGTCGAGAGCGCAATCGATGGAAACGGCCGAGGGACGGAACAGGCGACGGAAGCGACGGAAGCGACGGAAGCGACGGGCGACGGCGACGCCGACGACAGACGGAACCCGCCTCGAGAACGAGGTTAGAATAATTTCGGATGAGACCGACGAGCGTCGAATTAGTTTTTGTCGAATTAATCGGCCGAATTAATCCAATCGAATCGCGCCGGAATCGATTTGGATTCAATCGAGTCGGCACCCCGCATTAAATTAAATCGCTCGAACGATATTGCCGGGACGTCGTGCTTTTAATCGGCTCGAATTAGAATCGGGCACGTTAATTGTGCCGCGAATACGCCGCTCGAAACCCGCGCGGCTCTCCTCTCTGCCCGAGGCCCGATCTTACTTGTTTTCGATATTTCCCCCTCGAACGCGATCGGCGCTCCTCGACGTTTTTCCTCCCCCGGGCGCGCGCTGTTCGCGTCGCGAATTCTCGATATCGTTCCCACATTTCCCAAAAGCGAAGTCTTTTTTCTTTTTTTTTTTCTTTTCCTCCGGCGAAACTTGGCTAATCGAACAGAACGATGCTATTTACGAAAAAGCAATCGTTTGCACGAGGATCGACGTACGACGACTTTTCGATTTAATCGCCTAAACCGTATTTTTTTTGTATCGTTAACAAGAATCCGAACTTTATGCACTCTTTTTAGCAACATGCTAGGTTTCTTGCTTTTCATTTTCATATTTTGTATTTCATTTCATTCGTTTTAATATTCATTCATTTTAAATACTCATCTTTCTCTTCGTTTTTGAGTCACCGACTCTCCGATATCTCTATTTATATTTATCTGTTATTTATATTATATTGTTATCTATTATCTATTTATATCTCTATTTACATATCTATATTGTATATACGGTTAATCGAACACAACGGAGGTATTTATGAAAAAGCAATCGTTTGCACGAGGATCGATGTACGACGACTTTTCGATTTAATCGCTCAAACCGCGTTTTTTGTACCGTTAACAAGTATCCGAACTTTATCCATTTTTTGGGACACATGCTAGCTTTTATGCTTCTCATTTTCATATTTCATTCTATTCATTTTAATATTCATTCATCTTAAATACTCATCTTTCTCTTCGTTTTTGAGTCACCGACTCTCCGATATCTCTACTTATATTATCTATTATCTATCATTTATGTTGTATTATTATCTATTATCTATTTATATCTCTATTTATACATCTATATTCCATATACGGTAATTTCTCTTCAATTTAGCCGTCAGCTTGTAAACAAAAATGAACAATTTAGGAAGAGGCGATATTCGAGCCTTGCACCTCGTATTTATAATTATTGTCAATCGGCAATATCTTTCCAAATTGGCCATTTTTGTTTGCAAGCTGAAGGAAAATCAGGAAAAATTTACTATATACAATGAATTATTTATTTATTTTATTTCAACGGGATAGCTTATTAATACGAAAAGGAATGCAAACATTAAGATTTAAAGAGATACTGATAATAAATAACGTGAGTTTAGGTTGAATTATAATGAGAAGCTGATTAAGGATTCTTTCATCGTATACGATGACATATCGAGAAGATCGGTAGACAAAGTATATCTTGTTTAAATTAATAATCACGCGATTAATGCCAGTACGGTATACAAAATCTGTTACACGATTATATTACTATAAAAATTATTATATAAAAATATGTATATAAAATATGTACAATATATATACAATACATATTTTATACAATATGTATAAAAATATATATGTAAAAATATATATTATAAAAATCGAACAACTGTTCCGTTGCCAAAGTCACATTATTTCACCGTTACAAGCCGCTGAAACGTGCGCGATGTTGATGCTCGCGATAGGAGCCGAAAATAGCGTTGTAAACTCGATGAAAAACTGTCGTCGAACGCGTCGAAAATATTGCCGGGGGGATCGATCGGATCGATCGAAGAGGAGGAAGGGGGAGAGGGGGGTCTCCTTTCAACGGCGACGTGGCTCGATGAAAATCAGAGACGGTTCTTCTCGTCGAGAAGAAATTAAAGACTTACACACAGCTGGACGAGCCGCGGAAAGGTGTTTCGATCGTTCGCTGAACACGTAGAGAGAGATCCCATCCAGCGAGCGTGGCGGCCGCGCCGCGGTTATAGAAATCGCGTGGCGCTCGTCGTACAATTTTTATAAGCGACGAGTAGCGCGCGTCCGGCTGCCTTCTTCGGTACGTTATCAATCCGTGTATTATTCTTCCGATCGGCGTGCATAATCCAGTCCGCGAGGAGTCGAGGTGGTTCCGTGAGAGATGTGCCCGCACGAACCGGCCGAAGAAGCCGGGGCTGGTTTATAAAACCGACGTTCGCTGCGCGTTGTAATCGTTTAAATAAATAAAAGGTCTCGTCTGTGACCCGGTCGCTGACTAATAATACATCGACTGGCCCGGGGGGTAGAGAAATTCGACGAAATACATTAGAACGAAGCTTTCGTCTCGCGGCGGCTCGACGGCGAGACGAGGCAGAGACGACGACGACGACGAGGACGAGGACGAAGTAGAAGAAGAAAAAGAAGAAGAAGAAGAGAAGGAGACGATGTTGAAAGACGGTCTCGGGAGCTCAAAGGAACAAGGCTGGCTCTCGGTTCCATCGGACATCGATATCGTATTCTCGCGGAAAATTGATCGTTCAACGAACAATGGGATTCCCGGGGCTTCCGGTCAGCTTTCCGCGGCTCGTTCTGCTCCACCGATGAGAATTCCCGATCGCGTCTTCCGCGCGATTTCTGGTTGTTTACGAATTAACGCGATCGAAGCGACGCGTGGTCCCCGCGATCATCTCGAGCGTAACAGACGCGGACGGGAATATCGGACGGCGCGCCTCTGTAAAAGACAAAAGACCGGCCCGGCCGGCCGGCCGGCGGTGGCAACGGCGGCAACGAATCGAGTAACAGTCGGCCGTTATAGAGTTACCTTTATAGAAAACGGGGAAACGTTTCGTTCTAGTCAACCGTTTTCCGTTCGGCCATCCGATTCGAATCGTATTAAACGGTTATGACACGGCTCGGCGGGAACGAGCGGGAATCACGGGGCTGGCCCCCGAAATAGCGGCGAACGTTATTGTTGAGTTTAGTGAAACCGGGGTTTAAATATCTACCGGATGTTTGGCGTGTATATCACTTCGTAAATTTAAAGTTTACGGTCGTTCGCGCCGTGGCCGCTCTCTCTCTCTCTCTCTCTCTCTCTCTCTCTCTCTCTCTCTCTCTCTCTTGCTCTCCTTCTCGCGGCTCCTCGATCCTCCTCGCGGTCCCCGCGCGTCCGTCCCCCACCTCTCCGCTCCTTCTTCCCTTCTTCCCTTGTTTCTTTCTGCGTTCCTTTCTTTCCTCCCCCGCCCGCTTTCCCGCAGTTCTCGAGCGGTTCCCCGGCTTTCTCCTTGCCGCGGGATCGGCCGTATAATTTTTTCTTTGTCGCCTTTGTTTTCTTTGCGTTGCGAGCGTAACCTTCCATTGTGCCTTCGATTCTCTCTCTTATTTATCTTAATTACCGTTGGGGCCGTGTACACCGTCTACAGGCGGCCCGATTCTCTCCGCGTCTCCCGGCTCCGATCCGGCTCGAGCCGGGCGCAGAAGCGGCGAGCGCGAGCGAGCGAGAGCTCTCTCCTTTTCTTTCGGCCGTTCCGCTCCGCGCCGCTCACCACGGCACCGTAAGTCCCCTCAGCTTCCGCTTTAAAAAGATTGTTCTGCTTTTTGAGCATCTTTCGGAGCATGATCGTCGGCGAGTCACGCTCGCGGTACCGAGCCGCGCGCGGTCCTCTTTGCATCGTTTTCTTTCTCTCCGCCTGTCCCCGCGTCCCACCACCTGCCACCCCCCTCTCTCTCTCTCTTACTCTTTGCTCGTCTTTGTTCCCTGTTGTCCGCACTGCTTACCAGTGGAGTTTCTTTTTTCCTCGTGCACACTCCGTTTACGAGAACCCTTCGCTTTTCTTCGCTTTTCTTCGGCCCCGCTCCATCGAGATTAGTTCGCGACAAATCGAAACGCCGAGGGCAGGTGGAAGCGTACTCTCGCGGGGACTGTTCACCTTTCAGTCCTCTCGATGGCAGACGTTTTTATTTTTTTGCGCGCGCGAAGAAAATTTGCGAAATTTACGAGCAGGCCGCGTACGCGGAACGTAACACGGCTTAATCCTCGATAGCGTATAGTAGCCCGGCTAAGCGAGGACGGCTCGGAGGGGATCGTAAAGTATCGTTTGGGTGTCGCCGGTGATTCTGGATTTCGCGAGCACCCGTTGTACCGGATTTCAGACCGGCTAGGGCTCCGCCAATGGCGAAGCTTGTACTGTACAAACCTCGGTATATCTATGCGGAAGGTACACGACTCTAATACATAGTTCAGTACTCTATCTACATACGCGCGAGCCAACATCGCGCTAACTCCGTTCTCTGGCCAGTTCGAGCTGCCGTCTTCCCTCTCACTCTCTCTCTCTCTCTCTCTCTCTCTCTCTCTCTCTCTCTCGATCTCTCTCCAACCTCCCTCTCTCTCTCTCTCTCTTCTCCTCGCTCTCCTCTCTCCTCTCTTCGGCATTCTACTCCACTCTACTCTACTCCACATTTCCCTTCCCATCGGCGGCCGTACACGTTTCTATCCCTATTCCTAACGCAGCGGCGAACACACCCCGATCTGGCCAAAGAGAGGCTCGTCGGGACACGCGTGGCTGCACGCGTGCACGCGTGCACGCGCGCACGCACCCGTGAGCAGAGGAGAGCCGTGCGTGTGCGTGCGCGGCGGCCGCGCTCTCTCGCGCTCGCGCTCGGTTTCAGGTTCGCGTTCGAATCCGGCGACCACCAACGTTGCTTGCGGCTTAATACCCACCACCCGGCACATTATTCAACGGATAATCCATTCCTTATATATTAAAGCTTGAGAACGATCTATCGCACCGATAGATCACCCGCGCGCTGCATCTATAATCTTGGAGGCCTCGTCTTCCGCCGGAAAGCTACCAACCCCGTCCGCCCGTCCAATCGACTCGCAAGCTTCTATTCTTAACAAGTTCAACCCGGCTGACCCGCGCCTTCTTGCAGCCGGTTGCACTTTTGTCGGGTCGCGTGACCCGTCCATCGGTGCTGGCCATTCCCTTCGGCCTTTCTATTTTCATTTTTGCCCGCGGAATTGCTCCGGCACAACACCGCCGCTATACGGTGTTGTACGCGAACTCACACGAGTTTGCAGTTTTTTGACCAATTAGCTGGTTGTTCACCCTCGGAACGAGACGATTCTCGGTACAAAAAATCATATTTACAGTAATGTATTCTCTAATTGACGCGCAGATTGTCCAGAGAAATGGACGATTTTGGAAGAAAAGATACGATTGCGTTCGAGCCTTGTTGCTCGAGCTTGCTTTTTTATTATCGATTGTCAACAACTATAAAAAGGATCGAATAATCGTATCTCCTCTTCCCAAATTATCCATTTCCGTACACAACCTGAGCGTCGGTAAGGGAGACATTACTGTATTTCGTATATTTGTTCGTTCGAGCTTTGTTTTCAGAAAAGCCGAGCGACAGTCTGCCAGGTTCGTAAGATATCTTGAGAAAGTAGAACCGGTCAGCCATGATCAGACGAGCCAATCGATTGCTATTCGATATGCTCGGTGTTCGTGGGATCTTGACACTCGTCTTACCCGAAAACAATGCCTCGAATGAAATACGGTAATGTCTCCCTAACTGACGCACAGATTCTGCGCAAAAATGGACAATTTGGGAAGGGGAGACACGATTATTCGAGCTTCGCGGTTCGTTTTTATAGTTACGAATTGTCAAGAACTATAATATATATATATATATATATATATATATATATATATATATATATATATATCCTCTTCCCGAATTGTCCATTTTAGTGGACAATCTGAGCGTCAGTTAGGGAGACATCATTGTACTTGCGTACAGTATGTACTACTGTAATTTCTCCTTAATTTGCGCTCGGATTGCGCATAAAAATTGACAATTTGGGAAGAGGAGATACGACTACAGTAATGTCTCTCTAATTGACGCTTAGATTAACCACAAAAATGGACGATTTGAGAAGAGGAGAGACGATTATTCGAGCCTCGCGGTTCGTTTTTATACAGGGCGTCCCAGAAATGTCTCGCAAACCGGAAATGAGAAGTTCCTGGGATCATTTGAAGTAACTTTTTCCTTAGCAAAAGTGCAACCCGTGGCTTCGTTTACGAATTATTAACGAAAAACATTGACCAATGAGAGGCGAGCTCGCCTAGTGCTTGGCGGCCGAGCCAATGAGCGCACGAAGCCCAGTTCCGCTGATTGGCTCGGCCGCCTTGCGCCAGCATATCTCACCTCTCATTGGTCACTCTTTTTCGTTAATAACTCGTAAACAAAGCCGTGGATTGCATTTTCGCCACGGACAAACTTTCTTCAAATTACCTCAGGAGCCTCCCATTCTCGGATTGCGAGACATTTTTAGGACACCTTGTAGTTACGAATTGTCAACAACTATAAAAAAACGAGCCGCAAGGTTCGAATAATCGTATCTCCCCTTCCCGAATTGTCAATTCTCGTGGGCAATCCGAGCGTCAATTAGGGAGACATTACCGTAATGTTATTCCACGCTTTCGACTTATTTTTCCATGCACAATCGAATCCTTTCCACGGTCGCGTCCCTCGCATGTTCGATCACAGATTATGATAATCGGCTAAAAATTCAAGAAACGTTACAATTTACGTTTTCCTTGTTCCCCGAGCAGCTCGGAATGAGCCGACCACATGGCCAGTTGGCGGCAGCCGACTCGAACAATGCCGGTCTTCCCCCTTTATATGTATTCGAATCGCGGTGGCCGCGTAAAACCACGATTCGCGGGTTCGCGCGATCGAGAGGCCACTCAACTTGCTTGAAATAATATACACGGAAAACGTATTTACACCGGGTGTAGGGTTCGAGCGGTCGTTATCTTTGGCGCGCTCGGGCGGGAACGCCGGAAGAAGCCTGCCGGGAGAGAAAGAGAGAGAGAAAGAGAAAGAGAGAGAGAGAAGAAGAGAGGAGAAGGAGAGCGCGGATCGAACGCAAATATACCGTGTACTCGGGTGACGTTTCTTTCCCTCTTTGGACGGGACGCGTGTGTCCGTTGAATCGATCACTCTGAACTCCGCGGGGTCAAAGACTATTTCATCGTTTCCCACATTGTTTCCAAGCAAGACCGAGCATATATTTCTCATCTCGGTAAAAAAAGAAACGTCGCCGAATCTTCGTCGAGTTCGTGGACGTTTTTAACCCTTTCCTTACGGCAGCCCGCTCCGCCGGAGTGACGAACAAGGCACCGCGCCGCGAAGCGTGCACTTTGCACTTCGGTAGTCTCCGATGTTCGAACTAGCTTCTTTCAACGTCACTTTGTGATTGTCTTGTATGTACACTTTTTTAACCAGTTAGCTTATATATGTCGCGAGAACTAAGCGACGACGAGTATACTCGTCGAACGCAGAATAAGTTAAAATATTGGATCAGAAACACGGTTTTATATTATAAAATTGACAATTTTATTATTAATGTTACTATAATATATATTAATATTACTATAATATATATTACTATAATAATATAATATATATTACTATAATAATATAATATATATTACTATAATAATATTAATATACTCGTTCATTTAACATTAACATATACTACATATATAATAAACGAAAAGAAGAAGAAGAAGAATCGAATACTTATAAAAGTTAAAGAAAAGCAAACAAGGAAGCAAGGAACGATATATATTAGCACTTCGCGCGTCGAACACCAATATCGTGATTCTTTTCTAATCTTATTTTTATAACAATGTAAACACCTTCGTGCAGGATTCGCCTGAAAATATTCTAAACGTCTTGAAATTCGAGAATATGTTTTTGTTTTCGCTAAAATTGCAATTTAAATAGCCAATGGTCGCTACTTTTTACGCGTGACGAGTATACTCGTCGTGACACAAAATACCGTCACTTCTCCATGACGAGTATACTTGTCAATCACAGCTAACTGATTAAGAGATATAAAACAACTGTTTCATCGTATTATATAAAAAACATGAAAACGAGTATATTATACGAATATTAATTAATAATATTATTATATGTTAATAATATTAATCCTGTGCACTCGAGCGGTGACTCTGAGGCGCCATTGAAGTTTGTTACATCACGTTCTAAGACAATGTTTACATTAACAAAGTTCAGATTTTAAAATATCGTTAAAAGTGTAACCGTTGCGTAAGTCGCAAGACTCTCAATTTCAAAGCGCGTAAAACGCGCTTTGTCGTGTGAAATGAAAAGACTGTAAGTCAGAAAATTTATTTTAGATAATTTTAGATTATTTAATTATTTTATAATTATTTTAGATAATTTTAGATTATTTAATTATTTTATAATTATTTTAGATAATTTAAGCTATTTTAACTGTTAAAGACTATAAGTCAGAAAAAAATTATTCTAGATTTACAGTTAAAATAGCTTCGAGCGCAAAGGGTGAACCGGCGAGAGTCGGCACAGGTGGTCAGCACCCGATGCACGCGGATCGTCGCGCGAACGCCGATTACGGTCGGCACCCGTAACGAAAGGGTTAATCGCGAACTGCCCCGGGGACCGTCTTGGCCCGCGTTCGTTCGAATCCACGGCGCTTCTCCCTCGCGTTCGATGCGATCTCGGTGATCGAGATCCGATCTCTCTCAAGTTCGCGGCGCGGCGCCGACGGAATTGCGTGGGACCGGTCGCGGGGACCGGTGGCGGGATCGATTTGAAAGCGGGCACGATAAAAGCGCGCAGTTTGATCGCTGTCGAGCATCGAGTAAGTCGAATCGCGAACGAGATCGGATACGCGACACTAAACGCTTTGGAGAAAGTTCGCGTTAAATTCGAGCGGTGGTACGCGATGGGACGCGGGATGGCCATAGGATGGGATGGGACGTGGATGGGGACGGCGCAGGGGATGGGGTGGGTCGCGATGCGATGCGATGGGATGGGACGGGACGGGACGGGATAGGTTGGGACGGGACGGGCCGCGCGTTTCGCTGGAAGCCAACATATTTCGTCGCTTCCACGCGACTATTCGAGAGGAGGATTTATCTGGACGGTCGTTTCCATCGAGCGTGCCCCGTACGTGACTACCTGTAGAGTCCCGCTCGAAATAAAACGGAACGACGAAAAAGCAGTGACCGGCAAAGAGCGCGGGAGACTCGTGAAAACGGGTGAAACGGTGGCGCGAGAGAGCAAGAGAGATCGAGAGATCGAGAGAGAAAGAGAGAAAGAAAGACCAAGAGAGAAAGAGATAGACAGATAGAGAGAGAGAAAGAGAGAGAGAGAGAGAGACCGTGAGAGAGCGAGAGAGGGGAACGGTTGCTCGTCGAACGACGACAGCCACGGGCGGTACACAAATAAACCCGCTCGCTAAAAACCGTGGCAGTTCCAATCGGAACCGGACGATTCGTTAAGCGATAATGACGAGTCAATGCGTCAACGGCGCGCGCGCGCGCGCCTCGCCACCGGCTCCTCTGTTCGCCGCATCAACATACTCGGCCCGATTACTCCTGTAAATTGTAAATAATTCGACGTTCCGCCGCACGTGTCCGCTCGCTTCCGCGCGCGGTTTCCCGGCGTCGTTCGTTCCCCGTTGCCGGATCTCGAGACGCGGGACGCGTCGCGCGAGCTTCTCGCCCGATGAAATTTTCACGCCGATTTCGATCGAGCCGCAACCTCGCCGCCCGCGATTGCCATATTTCTTCGAAATTCGATAGAGAGAGAGAGAGAGAGAAAGAGAGAGAGAGAGAGAGAGAGCGATCCCGCAGGTCGATCGCGATGTTTTCGTCGCGGCCCGTGTGTACCGATGAATAAAACACGCGTCGTCCGTATTCGTTTGCCGCGCGGCCAGTGACAGGAGGAGCGAGGTCCGAACGAAATTCCGAGCGACAGAACGAGGAGGGAAAGTTAAGCGCGGCAACTGGTCGACTATCGGCGGAATAGTTGGAGCGCGATATCGGTGAATAAAATATCAGCGCGTGCGTGCGCTGCACGAGGAGAGGATCGCGTGTCCTCGAACACCACCGTCCCGTGTCCCGTTTCCCGTTTCCCGTTTCCCGTCACCCGTCTCTCCCGTGCCCATTCCGGGTGGCGCCCATTCGCGTGGCCCGCCGCGGCCCGTAACCCCCCGCGTGCGCGCGGATTCGCGGCCCGCCGCTTTCGTGTTTTTGCGCGAGCCGCTCTCTCTCTCTCTCTCTCTCTCTCTCTCTCTCGGCGTCTCTCCGACAATTAGCCGAGCACGTGCTCCGAATTCCTCGCCGTCTTTTCCTCCTTCTCGCCGCTGTTCCTTTCCCGCCGCGGCGCCGCGTGCTGTAGGCCACGGTCACGCTTCGTCTCCGCTCGCTTCGTCCGCTTGCCTCGCAACGGAACGAAAGCTTTATCGGCCGTGGCTTTCCACCGGTTTTTCCGGCGCAACTGGTTCTCTTCGATTTGCCGGGTCGTTACCGGAATTCGAAGGTGGAAGAAGCACTTTCACGCCGCGGTTCAACGACCCGTCTTCTCCGCACGAAACACCGTTGTCTCCCTCGAAACAACGCGGTTCCCGAGAAAGGGAACTCTGTCTCGGTTCCCTGGCTCGAGGGTTGCCCTTTAGGGTTGACCGAAACCGGGAGCCACTCCCGCGACTTTCCCCGGGCCGACACTTCTCGATGAAACGAGATGATCTCGATCCGCGAGAGGGTCGGCGGGCGACGCCGCGAAAGGTTCGCCGAGCTCGAGACGAGGGAAAGAGAGAGAGAGAGAGAGAGAGCCGGCCCTTCGAGGACCGAGAAGGGAAAAGGTGTGGACGGTTCGAACGATTCATCCAGGCTTCTTCGCCGACTCCTCCTGCTCGCTTCCGGCCCTCTTGTTTCCCCCCTCGGTCCTCCGCGCCGCTCGTTGCTCTCGATCCCGGCGCTGCTCCTCCTCCGACGGCGCTCCCTCTTCCGACATTAATTTAGACGAATTTCATTAGAACAAACGAACTTTGCTAATCCGCGCTAATCTGATTAGAAATTTGCCGTGGCGCGGTGCATTCTGCCGCGTGAAACTCCAGCCGGTCGACGGGAGCCTCGACGACGTCGACGGCGTCGGTGGGGCGTCGGTGGGACGTCGGTGGGGCGTCTGTGGCACCGGTGAAGGAGAGAACGAGCCTGCTCGTCGACTAGCATTCGTCCTTGTCCCCGTCCTCGTCCTCGTCCTCGTTCTCGTCCTCGTCCTCGTTCTCGTCCTCGTCCCGTCGCGTTCACGCAAATCCCCGTGCATACATCCGAGCGCGCCCTCTCTCTCTCTCTCTCGCTCTCTGTCGCTCCCCGTCTTTCTCCCTTTCTCTTTCGCCTTCGTTTAACCTCCCCCCCGCGCGCGTCCGACGCCTACTCGTTCCGCCCACGCCTATATCCTTGCCCGGCAAATATTTGCAGGAATTAGCAACGATAGACGACTGCCTCGTAAATTCTCCTCGGCAGAAGGTTCACGGGATTTTCCGTGAGAACGGCCGGGAAACCGTGAATTCGAAGCCCTTCTTAATTAGGCCAGCCGTCTCGCTCGCCCGCGTCTATCCTGACTTTTGTTGATCGCCGCCCTCCGCGGATCCGCGGCTATTCGTCTGTCGCCGTTTCTCGCGGCTCTCCGCTCCGCTCTTCTCGCGGCTCTCTTCGCTCTTCGTCCGCACTCGCGATTCCCCCCCGCTGGTTATCTGGGGAATTGCGCCGCGGCCGAGCAGTTTTCACGGCGAATCCGTGAAAAATAGCGGGTGTCTTGCCTCCCAGGATTACCTCCGCGACATTCCCGAGCGCGTTTCCTCGCGCGACCCACCGACAGCCAACTTTCGCGGAGGAAACTTTCCTCCGGGTTTTTCGTCCGGGCGCTCCCGCCTCCCCTCCGCTGCCGCGGAAAAACGACAAGATTCGGAAACCGCTACTTAGCGGCAGACACGGGCGAAGTTTCGCGGGCCGCCATTTGTTACCCGGCGCGGAGCCATTTGTAACGTTTAACGTTCCGAGCTCGCCCGAAAAATGGCCCCCCATCAAACTTCCGTGTCGTCTTGTAATGTAAAACATCGAAAGTTCGGTTCTAAATAGGGACGATATTTCGTCTGTTTCGAGGGCCGTTACGGCCGAACGATGCAACCGATACGGAGATCGGACCGGGGCCGGTGAACTTGCGACTCGCGAAGGATGCAACCTATCCGCCGGTTATGCAACGGTACGAGCCGGGGCCAAGACGACGAGCCGGGCTCCGTTCGCGCGATTACGAGATTTTTGTGCCGCGAATCGAATCGCGATTTAATCCGAGGCCCGGGGAACCGAGTAGGGAAAGCGAAGAGACTAGGAAATGGACTGAGAAGTATGGAGAAGCGAGAGTAAAGAGGAGAGAGAGAGATTGAAGACGAAGGAGGAGAGATGGACCATGGTCTATGATCAGAGGAAGCCTCCGACTTTCGTCGAAACGATGATGAAGAAGAAAATGGAGGTATAACGCAATTATTCCGCGTACTCGATTATCCGCAATACTGGAAACCGAGCGTCTATTTTCTTTTCTCGTCGCTTTCGACCAAAATACGCGGGATTTTTCGGCCGAAAATATTCCCGGCTGCTCGCGTATTTTATACGATAAATTGCCATGGTTACGTCTATTTAGGGATTTTTAAGAAATGAGCATTTCGTGGATCGTGGCGCGCTACTACCTCGATGAGCGACTGAACTAGATCTCTTGCATATGCTTGCCGAAATAGGTTATTTATTATATTATCGTTTTGTATTATATCTTAATCAGGATTGCCGAAGAATATTAATTAGGACATAAGAAAATAAACTAAGGGAACGGAAATTGCTCGGGAAAGTCTAGTGCGTCGACGTCATATTTAAAATATAGATTACAATACTGCGAAACATAATTAATTGTTTCTTGAAGATTAACTATTAACGTTAATTAATTATGCTCAGCGGTGTTGTCATTCGTTCTTTTTTCACAGTGTGTTAGTGCAGTAACTTCTCCTGAACAATTTTGTACCTTCGGTTTACTTTTTAATGCCCTAAATTTGGCATAATTATTGTCTTTTGGCAATCCTATATCCTGCACATAGAAGAAGTTTAGTTCCGGCCAGTTGAACCAATTAGTTTAGTTCAACCAATACATCAAAATTAACGTACTTGGTCTGAAACTGTTCGTAACGATGCCACAAATACCCTAAATTCACAAAATAATTATAAATATTAGAAATGCAAAGAAGTGAAATTCACATCTCCAATTGTCATAAATTGTTTATTTCTGATGTAAACGTATTCTCTATTATAACCGTACGTAATTTTTGCGAACGGTTTAAGCGTTTTACCACTAAACTAATTGACGCTACGGGACCTCTGGATAAACCGCTGCAAATTCGAGTAGTTAACCGGACCTTCAAATCGATGCAACAGGGCCAATAGAAAATGCAAAGTTACGGGAACGTAAGGCCACTCGATAACGACGGCGCTCGTGAATTTACGATGACACGGTAGCGACAGGTCAGGCGTCGCGAGGCCCTCCCCCGAGTATTTCGTTCGCCCGAATCGGCGCGACAACTTTCTTTCCGAGCGGCAGAAGACAGAGAAAAAAATCGGAAGAATGCGAACAGCAATTTCCTCGTTAATGGCGCGAAAGAGCCTTGTCGCGTGCACCGGGGACGCGCATTCTTCGAGGTTCGAGGCGCAGCTCGCGACACAGGCAGACAGACAGACAGACAGACAGACGAACGGACGGACAAACGGGCGGACCGACAGCGGGACGGAGACACGAGACAATGAAAAATGCACGCATGACAGGATGCGGCGTGTGTGCGCACGATGAACTCGGGGCCCGAGCTCGTGTCCCCGCGCTCGGGCAAACTCGATTTCCCTGTCGTGTGCGTCTCGGTGCACCGATGCACACCGGTCGCTCCTCCTGCGGTTTTCCCGAGCCGCGCGTGCAGCTTTCCTTGCTCGCGGAACCGCTCCGATAAGATGTCTAAATAATTTACAACGCCATAATGCAGCCACGGGAACCGATCGCTCGCCGTCTAGTCGATTTTCAAGGTAACCGCAGTTATTCCGCTGCACCTTTTCCCCCTCCCCTCCCGCGACGTCGCCTAAACCGAATGCATCCGACCGATCTTGAACGACTTGTCTTCGACGATTATCGGCATCGTTAACCGACCGATCGTCACAAAGGCTCCGCCAAAAATACATTCCCGAAAGCCTATTGTCATCGGCACGATACAAAATGTGATCCAGATTCATCTGAACCGCGATTATCCCTCTCTTCTTCCGTAATGTCGCGCAAACCTAACTGACGCTCCCTAACTGATTGTGCAGAAAAATGGACAATTTTGGAAGAGGAGATACAATTATTCGCGTCTCGTTTTTATAGTTGTTGACAATCCGTAACTATGCAAACGAACCGCAAGACTCGATTAATCGTATCTCTTCTTCCCGAATTGTCCATTTTCATGGACAATCTGAGCGTCAATTAGAGAGACATTACTGTAATATTTCCTAAAAGAGGTCAAACTGCATATCACATTAGGAACACATTCCTCGCGAATCTGCGAATTTGCATACTTTTACTTTCTCCTTCGTTACGAAGGTGCGGAATTTTCTTCTTCCGTGTTTTCCAGTGGATTGTGAAGGAATACATATTTTAGTTTTTAAACTTGTGTTCACTTTTAATAAAAATGTATCTATAGACCGCTGTTTGCTCCATGAGCACAGTAAATTCTCCCTAATTGACGCTCAACTTGGAGACAACAATGGACAATTTTGGAAGAGGAGATACGATTAATCCAGGCTCGCGGCCCGTTTCTATAGTTGTTGACAATCGGTAACTATAAAAGCGAGCTGCAAGGCTCAAATAATATCTCCTGTTCTCAGATTGTCCATTTTTGTGCACAAGCTGAGCGTCAATTAGGGAGAATTCACTGTATCTGTAAGAGTTTTCTATCGTGCTGTTTTCTATTATGCGATACTCATTACCGTGGTAATACCACGCATAATCCATCTGCGAGCGCCGATAGAAACAGCATGTCTCGCGAGAACTCGCGAAAAGAAGCTTCCAACGCCACTTCACCTTCCACCGTGATAAAAGCACACCCTTTTTGGAACGTACAAATGCTCGATCACTGTTACTCTGTTCAATATTTAAGCGAGATCTTCGACGATTGTTCGAGCCTTGTGGCTCGTTTTTTATGCTTATCAATTGTCAACAATTATAAAAACGAGCCGCAAGGCTCCAATAATAATATCTCCTCTTCCCAAATTGCCCACTTTTCTGCACAATTTCGGCGTTAATTAGGGAGACATTGCTGTACATTCAACGAAACTAGTCTTCGACGATTAGCGTTATATATTATACGTTTCCGAAATTCTGACTCCTGACATCAGCACGATCTGCAAGATGGTCCAGATTTCAGTTAGTAACTCCCTAACTGGCGCTCAGATTGTGCACAAAAATGGACAATTTTGGAAGAGGAGATACGATTGTTCGAGCCTCGCGGCTCGTTTTTTTATGCTTATCGATTGTCAAAAATTATAAAAACGAGCCGCAAGGCTCCAATAATCGTATCTCCTCTCCCCAAATTGCCCACTTTTCTGCACAATTTCGGCGTCAATTAGGGAGACATTACTGTACATTCAACGAAACTAGTCTCCGACGATTAGCGTCGTCGACCGAGCGATTGTCGAAAGAATTCGTCCGAAATACGTTTCCGAAAATTTGACTCCTGACATCAGCACGATCTGCAAAAGATGGTCCAGATTTCAGTTAGCACGGCAAGGTGTCCCATGATTCGCGACGGGGGGATCCGTACATCCGGCTTCGTCCCGCCTCGTCGTTCGCCATAGGCGCGTGACCGCCATGCGAATACGCGAGGCGTCGTCATCTCGATGGAACGTAGGACACAATCGCGGACCTTATCTTCTTTATTCAAGGTTCCGCGGAGCATCGTGGATCGCGTGGCGCGGCGGCCGCACCTTCAATTACTATTATAAGTATTATTGACTGGAACGGCTCCATCTGGACGCATTCTTTCGCAACGGGCACTCCAGGCGTCGGACGACGAATTCGAACTCTTCGTAGAATAAGAGTCTATTCTGTTCGCGGAGCGGCCTTTGTTCCGCAATTCATTTTTTTTTTCTCGCGGCCTATTCATCGCGACCGCAACAGCTCTCCGCGCGGCGTAAGACGTTCGTGGGCCCCCTTGTCTATACGTTATGCCTATTCTCTCGCCGATTACAGATCTCTCGCCCGGTATTATTGCCACTTACGCCGCCGCCATGTTTCTATTGTCGCGCGAAATCTACGCGCGCTCGTAAACGTATAAGGCCCGACCTGGGACCCGAGGGTGGTGGGGAGAAAAAAATCAAAGGAGAGGCGGCGCGCTCGGCTCGAAACTTTGCTCGAAGCGGCGCGGCGCGGCGCATACGGGCGAGGCGGTCGAAATTCCGTCGGGAACAAAAAATGGGAAGGGGTTTCCGTGTCTGATAGAGAGGATAGAGAGGATCGAGGTGCGTGGATCAAACGAGCCGGGGCGGGGGTTACGTTCGGCCCTTAAAAATTAATTTGAAAAGTCAGCCGAGTGGCCGGCTCCTGAAAACGATCCGCTCTATATGAGAAGTCTCGGGATAGGCTGGGACCTTCCGTATTGCGGAAATCGCGAGCGAGCCGCGTCAGACCGCGGACGAAAACTTTTCAAATGAGCCAACTTTGCGTGTGTCTTGCGCTTTCGGCGCGTCTCGCAACCCCTTTCTAGAGACGCGGAAAACCTCGCATATTAGTAAAGTTGTCGACAGAGACACGAGCCTCCGTTCTCCGGAAACCGCGCGTTCCCTACCGCCGAGCCGGTCGAGCATCTTCTTCCGGCCGAGCTGTCTTCCTCCCCTCCGTCTCCAATTTAACCCTTTCAAGCGCCGAAAGGGGGCCCACCCCGCGACCCGGGTCCCGCGTCCGCCCGAACCCGCGGCGGAACGTTCGCGTTTACGACCGATCCCCTCGAGGCGGAAGCTAGACTTTCGGCCCCGTCGACACCCTCGAGCGCCGCAGAGTCTCTAACCGTTCTTTTCTCTTTTCTCTGTTGCAGGCCAAGTTGTTGGAGTCATCCCACGCTTGGCTCGGAGCCTCCACGTCGAGTATAGCAGGTAAGTTGTTCGAAGCTCCCCGCGTTTACCTAATTGTCTACCAGCAGCTGTCGCGACAGCGCATTTCAGATATACAACGCGTTCGAGCCCGGGCCGTCTCCTCGGGACCCTCGGTCCCCGGGGGTCCCGTCGAGGCGGTTCCGCGCGGCTTTCGAAGTGTCGCCGCGACATCGCCGCGGGTCGCGATCGTTTCCCGTTCACCACGAACGTCGACCGATTCCCCCCTTCTTCCCGGGTTAGCCAACGGACGATTAAGCGATCGGCGGTCCGAGGGACAGAAGAAACGGGAGGAAAGCGACGACTAAAGGTGGCGAGTAAACGGTGAGACGACACGGCTGAACCGAGCCCGACGGGGAACAGCGTATCGTACCCTGGCCGAAGAAGAGCAAGAGGAGAGAGAGAGAGTGAGAGAGAGAGAGAGTGAGGGAGAGAGTAAGAGAGAGAGAGAGAGAGAGAGACAGCCGCGGAAGGAGAACGCGGGAAGACCGAGCGGAAAAAGGTGTTGAGCGATGCGAGCCGTGGAACACGCATTTGCCGTTATCCCGGCAATAACGAAGCCGAAGAACGCGCGTTGCTTTAATATAGAAAGCAATTTAGATAGACAACCGAGCGAGGTCGGCCGTTAATGGCGCCGCCGATAACGTGCTCGTGATTCCAGCCGCCCAAGGAGCCGACTCGTCTCTGCAGACTCCCACGCGCCTCGACTCCCACAGCATATTCCGCGTAACGATTCCTTTACTCAGGGTTGTTCCGACCTGGCTGCCTCGACGAATCGAGGCCTCTCGCGCGTTCTTCTCAACACCCAGGGACACCGAAACGCGATCCTAATTTCCACCTAACGATCGATGCTTCTAACAAGGTGTGCGCCGCCCGGCGGGGATGCAACCTCGCGATTCCTCTTCTTCTTCTTCTTCTTCTTCTTCTTCTTTTTCTTCTTCTTCTTCTTCTTTCGAACATTCTCGACGGTCTTCGATTCGAACTGCGCATACTTTCCGGGGCAGACGTACGGTTCCTCCGCAACGGAATCGCAGGTTAAACGGATCGGGGGAACGAACGAGATCCAAGGACGATTAGAGAGAATTGGTTCGCCTGGTCGTCTCACCGGTGTACCGCGGCCCCCCTCCCTTTCCGCCCGTTTGTCCACGCAGATTTCCTTGGAGTAGACGGACGGGATCGTAGGCGTGAAGGTGTACGAGCGAGGAAGGAAAAGGTCGACGAGATCGGCGAAAAGAATGCGGAAACCGAAGTAAACAAACGGGGATCCAGAGATCTCTGGTGGTGCGCGTAGGAAATGAGAGACGGTGGTGGCGGGTTGCGGGGTGGTTGCCGGGAAAAGCTATGAGATATATAAGAGATGTAAAGTGATCAGAGATAAACGAAGGGGATAAATATGTCCGTAGGATGTAGGCCGATCCATCCCGGTCTCGAGATCGTCGGATCCGAGTTGCGTGAAGAGAGGCCAGAGGCCGTTACAGATGGCCGTACCGCCTGAAACATCGCCTAAACAAAAAGTCGAAATCCGTGACACTGTTTTCTAGCTGACTATACGACCCTGCTGAAGCTGAAGGCGCCCACGTGGACGCGGCACGATCTCCAGGAAGCGATCGAGGCCGTGGTCACTCAGAAGATGCGATTCACCCAGGCGTCGTCCAAATACGGGATACCGAAAGGCACCCTGTACGACAACATCCTCGGGAAGACGAAGCGAATGATGGTCCTCGAAGAGGCGGGCCTGAACTCGAGCGAGGAGACCGCCGTGCTCGAGTTCTGCTGCGACATCAGCGTCAGCCCGTACAATCGCCGCACCAAAAAGTCCCTGAACGCGATCCTAAACTTCGTCGAGAAGCTGCGACGGAAGCGCGAGCCCGGGTTCGTGTTCAACGGTCTCTCGGGGTTCCGCTGGTGGTGGGCGTTCTGCAAAAAACACTCGATAGTCTCCCTTTACTTCAACGACGAGAACGAGAACGACCAATGATCCGCGCGCGAACTTTCCTCGTTTCACGCTCGTGTTTCGTTCCGCATGCGACAAAAGTCTTCTTCTCACTTGTTGCTGTTGTTGTTCCTCTTATGATCGCGAATCGCGCGCGCGCTCGTCCACCAAATTTCTATTTATTCGTCGGACCGGGCCCAGGTCGGGCCTAAATGTCCGTTTGAACCAGTTAGCTGTGACGTCGCATTTTAAGAACACGCACTTTGTACATGTCGCGAGGATCGAGCGATTACGAGTATACTTGTCGAACACAGAGTAAATGTCGCTGTTAAAATATTGAATCGAAAAGATGGTTTTATTTGATAAAATTAACCATTTCCTTACCGATATTTACTTGTTCATTTACCGTTAACATATAGCGCATACTTAATAAACGGAAAACGGAGGAAAGATCGAATACTTGTAACAGTTAAAAATTCAAATTGCTGCTGTAGAGTGGTACAGTAATGTCTCCCTTACTGACGCTCAGATTGTCCACAAAAGTTGACAATTTAGAAAGCGTCTCATTTTTATAGCTCAACAGCTAAGTAATGCTAACTATAAACCGATCGCTAACTATAAAAAGAATACAGTAATGTTTCTCTAATTCGCGCTCAGATTGTCCACAAAAATTGACAATTTGAGAAGAGGAGATACGATTATTCGAGCCTTGCAGCTCATTTTTATAGTTCTTGAAAATTCGTAACGATCAAAATGAACCGCAAGGATCGAATAATCGTATCTCCTCTTCCCAAATTGTCCATTTTTGTGGACAATCTGAGCCTCAATTAGGGAGGAGACTTTACTGTATTTGGCAAAGCAAGGAACGATACATACAGTAATGTCTCCCTAATTGACGCCGAAATTGTGCAGAAAAATGGCCAATTTGGGGAGAGGAGATACGATTATTGAAGCCTTGCGGCTCGTTTTTGTAATTGTTGACAATCGATAAGCATAAAAAACGAGCCACAAGGCTCGAACAATCGTCGAAGATCTTGCTTAAATATTCAACAGAGTAACAGTGATCGAGCATTTGTACTTTCCAAAAAGGGTGTGCTTTTATCACGGTGGAAGGTGAAGTGACGTTGGAAGCTTCATTTCGCGAGTTCTCGCGAGACATGCTGTTTCTATCGGCGCTCGCAGATGGATTATGCGTGGTATTACCGCGGTAATGAGTATCGCATAATAGAAAACAGCGCGATAGAAAACTCTTACAGATACAGTGAATTCTCCCTAATTGACGCTCAGCTTGTGCACAAAAATGGACAATTTGAGAACAGGAGATATTATTTGAGCCTTGCAGCTCGCTTTTATAGTTACCGATTGCCAACAACTATAGAAACGAGCCGCGAGCCTGGATTAATCGTATCTCCTCTTCCAAAATTGTCCATTGTTGTCTCCAAGTTGAGCGTCAATTAGGGAGAATTTACTGTGCTCATGGAGCAAACAGCGGTCTATAGATACACTTTTATTAAAAGTGAACACAAGTTTAAAAACTAAAATATGTATTCCTTCACAATCCACTGGGAAACACGGGAGAAGAAAATTCCGCACCTTCGTAACAAAGGAGAAAGTAAAAGTACGCAAATTCACAGATTCGAGGAATGCGTTCCTAATGTGACATCCAGTTTGACCTCTTTTAGGAAATATTACAGTAATGTCTCTCTAATTGACGCTCAGATTGTCCACGAAAATGGATAATTCGGGAAGAGAAGATAGGATTAATCGAGCCTCTCGGTTCGTTTTCATAGTTACGAATTGTCAAGAACTATAAAAACGAGCCGCAAGGCTCGAATAATCGTATCTCCTCTTCCCAAATTGTCCATTTTTCTGCGCAATCTGAGCGTCAGTAAGGAAGACATTACTGTAATGGCACTTCGCACGTCGAACACCGACATCGTGATTCTTTCTCTAATCTTATTTTTACAACAATGTAAACACCTTCGCGTAGGATTGGCGCGTAGAATTGGATATTCTAAACGTCTTAAAATTCGAGAATATGTTCTTCTTTTCGCTAAAATTACAATTTAAATAGTCAATGGTCGCTACTTTTTACGCGCGACGTGTATCCTCGTGACACAAAATACTGACGCTTCTCCGTGACGAGTATACTCGTCGAACACAGCTAACCGGTTAATCTGTTAGGGTTTGTTATCGTCGATCGACCGAACAACGACGAGATCGCGAGATTTATTAAACGCGTTACGCCAATGACAGGAGCGCTTTAAAATTCGTAGGCCTTCGAAATCAGCGATTTTTGTCCATCGAGCGAAACACGAAGCCACCGAGAGACACGCGTCTTCCGTCGAGAGCGCCTTCTTATATACGTATAATTCGAGAATCGTTGTACATAAATTGGCCGTCGGTACACGGCAACGAACCGTTTCAACGATCGCGATCCCGAATTCTTTCCAATTGTGACATTCCACGCGCATTCCATTGAATCTGCGGCGAACTCCCGCAGTGCCCGGGACCAATAGCGAGCGTAATAAATTGTAGCAATAATAGCGCTAACGATTACGTTTACACCGATAGAAATAATAATATATTGCGTTGTCGCGGCTAACGATCGTACCAGCGATGATATAGTGCCTTTCCCCAGACGTCTTCCACTCGAACAGAATTTACCGCGAATTCGATCCTTTAATCGCGGTAAACCGGCTCGGCTCTCGTCGCTTGTAAAACGATCCCCGTCGATCGCTGCGCGAGTCGTGTCGCCGTCCGCGAGTGCCTTCCTCGATTGTGATTTCGCCGAATCTCACAGTTTCGATCGTTCGAGATTATTAGAGTTTAAAAACAGTGCGCGCGTTAGCGACGACGCGCCTTGTCTTGAACGAGAGTCGAGTCGCGTCGCGTCGAGTCGCGCGCCTCGCCTACGAAACGAATGCCAGAAGTTTTTCAAATTGTCGATCGCGCGTGCTTCGTCGACGACTTTCGGCATCGATGAAAAGAGACGCAAGAGCTCGCCGCATAGCGAATCATTGAGACTAATTAGCGGTGCCGCGGATCGGTGGCCGTTGCGCAACACCGCGAGCTACGTACATACATACATACATATTTGACTCCGGCAATCGTCGTGGAATTACGAACGCGGCATTCTGAATGGTCGTCGACGGTGTTCGCGGAAATCCGAAAAAGATCGGGCCACTTTGTCTACAAAGATGTTACAAAGTCGTAGAGCGCGGCGCGGATAGAGAGAGAGAGAGAGAGCATTCCTGTAATTACGGTCGAGCCAGAGATTTCGGTTTCTCGAGGCCGCTCTGAGGCGGCACACAGTGGTCGCACCCTGTTATTTAGCCGGCCGAAACCGAGAGGGTAAATGCCGGCGAGAAGACAGTGGACGATAACGAAATAAAAATCGCGGACGAACGAGAGTGGCCTCGAGCGGCTGAAACCTTTCGCGGCGGATAAGCGAACGTGGACTAGACTCGGCGGCGCGGCCCGATCGCGAGCCAATTTCGGAGAGAGTTTACTCGCGATCCGTGGCTCGAGCTGATTTCGAGGACGGCGCACGGTGGAACTGATACCCGAGAACACGAGCTAAATGAATAGTATTGTTATGTACGCGTCTTTCGTTGTGAAACAGTTGAAACAGTTTTAGGGCAGTTTTTTGAATCGTACAGTTCAATTGCGACGTTGCTTTTCTAGTACGACGAAAATGAAAAAATTTTACCTTTATAAATGATTAAAATTTGTTTAATTGATCGATTATTCAAATTTTTACCCTTGTTTCTCTCAGATTTTCAAGTATCTGTACCAATCGATATTAAAACGTCGATCGGAGAGAACAGTAAGTATTACTGTGTAATTTTTATACAATATTTACATATATTGGTACAGTTTTTTAGAAAAGAAAAAAATATATATATATATATATATATATACAAATAAGAAAAATATTTACATATATTGGGGTACAGTTTTTTAGAAAAAAAAAATATATATATATCTCAGTATTTTATATTATATATATTATATTATATTATATTATATATATTATATTATATTATATTATATTATATATATTATATTATATTATATTATATATATTATATATATTATATTATATTATATTATATATATTATATTATATTATATATATTATATTATATATATTATATTATATTATATTATATTATATTATATTATATTATATTATATTATATTATATTATATTATATTATATTATATTATATTATATATATAAAAGAAAAACTCCGTTGAGGAACGGAACATACAGGGTGATTCGTTTAAGTAGACTCGGTGGAATATTTCGCGAGGGATTAAAGCTCTCAAAAATATATTCCTAAGTTAAAAGTTGATTGGTATGAAGAGGTATGACATAAACAATATTCTAATATAATATAACCATTTTTCTATAATATACCTAATACTGTCGCGTAGAGATCAGTTAGCGACTTGCGCTCATCTGTCTCGTATTTATATTATTTACATCCTTTCACCACATGGAATGGTATCATGTTGTAGATCATTGTATTCGTCTCAACAAACGCTATTATATTATGGATAAAAAAATACAGGATCCCATTTAAGAATATTAATTAGACTTCGATATCTCCCCCACCACTACACCTGTAGGAATATTGTTTGCATCATCCAACGTCCCTCTCTATACCGAACAACTTTTGTAGGAACATATTTTCGATAACTTTAAACCCTCGCGAAATATCGGGACAAATAAATCGATGCGAAGGTGTTTGGTTCGACGCAGAGCGGTATTTCACGCATTGGCTACGAATAAATCGTTGTAACTTCTGCAGACGCGAGCCGACGCAAAAAATTCTTCTTCGGACACTTTCCGTAGGGTCTGCCAAGCACCTTTCTGCAAGATTCATCGTGACTTAGCGTGAATTCCACCTTGTAGCTCTAATCAAGGCAAAAACGAAATCGAGAAAAAAGGGTTTAGAAAAAAAGACGATTTCAATGAGTTAAATTATGTTTATACCTTCATCGCTCCTGAGATTCGTAGCTAAAAGTATGCTCTTCGATCATACAGAAAATGGATGCAATTGGATGAAACCTAAACAAAAATTGAATTATGTAAAGAATAAAATCTGATTAGACGTTTCATCGTCAAATCGCTTGAAACACAGTTCGAGGCGACTTTTGGCAACTCGCAACGTGCGAAATGTTAATTCATGGATCTAAGAATGTGTATTTAAAGTTTCATGCATTTCCAAAAAGGTTGAAAATTTAACTTTAATTTAATTCGTGTTTTCGTGGATCCGTGACACTGTGCGGCAGGATGCTCTTCGGACTCGATCGCGACGATCCTTAGAACCACGCTAAGATTCTCGTTCCGTGATATATACATAGTGTATAGAATTATAGCGCTACCTCGCCGAAACGAATCGTTACGTTTCACGTTCCACGCGTCACGGGAAAGACGCGCAGCGCCGACGTGTTTGCAATTAGTCCGACGCGGAAAGTCTACCGTCAATTGATCTCTCGCGCGCAAGATAACGATGATAAGCCCGGCTCCGGCGTTCGGATCGAAAGATTTCGCGACGTTTTTATAGAGCGAATAAGCCGCGACAGAGATACCGCCGCGAAAACTCGGGCCCGGACGACGCAGCCACGTCGCTCGGCTTCTGCGAGCAGCCTCTTGTACCAGTTAAAATTGAACAAACGCGACACTGGCTGGTCGATCTTTTAACGAAAGAGTCGCGCCAAATTCTTCGATCCGAAACGCAGCGCTGTTTTTCGAAAAATGACACGCACGCGCGCGACGTCGACAGAGCTTACAGTAATGTCACTCTAATTGACGCTCGGATTGTCCACACGAAAATGGACAATTTGGGGAGAGGGGACATGATTATTCGAGCCTTGCGGTTTAGTTTTATAGTTATAAATTGTCCACAATTATAAAAACGAGCCGCAAGGCTCGAACAATCGTATCTCCTTTTCCAAACATTGTTCATTTTAGTGGACAATCTGAGCGTCAGTAAGGGAGACATTACTATGTTTCGAAACGGTGACCTCGAAATAAAAAAGACACCGAGGCAGACTGTTCTCGAAAGCCAAAAAGTTCGGGGATTCGGACGTTCTTTCTTGTTAAAACTAGCACGGATTAACGGAAAAAATAAGTACAGCAATGTCTCCCTTACTGACGCTCAGATTGTGCAGAAAAATAGACAGTTTGGGAAGAGGAGACACGATTATTTGAGCCTTGCAACTCGTTTTTATAGTTGTTGACGATCGATAGCCATAAAAAACGAGTCACAAGGCTCGAACAATCGTATTTCCTTTTCCAAAAATTGTCCATTTTAGTGGACAATCTGAGCGTCAGTAAGGGAGACTGTATTTCGAAACGGTGACCTCGAAATAAAACAGACACCGAGGCAGACTGTTCTCGAAACCTAAAAATTCCGGGTATTCGAATGTTCTTCCTTGTTAAATCTAGCACGGATTAACAGATAATTATGCATTCGTTGTTAAACCTAGAACGGAAAAAATAAGTACAGCAATGTCTCTCTTACTGACGCTCAGATTGTGCAGAAAAATAGACAGTTTGGGAAGAGGAGACACGATTATTTGAGCCTAGCAACTCGTTTTTATAGTTGTTGACAATCGATAGCCATAAAAAATGAGCCGCAAGGCTCGAACAATCGTATCTCCTTTTCCAAAAATTGTCCATTTTAGTGGACAATCTGAGCGTCAGTAAGGGAGACTGTATTTCGAAACGGTGATCTCGAAATAAAACAGACACCGAGGCAGACTGTTCTCGAAAGCTAAAAAGTCCGGATATTCGAATGTTCTTCCTTGTTAAACCTAGCACGGATTAACAGATAATTATGCATTCCTTGTTAAACCTAGAACGGAACAAATAAGCACAGTAATGTCTCCCTTACTGACGCTCAGATTGTAGAAAAATGGACAGTTTGGGAAGAGGAGACACGATTATTCGAGCCTTGCAACTCGTCTTTATAGTTGTTGACGATCGATAGCCATAAAAAACGAGTCACGAGTCGTATGTCCTTTTCCAAAAATTGTCCATTTTCGTGGACAATCCGAGCGTCAATTAGGGAGTCATTACTGTAGCATCTCGTGCCAAAAGACGAGCAACCGCGCGCGCGATTCGGCCGCGCCTGTTCCCAAGTCTCGGAGGCACGGCGACGCTTTTGCACCGTGTTCGAGGACCGATAGAAAAATTGTGGGAAAGCCGTATCGGCGTTTATCGCGGCGTGGAACGGTCAAAGAGGGCTTTCGTCTCCTCGGTTTCTATCGTTATTGTCGTTATTGTCGCGCGTCGTGCGCGCTTGTTCGTACGCAAGCGCAAACGGGCCCGCAACGGGCAGCGCGTCCGCGCAACTTGGCGGGCGCGTCTTTCCAATTAATTGTATTAATCGTCAAATTGGAGGATGCTCAATTAAACCCAATAAGTTAACTATTAAATAATCGTTGCGAATTGAGGTCAGCCGTCCGCGACGTACGGCCGTGCGCGCGTTCGAGTTGTATCGCGCCGCGGAGGCAAACCGTTGCGAGCCTGCGATTACCGGTTTAACGTTAAGCAAAATATTTTCTATTAACGAGCGAGCTTGTTCCGTTATGAACTCACACGCGTTTCTCTCTCTCTCTCTCTCTCTCTCTCTCTCTCTCTCTCTCTCTTTCGCTCTGTCTTTTTCTCTCCTTCTCCACCTCGCTCTCTTTTTCTTCTTCTCTCACTTCTCTTTGTTTCTTCAGCTCTGTTCTGTCTCTTTCTTTGCGATGGATTGTATGCTAACGACAATACAATCGATACGTGAACGTACCAGAAGGCGGTCTCTGTGTGTGCATTTTTATTCCCCGACCCTTTCCCCGCCGCAATTTGCCTTCAACAGTTTGTTCGCAGGTACGCTTCGGCAAAGCAGCTACGAGGGAACCAATCGCACGTGATTGTCGCACCTTGACTCGACTTACCCACGTTTGGCTATTTACGTTATTCACGTCATTCGCCGGCGCATCCTACCGACGAACGTCATTCACCGTTACCATTCGTTTTTCTATTACAATCGCGATCAAGCGATACCGCTCCGAACGCGACCAACTTATCGATCGAACGATCGCGTAAAACGTATTTTACATGTGTATGCTCGGCAAACGCCGATCGACAAGTTGCTCGCGCGAACGATGGATAATAACCCAATGTCGAAACCGATCGCGTGTCTATCCTTATCCCCCCCCCCAACCCCACACCCCCCTTACCCGCAGGAACGAAACCGAGACACCGACTAACGCTGTGCTTTTTCTGTTTTCTCTTTTCCGTGGGGGGCGTAAACTAGCAGACAGCTACCAATATCAGCTGCAGTCGATGTGGCAGAAGTGCTGGAACACCAATCAGAGCCTGGTGCACAATCTACGTTTCCGTGAACGCGGGCCCCTCAAGTCCTGGAGGCCGGAAACGATGGCGGAGGCGATCTTCAGCGTCCTCAAGGAGGGATTATCCCTGAGTCAAGCCGCGAGGTAATCTCCAACTTCAAACTTTTCATCCCGTTCTTCTGTTTCATCCCGAACGCGCGGGCGCGTTCCGTTTACCTTTCTTCGTCGACGCACGCGTAATCCCCGGCGAACGGTGATCACGAAGTAAAATCAAAAATTCAGGAAAATTAGAAGCCAGGTCCGTGTATCTGATCGTATATTCTCGGTTCCGAAGAATTCTCCGATTTGCAAGGATAATCCGCGTTGAATAGTCACGCGATTCGTATCCGCCGTGCCGATTAGATATTGATTGTCGAAAGGATTGCGCGTCCCGGTTCGCGCGGTGCGACGTTTTATAACGAAACATCTGAATAATTTCCGTTCGGAGACACGACTTTTGGCCGGCGGCCCCGCGATTTTCGCCACCGCGCGCGGCGCCGCTCGAACTTGGCCGGGCTGAATTTTGCACGTGGCACAGAGGACCCGCGCTGCACCGTTATTTAACTTTAAGCAGTCGAATCGTCTGGATTACGTCCACGTCACAGACCGTTCCAAACCGTTTAAGGCGCGCGCCCGCGTGCGCTGAGAAGAATTTCATTATTAGATGGATATTTGCGGCGCGACAAGGTTCAATTCAACTAAGGAAGTTCATCGGACCGCCTCTGCAATGAAATGCCGAATCTTAAACGATACTCTCGCCATACTTAATCGTCGGGTTACCACCGAAGAGACGATTCTTAACCTTTTAGGTACGGCTGAATTCTGCGCGAGACTATTTCTCTGGACAGCAGAGTCTGATACTGTATATACAGGGTGTGCCAAAAATGTCTCGCAATCCGAAAGTGGCGGGTTCCTCGGGCCATTTGAAGCAACTTTTTCCTTTACAAAAATTTTCTCCGAGGCACCGTTAACGAGTTATTAACGAAAAACAGTGACCAATGAGAGGCGAGCTCGGCTGGCGCGAGGCGATCGAGCCAACGAGCGGAACTGGGCTTCGCGCGCTGATTGGCTGGGCCGCCTCGCGTCAGTCGTACTCGATTCTTATTGGTCACTGTTTTTCGTTAATAACTCGTTAACGGTACCTCGGAGAACATTTTTGTAAAGGAAGAAGTTGCTTCAAATGATCCGAGGAACCCGCCATTTCCGGATTGCGAGACATTTTTCGGACACCCTGTAGACTGTTGTAAATCGATGCGAAGACAAAAGAAGTGTGAAACAATGCATATGAAGACGATTATTTGGCTCAAACGACGAGCGAGTGAGCTACTAGAGCAAGCCACTATAATGGCGCGTCGTCCAGAGAGATGACATCCGCGAGAGCCACTATACTGGTGTGTCGTTCTAAAAGATGACATCCGCGGAAGCCACTATAGTGGCGCGTCGTGCCTAAAAGGTTAAACGCGATCGCTTTCGATTCTACCGACCGTGGAACCGTTCTTCGATGACTGTACGAAATCAATCGGTGCCCGTCGGTGGTAGATGACATTCCGAATTCTGTCTCGATTGTCGCCGATCCGCGGCGAGCCGCGAACGGAGAGAACTTAAATGGGTCAAAACGCGGAAGAAGAAAGAATCGCAGGCGAGCATTGCGCTCGAGACCATTCCGGGGGCCGGGTCGAGGCGAGCCGCGGCGGCCGTCTTAAGAACTTTTTACAGCCGGCTCGTAAAACGCGTATCGCGTACGCGTAATAACGCGTCGCCGTTAAAAGGTTTTTCCCTTTGCGCGAACAAGGGAGCGCACGATCGGGGGGGAACGTTTCGCGGAACGGGTCCGATAATCTTAACGAGAATCGATCGAGGCTGCCGTCCCCCGTGCGTTCCCAAGGGGGTCAACGTATGCGAACGGAACCGTTGCGTTCTCGCGAAACGAATCACTGTGCGTTTCTTTTGCAGGAAATATGACATCCCGTACCCGACCTTCGTTCTGTACGCCAACCGGGTGCACAACATGCTGGGTCCGAGCGCCGACGGCGGGGCCGGTGAGTGTTAGTTGCCATTTTCACTGAACCGTCGCGACGCGGCCGTTTCTCGATCATGGATTTAGGGGAAGTGCGGACGCGCAGCGGAGCTTCCGATCGGGACCGCTTATCCGCCTCGATGAATCGTCAATGAATTAAACCTTAGCGATCCGCGTGTTTCTCGAGTACAGTAATAATGTCTGTCTAATTGACGCTCAGATTGTCCACAAAAATGGACAATTTGGGAAGAGGAGCCTTGCGACTTGTATTTATAGTTACCGATTGTCAACGATTATAAAAATATGATGCAAAGCCGGAATAATCGTATCTCCTGTTCCCAAATTGTTCATTTTTCTGCACAATCTGAGCGTCAGTAAGGGAGACATTAGCTGACGCTCAGATTGTCCACTAAAATGTAATCGTATCCCTTCTTCCAAAATTCTCCCTAATTGACGCTCAGATTGTGCACAAAAATGGACAATTCGAGAAAAGGAGATTACGATTGGAGCCTTGCGCCTCATTTTTATAGTTGTTGACAATCAGTAACTATTTCATTTTTATAGTTGTTGACAATCAGTAACTATAAAAATGTACCGCAAGGCTCGAATAATCGTATCCCTTCCTAAATTCTCCCTAATTGACGCTCAGATTGTGCACAAAAATGGATAATTTGAGAATTTACAATTATTCGAGCCTTGCGCCTCATTTTTACAGTTGTTGATAATCGTCAACTATAAAAATGAGTCGCAAGGGTCGAATAATCCTATCCATTCTTCCCAAATTCTCCCTAATTGACGCTCAGATTCTGCACAAAAATGGACAATTCGAGAAAAGGAGATTACGATTATTCGAGCCCTGCAGCTCGTTTTTATAGCTGTTCACAATTCGTGACTATACAAATGAACCACAAGGATCGAATAATCGTATCTTCTTTTCCCAAATTGTCCATTTTTGTGGACAATCCGAGCGTCAATTAGAGAGACATTACTGTACTGCCTATCAGCAACTCCGGCACATTTTTGGAGCGGAGCGTCTGAGATAAAGGAAGTCTTATTTTCAGCGGAAAAGATTACACGTCCTTGCGAATGCATTTGATTTTATTTATTTTGTAAATATACATTTTCCTATTGTAAATAAAAGATAAATTTTAAATTCTGTAATTCACCATGGTGCGATATCTTTGGTAACAATCTCCCATGTGCAGTCTGGGTTTACTTGGACAAGTGTCACAGTATTCACTTTGCCAAATAGAGTTACCAGATATTTCTTTCAAGTTTAGAACATTTTCCGCGTAATTATTGGTTTCCTTTATATAATTTCATTTACAAAATTCGTCCGTGAGAAATCATTTAAAATATTGTATCGGCTGTTCAATGTTCGTAGAAACTTGTGGTCCAATGACCTGTGGCGATACGCTAAAAGGTATTCCATCTGGAATATGTAATTCTTCCGTAACATCACGCCATTCGTCCAAGTCTTGTAACGAATCTTCGCTTTCACTTTCAATAATTCTCATTTTTCGTCTCTCTGGTAGTATAATTTCGCTACTACTACTCGAAGCGTCAGAATCATAACCAACATTGTCTTCCACAATGTCTTTTAACTCTTCAAAATCAAATACGTCTTCGGTATCACTCGGCTCTGAATTCTCATCATAATATTTATTTTTCTCCGTGTTGCTAACCATAGAAAAGGTCAAAAAGTGGTTTAATCGTAATGGTACAGACTTAGCACGTTTCAACTACGGATAACAATTGCTAACGCCGACGATAACGTATGCTAAAAACATTTGGTTCCGCAGCGGAGCCTTCGGAGTTACGGAACAAATGACAAATGTCTCCGTAGCGGAGCCTTCGGAGCGCTAAGGGTTAACTCATTGGGGTAGGGGTTGGGGAGACACGCGAACAGGGCACGATCGACGATTCTTCGAGAAGCGGATAACGCTGCGTTCTCGTCTTCACTTCCACCTTCCCTTTTCGTCAACGTTGCCATTGCGTTTCGAACATGCGAACCGGGCACACGGAACACACTCGTCGCGGCCGAATCGTCGTTCCGAACGCTTCAGCTACCGCAAGCCTATCGATGGAAGCTTGACAAGTATCTCTTATAAAGCGTTATTAGCAACTGTCGGTACAGAGGGCTTCGAACGAGCTCGCCTGTTAAACCTCGCTACGTCGCGGATAAGCTCGAGGAGATCGATCGGACGATGCTCGCGCTTGTCCGCGATGAAGGGTTAACGGAGTAAGCCGAGCGACGTTCCGCGAGCACGTCGCACCGAAGTTCGAGAAACGGTGGATCGTCGCGGATACGTCGCGGTAAAGCCGATTTTCTTGACGATTCAAATACGATTCCCGGCCTGATTCTTGGCTGCTCAGATCTGCGCCCGAAGGGACGAGGCAGGCCGCAAAGGATTCTGCTGGGCGTCTGGCCCGACGAGCACATCCGCGGCGTGATCCGGGCCGTCGTGTTCCGCGACGGACACTCGCCGCACATCGTCAAGGAAGAGCCAGCCACGATGTACCCGACTTTGGCGAATTACGCCGCCTGCAACGGGCCGGAAGGAGCGGTCAGCCCCGGAGCTGCAGCCGCGGCCGCGGTTGCAGCGGTCGCCCAAGGTAACGTGTAAAACGTCTCTTTTGCCTAGCCGAGCTATAACGGACCCGCGATTCGCCTCCGTATCGGCTGTAAACCGCGACGCAGATCCCGGGGTTTGCTCGGCTAAAACCCGGCTATACTTTCGATTAACGCTTCTGATCGAGCGACGTGTTTTCCAAGCAGGTCTGCGACATCAGATGTGCAGCATGGTGGCAGCGGCGCACTCGCAGCAGCACGAGATGATGGCGACGAATCTCTCGACGAACATGTCGACGAACATGTCGAGCAGCCTGTCGTCGAATCTACAGGCGGCGATGCAGGCCAGCCAGCACCATCACAACAGCAACAACAGCGGCGCCGTGATCGGCAGCAACAACGGCAGCGGCGGCGGAGGACCGATGCCTGGTCCCGGGCCAGGCAACAACGGCAACTCGCCGTTGAATCTTGGCCTGGCCAGCCCGGGGTCCGGCGGCCCGCCCGAAAGCCCGATGGAGAGTCCCCTGGCGAGCCCGCTGGGCCCGCTGATGGACCCGGGACACATACCGAGCAGCGTGGAGGTCGGCATCGGCGTGAGCGGAATGACCTACAAGCCGGCGCGAAGTTTCGTCAGCCCGCGGCCGGAGAATCTCTTCCAAGAGGACATCGCGGATCTGGTAAAGAGCCCGCACGGGCTCAAGGACAAGGACAAGATCCCGGTGAAGCTCGAGCCACTGACGGACTCCCGTTGCGAATAGTAAGCCAGCGACGGCCGAGCACGAAAGAGCGAGCTAATCGTTGCCGGTTGGACCAGCTTCGGGTTCCAGCAGGCATCCCCGTCAGCGGCCGGCTCTTTCCGCGCAGCCGAGCGTTCCGAGCGAAGTGGACGCGACTAATTTAGCCGACCCGATCGGGTCCCGGGCTCCGGAACACCACGATTCTTCTAGCAAAGCGAGCCGGCCCGGCGTCGGCGGATTCGTCCGATCTTCGCGACCGAATCGAGCAAACCTCTCGGGCGACTCGAGCGAGGATTCGCTCTCGCGGCGACGCAAAAGTATACTTGTTAGCGATCTTGGGACACGAGATCGAGGCTTACAATCAAAATGATGCAGAGAGGAAAGGAAGAGAGAACGGGGAGAGAAGAGAAGAGAAGAAAAGAGGGACGCGAGCCGGCGAGCAGGCGCGCGGGGTCGCAATCGACCCTCTCGACGGACCGTATTAACCAGACCGACACACATTTCTTCCCAACGCGATCTCGGACGTGGATCGCGATCGCTCGCAGTCGCCTGCCGCCGGCGGCGTGGATCCCGCGAATCGCGTGGATCTCGCGCGACCGGATCGGTCGCCGGTCGCGAGTCCACCGACTCCCGGAAAGTAAAATGCTGTATTCGCAGAGAGAGAAAGAGAGAGAGAGAGAGAGAGAGAGAGAGGGAGAGAGAGAGAGAGAGAGAGAGGGAGAGAGAGAGAAGAGCGAGCGAGCACCGCGTGGCGCCAGGGACACACGCTTAAACTCGAGATTTATATATTCACGCATATACGATAACCGTACGTTTAATGCCAAATGTATAGTAATTGGCGCGCGGCCTCGGGCCACGGGCCATTATCCGCGTCGGTCGATCGCCGCCGGGATCGGATCGGTTCGCCGGCGCGGACTAGATGTTTCAGTTTTTTTGATCGCGACGCGGCTCGTCGGGGACCGATGCCGGACGATCGGGAGAATCTTAGATCGCTGTTCGGTATTTGGATCGTCCGGGAAACGCGCGCGCGCGCGGTCACAGAGAAATCCGCGCGAGCAAGCCCCGACGAACCCCGGGATGTACAAAATTTGCTTACGAGTGTCTGTCGCACGAGAAAACGACTAAAAAAACCCTCACGGGACGAAAGAGAGGGGGGGGGGAGAGACGATGTTGAGCGCTGTTCGACTCGAGAGCGAACACCGAAAGAGAACATGCGATGGAAGAACAAAGAAAAAATAACCGATTGCTATACTTTATTAAGTGTAATGATTGCCTTCCTGCCATATTTGGGGTATGCCAAGTATAAAAATTATAAGGTTTAGAGATTAGGGAAACGAGGAAATTCATTGAATTTGGAACTGGAGAACATGTCGATAGAGGTGTGCGAGTGTGCGAGAGCGGCGTGCATCCGTTGTTGTTGCGATCGCGTGCGCGTTGAGAATCGACGAGAGAGAGAGATAGAGAGAGAGAGAGAGAGAAAGTGTGTGTGAGAGTGACACTGTTTGCCTGAGATTCACCGTGAGAATGGGAGACAATGCGTGGTGCGCGCGCGACCGAATGCTTTTGTTTCGGAAAGATCGTGCTATTTTTCAAAATTTTACACACCGCGCGTACGACTTTTTCGCGAAGGGACCCTCGATCCTCGACAATCGGAGAACGATCAGCGTCGAGTAGCCGGCGAATCGACGGACGAATCGGTTAACAGAATCGATCTGCCAGCAGATCCTCGGCGCCGACAGCTGTCGAGTCGGATTCGGATTTGGATTCGCGAGCCTACTCGTCGATCGTTCTTGCCACGGACCGCCGTTCAGAGATATCGTGCGACGTCCACGAGCGAGTTCGTTTCGGGCCTAGCCATCCCAGGGACAATTTTAGAAGGAAGAAGGGAAAGAGAGAGAGAGAGAGTGCGCGAATGTGAGAAAGAGCGTGCGAATGTGAGAAAGAGCGTGCGAATGTGAGAGAGGGAGGGCGACTGTGACGAAGGGAGGTGACAAGAGTAAAAATTGGAAGAGGAGCGTGAAAGGGGAGACGGTACTTTCTAAAAACAAAAAAGTCGACGTATGAAGAGGCGGGGGAAGAGGGGGGAGGTTTTTTTAAAGTCGGCACACCGGTTCGAGTGACTCTTTGTAAGTATTAAAAAGTAAAGAAACAAACAAAAAAAAAAGTAACAATTTTCGAAGTGGCCTTCTGTGAAAGGAAAAGACCCCATCGCTTTTCGCTTTTGCTCGGAAAAGAAAAACTAAAAGAAAAAAAAAAGAAACGGGGCGCATAGGTTCGGTCAGTCGTATTATCCGTTTGTGTCTAGGCAAATTTTTCGGAAGGACCGTTGTTCTCGCGCCACTCCCCTAACCGGAAGCTTTAACGGATTTAACGGGACGGTTCGTTAGGAAAGTATTTCGCGAGGAGGATCGATTAGCAAGATATATCATTATTATCGGCCATTAGAAAATTAAACAAATTCGGGGGCGGGGGGGGATTGTGGGAAACTTTGAGACGTGTTATTCTTGATACGAAAGATTTTTTTGGGGGCGTGAACGGGGGGGAAAAAAGAAAGAAAAACGAACGAAACAACGTTTTCCGGGACGTTACGCTGTTCGGCGTGGGAGGAGCACGATATTATTATTTTCCGCGTGAATCGAAGCACGGGGAGCGAGAGAGAAACGGGGAGCATAGAGAAAGAGAGAGGAGATAACGTGGGAAAAAGATAGGAAACAAACGAGAATGCGGTAGATCGCGATCTTAAAAGATTTTATTACGATTTAGGCTTAATGTGTTCAACGAGAAGGTAAATTTGAACGAAACCAACGGGCGAGGGTGAAGCGAAAGAAGATATTCGAGAGTCGAAGCGAGGAGATGGAATTGGAAGGGAGAAAAGAGGGGAAAAAAATACGAGTTCAAAGAGCTGCGAACGAAATTGCGAGGAAGAATTAGCGGCAAGGGGACGAGGGAGGGTAGGGGGATGAGAGATTAGGGGGAGAGTGTGCAAGAGAGAGAGAGAGAGAGAGAAAGACAGAGAGAGAAAGAGAGAGAGAGAGAAAGAGACATCGAGCGAAAGAGAGGGAGAGAGAGCGAGCGAGAAAGAGAGCGAGAATGCAGAGGATGGGGCATGTGAACAGGCGAGAATGTGGAAGAGATTAAAATTAATATTGTATAAAAAAAAAAGTAGTAAGTGCCTTTCAAAGAAAAAAAAAATTAACGTGTCCCGTAGACCGTGACCACTTGTACATGATGAAAAGTCGTTCGAAATTTCGCGTCACCGGATACACCGTTTGCGACTGAAACAGAAAGACGAGGAGGGAGGGAGGGGGGGAGGGGGGAGAGAGAGCGAAAAAAAACTAGATGAAGAACAAGAGACGAAGAACACGAAAAAGTAAGACAAAGTATTATTTGTGGGGACGTTGCGTAAAAACAAATTCTTACACAAGATTTCTTCTCAGCGACGCTCGTTATTATATACGTGTTATAGGTGTATGCGTATAATTCTCTTCGTCTCGTCTCGGAGTCATTAACGACGCTGCGCGATTTCTAGGAAGTATTCTAAAAGAGCACCACGGTTAATAGTCGAGGATAGAATCGATGGCGGGGAAAACAACGGAATATTTTACGAGAGAACTTTTGGCTTTCCTTTTTTTATCGGACAACGCGGGGGTGTGGGAGGGGAGGGGGGGCGTGGGGAAAGTTAGGAAAAGAAAATTTTCTTCGTCGATTACGCAATGTGTCTACGAATCCTTTTGTGTGTGCGTGCCGAGCGAATGTACAGAAGAAATCAACAAGCAAAGAAAGCCGGACAAAATTTCTGTTTCGGATCTAACCCACTACCGGTAATACCCTGAATGGCATATTCTCGTAAACGTTTCTTTTGATTCGCTTGTACGAGAGGGATATATTAGAGGGCGAGAGAACGTGCGCGAGAATGCTGAACCCGAGCGAAAGGCGGGGAGAAAATCGGAGCGAGAACGGGCGCGAGAATGAGAGAGACCGAGAGAACGTGGATGCGCGAGAGTGAACGAGAAGATGACGAACGAGAGATCGAACGCGGATGAACGTTAAAAACGCAGGAGGAGAGGCAAGAAGCGTATGACTTGAATCAGCAGAGGGAACGGATATTTCGAGATACTTTCGTTTACGCATTTTGATATATATCTGTGAACCAGATGACGATGACGATGATGATGATGATGACGATGATGACGATGATGATGATGACGATGATGACGATGATGATGATGATGATGATGATGATTGATGATGATGATGAAGAAAAAGAAAAAGAACAAAGATACTTATATTACATACATAAGGTGTAAGTGAACAAAAAAAAGCATCTAATACGCTATTATTGATATAGGACACAAAGTAAAGTAAATATATATATGAGACAAAAAAAAAGTATATATATACATAAATTGATATATTGACGCTATATAAGGTTTCTGCTGGACGCGTTTTACTTTTGTGGGAAGAGGAGGGAGAAGAGGTGTGACGCGCAGTTTTTCCGTTCAAACGTCGTCGAGGACGAAACAAAAGTTCACGCGAAGGAGAGATTAAGTTAGACAAAAGTGTAAGGACCCTAGAGTCGAAGATAAAGTAGCTCTTAGAATTTTTATCGAGGCAACGTAAGGACGGACGGGCGTGACGCTAGTATACCACTTTTCAGAGAGGCGAACGAGAGACAGAGCGAAAGAGAGAGAGAGAGAGAGAGAGAGACTGAGAGAAAGAGCGACAGAAAGTTACAGGCGAAAGAAGCGAGTGTGTGAGAAAGCAAGAGAGGAAGAAAACCTGCCCATTTGTCCTCGTGGTTTCTGCGTTTCGCTCGCTTATCGATCGGTCTCGCGGGTTTTCCGAGCTCTCGATCCGTCTTGGGGCGGCCGGGAGTTCCGAAAAACTAGCTGCGACGCGCAAGACGTATCGAGGGCTAATGGAAATCGTCGCGAAACGGCGAACAAAGCCGACAGCTTTGCGAGCCGCGGGACGCAAATCGCGCCACCTCTGCGAATCACGTGATCGAAGGGAACCGTGAAAGGTTCTCCGCGAGCGCAACGTACCGAGCCGCGGGGTGGGGGAACACAGAGCCGCAGCCATAGAGAGCGAGCCTGCCGAAAATATTCGAACAGCCCGAACGCTCGAGAATTCCAATTCGTACTTTCTTCTGTAGCCAGAGTCACAGGAAAAGTCATTCGCTGCCCGCGCGTTCTTACGAACCAAGTGTCGCGAACCGAGCGTGAAAACCAGGCATGGGCCCCGATTGTCCCGAAATCAACAGGCCAGGATGAAAAGTCTTCTTCTATTCGGACTCTGCCGACTAGATATTGAAAGAAAATCGCTCCGGATCAAACCGCGGCACGGATTTGTTCCACGGAGCGTCGAGAGAGGGCACGCCCACTCGGGACGCGATTTGGCCCCGGCTGCGATTCGGAGCGATTTTCGTGGCCCATGACTGACGGGGAACCTCAAACTCGAGCGTCAAGGCGTTCGGATATTAACGCGGCCAATTATTTACAGAAATATTCGACGTTCGTTCCACTTCGAGAACCCGCGAGAGACAGGATCTGAAATGTATCACGCACGCGCCGAACTCTTACCTTTATTTTCGCCTTAGCTTCGAGGTGTGTAACATCCGTGCTTATAATTAACGGTCGACCGACATACACCGACATACAGCCGCACTTGATCCACGAGGAAAGGAGAGAAGGTAAAAGGTACCGGCAAAAGAATCCTCAGCAAAACTGTGTACGAAATAAAGCGATTAACGAAGCGTAGTAGAGTCCCGTATCCGCGATTTGCGACTAGTTTACAGGATTGTAACACGTAACGGCGTTCATCGGCGGAAGCCAAGGATAGGCAGAGAGAGAAAGAGAGAGAGAGAGAGAGAGAGAGAGATATATAAAGTGAGCGACTGTGAGAGATAGAAAGAAAGAGTGAGAGAGAGTGAGAAAAAGAGAGTAAGCATGAAAGAGAATTTAAAGGGACGTTACGGCAGCGGAAGAAGAAACGCGTCGTACCGTGCAGGAGGGGGAAAATCCATCCCGTGTTTTCCATTTCTCTGCCGCGGTAACGGCCGAACCAACCATTCGAGGATAAACACTAGGTGGCATCCTAATTTACAGAAACTAGTAGTCGAGCAATAGAACCGCACATTTTTCAGAAACCTGATTATTTAATCGTACACACCCGGTCGCGAGCCGATATTCAATAAATCACGATACTACGCGTAGTATCTGAAACTTGTACGGTCGATACACACGCATACAGAGACAGACACGCGCAACACAACAAACACAACACACGTGTGTACACACGATATAGAAAAAAGAAAAAAACACGAACATCGTAGACAGCGACGAAGAAGTTTGAACGGGTGCGAAAGCGATCTAACCGTGCGGTTCTCGCTATTACGATCCTTTCGAACCGGTCGACAACAATTTTCAATGAATCGTTAGTTTTTAGCGATCAGAATTAAGTGAAGCAATCCCTTCGGTGAATTGCGCGAATTGAAATAGAAATATTGGCTTGCCGTGATGCTGGAAGCGAGAGCCGCTGGTTGCGCCGAGCCGCCGCGAAAACTTCGAATCTCGACGAGGCGAAAGATGTTGGTCGTTCAAGGTCACTCGCGCCACCTAGCCCCCACTTTATAGTCACGCCACGTGCGTGGCCGAATGGTGCGGTGGGGGATGGCCCATTCATTGGCTTGGAGCGACCAATTTGTTCGGCCTTCGCTCTCAGTCGGAGCGACGGATAATAATAGCTATATAGAGGAGAATGTATTAAAACGTTGCAGGATATACAACACAGCGGTGAAACAGAGAACAATCGCAACAAGTGCTGAAGAATTATGCGAGAGACCAGGTGACGAAAGTTATATATACATACATACGTACCACACAGAGAGACGCAGGACACACACACACACACACACACACACACACACACACACACGGTTGGACATTCTGGGGACAGGTACATACACCGGAAATATAGGTACATACACATCATACGGTACGCGACAAACGAGACAAAAAACACACAACCGCGCGTTCACTGTAAATAGAGAAAATGCAACATTAATTATACAATACAAACGTTCATCTTTATTATCGTAACCTTGTAATATATTTATTTGTCCGCTCGTGAAGATACTTTTATCGTAGTTGAATGATAACGAGGCCTCTGTTCCGTTTGAATCTGCCGCTGAAGCGCGCCAAAGGGGCATTGGTCGCGCATAACAAGATAGAGAGAGAGAGAGAAAAAGGGAGAGAGAGAGAGAGAGAGAAAGAGCGAGAGAGAAAGAAAGAGAGCGAGCGAGAGAGAGAGAGAGGGGCGTAAACGCGTTCTCCGTTTTTGGTACGATAACAAATATTTTTGAAAACGCTTGCGAATAAAAGTTTGGAGCGCACGCGGCCTCTCCGAGCAATGCCTCGCGAGTATTAGAACGACGAAGTCCGGGAAACAGGAGGATAAAGAAAAATTCTTGCGGCCGAGGCTGATCGTAGCCGACTTCAGACCAGTTCTTACCTCGAAATTTTTAGCGAATCCGCTTATACACAAGGACGTATCAGCCTCGTTCGCGCGAATTATCCGCGAACGCGGACCACAGTATCCGTCATTGTTTCCGCCGCCTGTAATCTCGATGATCGATTCCGTTCGAAATCGTCGATAAGCGGCCTATAGAAAGACGCTCGCTGTCCAAGGACGACGACCAGCGCCGAGTTTCTTTGCAGATGGCGATAGTTTATAGTTACTATTTTCTTTCTATTTTTACGTTAAAAACGAAGTATTTCTTTTAAGTAGATAGTCAATAATTGATTGAGAAAAAAAAACCCGATACCAGGAACCCAACACGCGAATAGTTGCCCGCAAAACAGCAATTGTACGCGCCCGTGACGAATCGCGAAGCGACGTTTGCTTTTCCGTTTCATTCCGAAATACTTTTGAGGGGGGGGGGGGGGGGACACACGTCGTCGAGGCGTTTCGATAAAATAATAGTTTTACTTTTGTAGTCACGGATGCAAAGCAAAACCTTGTCAACCATTACAAATTCCTCTTTTATTTATTACCGATTAGCATGTAAGATGACGTTCTACCGACATATGCTATTATTATAAATACACCCTATATATAGTGGAGTAAGCGTTACATTACCTACCTACCTACCTACCAACCTACCTACCAACCTACCTACCTACCTACCTACCTACCAACCTACCTACCAACCTACCTATCCGTGCTTGACGGGTGAACAACAGATGAATCACGCAATCATACATTTAAGTTGCTATTTGGCACGTATACCTAAGTAATATACTAACATAAACAGTATGCAATAATAAATATGAGAAATTAAACACGATCTCTCTTTCACTGACTCGTTCGATACAACACCCTCTTCCTTCGCGTGTCCCATATCTCGCTGCACGCGATGTTCCCCCCCGACTATCGTGTCCGATTAAAAGTATGAATTACGGGGCCTCGAGGAGATAACGAATTTCCATCGGGTATACGGGAAGGAACGTGACAAGTTTCTTTCAAACGATCAGCCTTCCTGGAAACAGTATTTATTTACATCTCACAATAAATAAATGAATCGACCTCGCATCAACAACGCAATGTTAAAACTCTGCATATAATCGTATAAAGATCATAAAATTAATGGACTGACGAAAGTGTGACAAAGGCATGGAAGTTGTAAGATACGGTATATAGCTTCGTTAGTTATTTTCCTGCAAACTTAACATTCTGCTTCGATCGAATCTCTCCTGGGGGGCTTCCTGCAGAGTATTGCACCATTCGTTGGTAAACTTTTGCCGATGAAAAGTTCACGTGTTTACGCTTTCCCGCCGGTTTGTATATTGTTTCTGTTAATCTCCTGTTGCGCCGGAACCTGAGCGGACTGCGAGTTCGGTTGATTATGCTGTTGCGAAGCCACGTTGCTTTGAACATTTTGCGGTACTTGATTCGCGGCTTGATTCTGCTGTTGTTGCGCATTCGGTGCTTGGCCTTGTTGTACTAAAACTTGGCCCTGAGCTTGTTGCTGAATCGGAATCTGGCCCTGAGATTGTTGCTGAATCGGAATTTGTCCTTGAGATTGTTGCTGGATTGGAATCTGTCCTTGTGCTGGTTGCTGAACTGGAATTTGTCCTTGAGGTGGTTGCTGAACTGGAATTTGTCCTTGAGGTGGTTGCTGAACTGGCATTTGCCCGTGGGGTTGCTGAATCGGAATCTGTCCGGGTTGCAATTGCTGAGGAGGCATTTGCTGCTGTATAGGCATCTGTTGATACTGCTGGTTCAACGGTGCTTGTCCTTGGAACTGTTGTTGCTGAACCATTTGAGGATGATACATTTCAGGCATCTGTCCTTGACCTACTTGCGCCTGTGCATGATTAGGATACTGCTGTTGGTAGAATTGAGGATTCTGTTGTTGGAACTGTTGCGGATGCTGAAAGTCTTGATGAGGAACCGGTGGATGCGCGTACTGCGGCGGGAACTGAAAAGTATTTGAAACAATCATATTACAACCTGTCCATTTGAATAAATATATTTCGTAATCACAAGAACAAATTTGATTTCTTTCTACACGAAAGGAATTTCTAAACAAGATTATTATTGTTAGCGCTACAATTACTTACCGGTTTGTCTTGTGCGGGTATACTACCTTGCTGAGGTGGTGGCTAACAACAGCAACAGAAAGTGCACAAGCTAATTATTGTTCATTACAACATCACAAAAAACGGAGCCAAAAAATAGGTTCGACAAGTACAGGCTGCTAAAGTAACATACAATGAAATTCTAGATTGCTATCTAAAATATTAGCTAGTATACTATCCCTAGTAGATAAATATATATATCTACTTGCAGATATTGCTCGTCGCTAGAAGTTTTACTATCAGAGTATCCTCGACATGGCTTATTATTCTATTCTTGAAACTAATTTCATTGTTAACTGATAGACTAGTTATTAAGCTATGCATGCGGTTAGCCAAACTTGTATCGTGAAAGCCTCAAAAAACTAATAAAATCATAAAATATTTGCAGTATATTAAAAAAAACTAATCGTTTCTATAATCTCTTGTATATTCTGTAGCACTTACGATTCCTTGGGCGATCATTTTTTGTATCTCGTGTTCTTTGCGTTTTCTTTCGAATTCTTCGAATTCCTCTTGCGTGAAAATCTGTCCCTCGTCCAGTCCTTGCCATCCCTCGTCCTTTTGGAATTCTGGATTCTCAGTTTGCTTCAGAAATTCTTCGTAACTAAAATAATAAGATAGAATAGAAAATCTTACGTATAACAGATGTAAATTATCTATACGAACTTTATGAGCGCATCCTTGTTGAGATCGACCTCGTTGAATACATGTTCTCTCATCCTTTCCATTTCCTCCACGCGCTTGAATAATTCCTCTTGCGAAGTTCCTTGAACGTAAAGCTTATCTAATTCTTTTAAAAATAACGCTTTGACTTCATCTTGATCCCATACTCCATTACCATCAATATCTAGAAAAATGGTTGATTTGCATTATAGAAGTTTTTCGTTTACATAATACATTAATGAATTATACAATACCATGCATGTAGAAGAATGTTTTAGGATTGAAATCTTCAGGTTCCATGTGATCCTGTTTCTCCCATACCTCTTCCAATTGCTGTTTGCTACCTGGATGATGCACCTATAAATGCAACACCGATGTAGTTGCAGATAAACAAATCTAGAAAGAAATGATGTAAAATCTTACTTGACGTACAGGTTCATGCTTTTTATGTTTATCTTGTAATGCTTTCAATTCATCCTCGTATTTTTTTCGTTCTGCCTCATTCATGTCTGTACGAAAACAGGAATATAAAATATATCATAAAGAAAGTATTATTTAGAGAAATAAAGGTATGTGGAAAAGATTCAACTGATAGCATTACGTTCCAACTTCTGTTGTTCGTTGTACTTGACTTCCATTTCGTGCTTTTTGAATTCTTCTCTCCGTTTTTTATCATTCTCTGCCAAATCTTTCGAAGTCTACAACAAACAAACAACGTCTGTAAAATCCGTTTACGATTTCGTTATACGATCAATGTTACCTTTGCCATTAATTTCTTTAGGTCGTATATTTCAAATGTGCGTGAATTAGTGTGATCTATATGATCCGCCACCTTCAGGTGTTCGGTATCTAAGCCGTTTCTTAATTCGTTCTCTCTAGTCGCAAGATGTCTCAATCTTTCCAATTCCTTCCTCTTAATCTCGTCTAATCTAGTTCTAATATTATGATCCACAAATTGTAGATGGTCTGCTATTTTCCCTGTCTAATGAAAAAATGTGTTTAGACATCAAGGAAATTTGTAAGTTTCTACTTTGTATCTTTCCCTTAATAAAATGCTAATAACTTTCGCTTACACGTATGTCTTCTTGCGATGCTTCTTTCACCTTCGCCCGAAATTCTGGATCGCTTTCCAATACTTGAACCACTTCCATCAAGTACCTACGGTACTCCACAAAGTCTGCCTGTGCGAATAACGTATACTGTACTTTTCTCTTCTTTTTAACCTATATAAGTTAACGCATGATTCGGATAAATACACTAAACATACCATTTCGTCTGGATCTTCAATTTCATTTTCAATGTCAAGCTTTTCGTCCTTCTTCTGGTTAACAGGCGGTGCGACAACATATTGTACCACTGTACACGTTAAAGCAAGTAACAGAAAGTACTGCATTTTTATAACAAAATGCGAAGTGTTTCTCGATAGCTGAAAACATTACAGGAACAATTACAAACGTTATTATAGCGATAAACGTGTATTAAGTTTAAATGTAACGATCGGTTCGTTCTCGCTGTTTTTTGACATATTTACAGATTATCCGAAACAAATTTCCGAGAAATACGAGTCCACTTTCACCGAGAGCACCGAGAAGCAAAAAGGAGCAACAAGAAACACTTTTGTGAACAAACGTGGGAATATGATTATACAAACGTTCATTGTTGCAACATATTGAATACGTGTCAATAACTGCACAGCTGACCGGGCGATAACGATATCGGAAACACACGAAATCATTAATCATCACTTCGATTACCTTACGTGGTTGGCGGCGTCGTGAAATAGTACGATTAAAGTTAATTAGTGCCGAAAAGAAAAGTCTACGAATTGTTCAGAAATTCAGAGTCGAACAGACTGAATGAGGTCACGTACAAAAAAATACGTATACAGAGAATTCCTCTTAATATTATGGGTATACCGTTACGTCGATCGGGCTGGGTGAAAGTGGCAGTAACAAATTTTCACTGGGCGCAACAACAGAGAGGAGACTGGCCGCCGTTCTCGCTTCGAATCTAACCAATGAAAGTTCGCGGGACTTCTGGCACGAGTAAGTCTAAACTCGAGTGAATTAGCTGGCAGATAACGTTAGTCGAGGCACGAACATGACAAAATCGGAAATGGTTTTAAAAGCCGACCGCAATTATATATGTGTATTCGAACCATGTATGCGCGACTGAACGCGGTTGACGTCGACACGCGGTTTGCAAGACGTTTGTTTCCAAAACGGATACTGACGTGTATCTTCGCGGCGAGATTTTAACCGATACAGAAAAAGATCCAGGGGAGTTCCCCACTCGGCGTCACGCTGCCCGCAATAGATACATAATTCCTGACGTCACGGCTGTCGATGATGAAAAATTTTTAAAGTCACAGGCGAGCAAACGAACGGGAACGCGGGATTAATATGGAATTATTGGTACCGGTCAGTACAGATTGGTACCGATTGCTACTGAATTATTCACGATATTCAGTCTCTCTCAGCTGCGGCTGTTCGTCGTCGGCATCGCGTACTTTCACCTTTCAGACCCGCGTCCTTCACGGTACTCCCTCTTTCTGCCAGGTGGCGCCAGAAGTGCCTACAAAACTTTTAAAAGAACGGCTACGCGTATATCGGCGTTCCGATAATTCCACACTGCGATTCCAATAACTCTATTCTACCCTAATTCCGATTTCCGAACACTCGACATGATTCCGAAAATCGTATTTCACCATTACACGGTGATCCAGAAAGCGGTAATTTCTAGACAAAATTGAAAACACTTTTATACATTTTTCTAATATGTTAGTTGACTGTTAATCGTAAATTATTGAAGAATGTTGTATTGTTTGGGAAAGAAATAGAAAAAGGATCAGTTCTAGTGTCTAAGGAAATATAAATTATTATTATATATATTATTATATTTATATTATATATTATTATTATTATATTATAATATATATATATATATATCGAATTTCTCAAATTCTAAGGACAACGCACGATAGTCCAAATAGCTTGTTGTGTTTTTTTAACAGGAATATGTCCAGTTTATTTATAGACACATTTACAGACCTCTTGAACATTATGAGGAATATAATTTTCCTATATTTCAATACCTAGATAATGTAGAATTTGATTTATATAATATAATAATATAATATAATATAATATAATATAATATAATATAATATAATATAATATAATATAATAATAATATAATATAATTTTAATAATTAATAATATAATATAATATAATAATATAATTTTCCTTTATAATTTTCCTAGATATATATACAGGTATTGAAATATAGGAAAATTATATTCCTCATAAAGTTCAAGACGTCTGTAAATGTGCCTACAAATAAACTACATATTCCTGTTAAAAAAACACAACAAGCTATCTGGACTATCGTGCGTTGTCCTTAGAATTTGAGAAATTCGATTTAAGAAACAAGACGTTGAATTTTTAACTTTAGGAACTTTTTACAAACATTTAAATACATTTAAAATAAGTGGGTAACAATGTGGCACCGTAGATTTTATTTTCGATAGAAAAGATGTAGCTGGTACAGAAATCATTTGAAACGTCGATAGAACGCAATTTCCAATTTCGAGGCTGGTAAAAATTGAAACTATGATAAATAATACAATTCAATGCAAACGACGAGTTAACTCGTCTCCTTCGGTTAACCGGTTAAATTGCCTGGAAATGTATAATTTAATACGCTCCAGACCGGTCCAGGAATATTCGTTTTGTTCGATTACAAGTCACCTTTGATCCTTGATCAACGTTATTGCGCGTTAATTAGCGGATTTAATGTAAACTGATTTGATCCCGTTACAGGCAGGATATTTACGATATTCCCTGTATGCGGTTTCACGCGTAATTTCGTCCTTTTCGAACAAGATGACATTTCATTTGTTCGGCACGCGCTCTTCCGTAATTGAATAAATATTGCTGCACGTAGTAATCGCGAAACAGAGCATGATTCGCCGCCGTCGAGCGAACCGATGAATTATAGATGTGCAGGAAAATCTTGAAAAAAATTCGCTCACGTACATCAAAGTTTCTATTGCGCTGTTGAGAAGAAGAAAATGACTCAAGGAACGAGTGCATGCAATAAGTGCATACAAAACGAGACGACGCGTCAACACAAGTTCGGAAACTCGCAACGATATGTTCGATTGTCGATCGAATGTGAAATCGACGAAAATGTTACGCGAAAAGAAAAAAAACGCGGCAACAGGTGTAAAATTTGTTGTTCCGTATATGTCCACGGTTTCACCTTGGCAAACGATAGAAATCTAAACAGCAGGTGAAAGGATCGAATGCATGCATACATATACATAGGAATAGGGTACGCAACCATAACCACGCCCATGACCGATCGAAACGCAGTGTGCAACAAATTATGAAATAAACAACGCGAGAGAGAGAGAGACAACGTCGACGCGCGAACACTCTAATCAACATTCTCGAATCATCGCGAAGTTATGTCCGTTGTAACAACGACTCCGGTCGGGACAGGCAAGAGATAAGTCTTTTTTAGCTCCTCTGCCGAGCTAATGTCACAATGTATGTTTCCCCATATTGCATACGAGCCGTTTATTTTGAAAGTGGCATAAGTCACTTTGTTTTTAAGTCGAGATATTTCAGGGTTTGCGTTTTAACACGTTTAAAAATATGGATGTTAACTTTCGAGAAGATTTACTTGTATTTGTTATCTCGGGATACCGATATTTTTCTCAGTATAAATAATTTCGTATAAACATTAAAAATTCACCACTTTTCATTACGGTAAAATGACTTAAGCCACTTTCGAAATAAATAGTTTAGAAAAATGACTGACATATATTAATGTTGTCCGACGTATTTTACCGAAGCGATGTTTTGAAAGGACAGTGATTTACTAAAATTGTTGAATAAATTACATATATAATAATAATTTATACCATGAACATATTTAATATAAAGGTTTGATTCAAGTATTTTTTATTTTTATATTCATAAAATATAAAAATAATTAGTACATTTTGAAACATAAGTATAAGTAATTTATATGAAAATACATCGGTTCAATTTAATTTTCGTCATCAATAGGAGTGATTAAGTCCTCGGAAATCGTGTTTTGTTTCAAATTTTTTAAATAACTGTGGTATATTGGGGGTATATAATTAAGCAAGTCCGTCATGTCTTTGTATTTTGCTGAAGAAACAGGACGAGATCCAGCGTATAATATAATATAATATATAATATATAATATATAATATATAATATATAATATATAATATATAATATATAATATATAATATATAATATGTATAATATATAATATATAATATATAATATGTATAATATATAATATATAATATATATATTATATAATATAATTGACCAAACTGCACTATTCTTTCGCACATATAAAAATAAGTCCAGTGATCACAACTTTTTTAAAAATACTGAAAATAATTCAAAACAAATACTTCACGCACACTTATCACACGTTTCGATTTCTTTTGCACTAAGCCCCGCGATTAATTTCCTGAGTACAGCGACTTACGTCACTTTCAAAATAAACATGTTTGTTATACCGTTAATTAGTAAAACTTCTCTCGAACAAATCTCAATAGTTCTCAACTTATCGATTGCAAATTCTTTTAAAATGAAAAGATATCGTTCGATTGTAATTAGCGTTACCATTAACTCGATTTTTTTGAAAAAGTGACTTATACCACTTTCAAAAAAAATAAACGGCTCATATATTGATTCCTGAAGCAACAAAACTCGTTCGATTCGTCGATCTACGAAAAGCGCGAGAAGACGCGCGTAAAATCAAAAAAACAAACGACCGCGACGCAAACAAAGAATACCTCCACGTGCACCTGGAATGCGTAATCGAGGAGGCAAACACGCGAAAAGCATCGCGTGAGTCAGAAAACGAGGAAGATCGATTAACTATCCGAGAATCTAACTTCGCGCCACTTAGAATTATTAAGCGCGTGTTTATCTCTCGGCTTGGCGCGGATCAATGTTAATGCGGCACCGCGCAAACTTCAATTTCCCGACCTTGACAGATATAAAAAGAAGCCTCGCTCTTCGAACGATCTACGACGGCTCTGCGAAAGCGAAGACAATTCCGACAATCGCATTCGTCGGTAAATAAGACCTGAGAGACGGCTGTCGAAAGCTGGGCGGTAATTTATTCGAGGATACACTCTCTATATATACGTCTCCCTAATTCGCGCTCAGATTCTGCACAAAAATGGACAATTTGGGAAGAGGAGACACGATTATTCGAGCCTTGCAGCTCGTCTTTATAGTTACCGATTGTCAACGACTATAAAAACGAGACGCGAGGCTCGAATAATCGTATCTCCTCTTCCCAAATTGTCTATTTGTCGCATTTTAGCGCGCAATCTGAGCGCGAATTAGGGAGAAATTACTGCATTTCCTATTGTCTCCCTATTAAATTCATTCATTCGTTCATTTGTTCCCGGATGGAAACCTTTGGCACAAGAGAAGAAAAACAAAAGAAACTTTATACAAAGAAAATATTGTTACGGCGACTTGCCCAAATCAAGTCGCTGTAATGTGAAACTGACCTGTTGTGAACAACTCCTTAGGAAATGATGGAAGTCAGGGGTTACCACTGAATAGTAATGTCTCCCTAACTGACACTAAGATTGTGCAGAAAAATGGACAATTTGGGAAGAAGAGACACGAGTATTCGAGCGTTGCAGTTCGTTTTTATAGTTGTTGACAATTCGCAACTATAAGAATGAGTCGCAAGGCTCGAATAATCGTATTCCTTCTTCCTAAATTCTCCCTAATTGACGCTCAGGTTGTGCACAATTCGAGAAAAGGAGATACGATTATTACGATTATTATATATATACGATTATACGATTATTGCGCCTCATTTTTATATTTGTTGATAATCGACAACAAAGCGAAGACAATTCCGACAATCGCATTCGCAGGTAAATAAGACCTGAGAGACGGCTGTCGAAAGCTGGGCGGTAATTTATTCGAGGATACACTCTCTCTATACACGTCTCCCTAATTCGCGCTCAAATTCTGCACAAAAATGGACAATTTGGGAAGAGGAGATACGATTATTCGAGTCTTGCGGTTCGTTTTAACAGTTATAAAAACAATTATAAAAACAAGGCTCGAATAATCGTATCTCCTCTTCCCAAATTGTCTATTTTTGTGGACAATCCTAGCGTCAGTAAGGGAGACATTACTGTACAGTAATTTTTAAGCATGAAAATGAATAATTTGGGAAGAGGAGATACAATTATTCGAGTCCTGCGGTTTATTTTTGTAGTTATAAATTGTCCACAATTATAAAAACGAGTCGCAAGGCTCGAATAATCGTATTTCTTCTTCCTAAATTCTCCCTAATTGACGCTCAGATTGTGCACAATTCGAGAAAAGGAGATACGATTATTACGATTATTATATATATACGATTATACGATTATTGCGCCTCATTTTTATATTTGTTGATAATCGACAACAAAGCGAAGACAATTCCGACAATCGCATTCGCAGGTAAATAAGACGGCTGTCGAAAGCTGGGCGGTAATTTATTCGAGGATACACTCTCTCTATATACGTCTCCCTAATTCGCACTCAAATTCTGCACAAAAATGGACAATTTGGGAAGAGGAGATACGATTATTCGAGTCTTGCGTTTCGTTTTTACAGTTATAAAAACAATTATAAAAACAAGGCTCGAATAATCGTATCTCCTCTTCCCAAATTGTCTATTTTTGTTGACAATCCTAGCGTCAGTAAGGGAGACATTACTGTACAGTAATTTTTAAGCATGAAAATGAATAATTTGGGAAGAGGAGATACAATTATTCGAGTCCTGCGGTTTATTTTTGTAGTTATAAATTGTCCACAATTATAAAAACGAGTCGCAAGGCTCGAATAATCGTATTCCTTCTTCCTAAATTCTCCCTAATTGACGCTCAGATTGTGCACAATTCGAGAAAAGAAGATACAATTATTACGATTATTATATATATACGATTATACGATTATTGCGCCTCATTTTTATAGTTGTTGATAATCGACAACAAAGCGAAGACAATTCCGACAATCGCATTCGCCGGTAAACAAGACCCGAGAGAGGGCTGTCGAAAGCCGGGCGGTAATTTATTCGAGGATACACTCGCGTTGAAAAGGCCGCGAATGATAAACCGGTAAAAGGGCCGTATGCTCTTGTGCTCCGGAAATGCCATAAGCCGTGAGACGTTAATCGCGGTCTCGGCGGGGAAATGGCAGGGGAGTGCTCGTGAACGTTCGCGGCCACCCCGGCGAACGTTCGAAGGACCCGTGAACCTTTGAATTCCTCGAAGGGTCATTAGGACAAAAGTATACCTGTGTCCACGATCCTTCGTAGACCTGTTGTCCCCGGACAATGCCTGGCCCGACAAGTGTTTTCGTATCTGATTGACCCATCTTTGGACGGAACACTCCGACAAACGGCTAATTTTTCTTCCAGCTAACGACCTTCGTATACCTGACGTATCCTATTCCCTTCCCCCGCCCTTCTCTGCCCCGGTCAACCCCTCCCTCAGCACCTTTGTCTTTTCGATTTTGTCTCGTTCTCGCCCCGAAGAAACAGTCTCGCAGGACAGCAGAGTCACGCGTGCACACCGTGAACGTGTTCTCCTCGATCTCTCAGCTCGTCCTCCGTCAGCCATTCTCGACCTATTCGCTACCAATCGATTATTCGTTCTCGCGGAAAGCGGTTCCATTATCTCGAAGGATGCCGAAGATAAGCGAAGTCAAAGTCGTCTTCGTTTCTGCGACGTTTCTGAGCGCAGACTCTGCCGACGCGATAGCAACAAGTTGTTCATTTTTCGGGATACTGTAATTGTCTCCCTAATTCGCGCTCGGATTCTGCACAGAAATGGACAATTTGGGAAGGGGAGACACGATTATTCGAGCCTTGCAGTTCGTTCTTATAGTTGTTGATAATCGGCAACTATAAAAATGAGTCGCAAGGGTCGAATAATCGTATTTCTTCTTCCTAAATTCTCCTTAATTGACACCCTGATTGCGCATAAAAATGAATAATAAGCAACAAGTTGTTCATTTTTCGGGATACAGTAATTGTCTCCCTAATTCGCGCTCAGATTCTGCACAAAAATCGACAATTTGGGAAGAGCAGACACGATTCTTCGAGCCTTGCAGTTCGTTTTTATAGTTGTTGATAATCGGCAACTATAAAAATGGGTCGCAAGGGTCGAATAATCATATCCTTCTTTCCAAATTCTCCCTAATTGACGCTCTGATTGCGCATAAAAATGGATAATTAGAGAATTTACGATTATTCGAGTCTTGCGCATCATTTTTGTAGTTGTTGACAATCGGTAATTATAAAAATGTGCCGCAAGGCTCGAATAATCGTATTCCTTCCTAAATTCTCCCTAATTGACGCTCAGATTGTGCACAAAAATGGACAATTCGAGAAAAGGAGATTACGATTATTCGAGCTTTGCGCCTCATTTTTATAGTTGTTGATAATCGGCATTATAAAAATGAGTCGCAAGGGTCGAATAATCGTATCCCTCCTTCCCAAATTCTCCCTAATTGACGCACGGATTGCGCACAATTCGTGTAAAAGAGATTACGATTATTCAAGGTTCGCGCCTCATTTTTATAAGTTCTTGACAATTCGTAACTATAAAAATGAACCGCAAGTATCGAATAATCGTATCTTCTCATCCTAAATCGCCCATTTTATTTTGTGGACAATCTGAGCGTCAATTAGAGAAATAAATGAGCCGTTTATTTTGAAAGTGGCATAAGTCACTTTTTTTTTTTAAATGAAAAGATACCGTTCAATTGTAATTAGTGTTACCATTAACTCGATTTTTTTGAAAAAGTGACTTATGCCACTTTCAAACTAAACCGCTCAAATACAGAGTCATGTATCAGGACATTTTCATTCCTCGCAGGCTTCGCTTCGACACGTCGACGGGTCCGTTTCAAAAAGCATCGAAGACTTTCAACAGATTCCGGCGATCGGATCCGCGTAAACCGGACGATCGAAGGTCTCGGGAAAGAACGGGGGGGCGATATGCCGGTCGCGACACGGTTTCGCGATTACGGGTCCTCGGCCGCGAAAAACGGGTTCCAGGGAGCCGTCGCGTCCGGCGGTTACGAAAAAAAATTCTCGGTACACGCCCGAGATATATGACGGAAGCAGCTAAATGCTTAAACGCTCGAAACTCCAGGCTTAAATGCCGTTGATTGCAGTAGGAGGGAAATGAGAGGTTGCACGACGAAGTCGTGTCTCGTGGCCGGAGCAGCGAGCACTGTTACAAGGCGACCGTTCCGAAGCGTACCGGTTCCGAAGCCGAGTCCTTCCTCGAATAGACCGAACGGACGATCCCGCGCGGTCCAATTCCCGATCCGAATGCTGCCGCCTTCTAGCAATCATCGAAATATCTTCGCATTCCCGGTGATTGCCTGCGCCGGCGGAGCGCGGCGAAAGGTGGACAGCGCGTGACGGTGCCCAGAGACGAGGCGACATTGTCAAATAAACCGTCGAGACGGTTTTCGCGCTCGGCGTTTCGTAAGTCGGCTTGCACAAACGACCTCTTTAGAATCCATAATACGCGCCGAATCTGCGACGGAGTTCAAAGAGAGGATCGTCCTCCGGACGAGCGCGATCTGCGCTCGACGGCGAAGCGTGGAGGAAGCGCGTAAGAAGCGCGTCTCGCAGCGTCCGCTAAGGGATGATCGGTCGGTGGATACGGTGGAAAGGAAGGAAACCCCAGGGAAGAAGGGTCGAACCAGAGGTGCAGAGTAGGGACGCCGGCGGGAGTCAGGGGGGGTCAGCGGAGTCGGAGAAACGGGTAAAGGGCGGCAGAAGTCGAAGAAAAGGGGGAGGTAGGGGGGCGAAGAGAGCGGGAGCGAGGCAGAGGGTCGGAGCCAAGGCGGAGAGAGGCGGCGCGGGACAGGTAAAACAAAAAGTCGGGAAAAAATTGGAAACCAGTCCCGCGCGGTTGGTAGATCGGGAGTCTAGCAGACTGCGCGAACGGACTCCGCTCTCTTCTCCTTTTCCACTACCATCGCTATCAACAACTACCACCACCAGCCTGTTCGGCAACGACTTACGGTAACCAACTACGCCAGAGGCTGCGGCTGCAGCAACAGCAGCAGCAGCACAACCACCACCACCACCATCGCCACCACCATCGCCACCGACTCGCTTGGCTACCATCGCCAACACCTCTTTTTCCTCCTCCTCCACCTCCTTCACCTCTTCCCCATTCCGCTTCACTCCGTTTCACTCGGTCCACGCGTCCTTCCTTAATTCAGTCCAATGAGAGCCGCTCTTCGATTCGTCGCACCCGTCACAGATCTCTCTCGCGCGTCGATTTTCAGAGGATACCCGCTCGATTCTGTTCTGCGTTGGCTCTCCCGCTGGCCTCTCTCTCGCCTGCCTCCGTCTTCACCTCCGCCTTCGCCTCCACCTCCGCCTTCGGCCGCTCCGGCTCCAGCTTCTCCGACCGCGCCGCAGAGCCGAGAGCTTCGGAGCCGAGAGGCGATCTCGACTGGAATTTCGCGAACCGGTTCTCCACCGTGGACACAACACCAGCTACGACCGGAACGGATTCTGTGTCCCGGAGAAAGTGCGTCTATCGCGTAGTGTTTGGCCAGTGCGAAACCCTCCGGCCGGAGAGGATCCCCTTTGGATCGCCATACTGGAACCGCGGAACCACGTCGTGGAACCACCTCGACTTCGAGGATACACCACCTCACGCAGCAAATATGTCTCGCAATAGTTGCAACGCGAACCGGTTGCGCGCTCTTAAAATAGTTCACCGCTTAGCATAGGTTTACCGTTTTGCCAGCTTCGCGCCGTTCACTCGCTGGAACTCGTCGCAGGACTAACAAGGTAACCAGCGATCCGTCACGGATCCTTCTTCTTCTTCTTCCGTCGATTCTAATATCGGCGAACGGTTCCGCCGAGATCCGTCCGCGTCCGCGGCGAACGTTTTCTCGCCATCGATTCGCTCGCGGTCGCACCGCGGCTTCCGCTCGGTCCGGAGATTCTCCGTTCTCGTGCGCCGCGAAACGTCGCGGCAACGCGTCGTCGTGTTTTTTTTTCTTTTCGAATCGAGGAACCGTCGACGATTGTACAGCTCGGTTGGAAAAATTCAAGAAAAATCGACGCGATTAAAGGTGCCTCGGTTCGGCAGCTTTCGCGCGCGTAAGAACGGTTCCCGCGACGATTCTTCTGGACCGATAAAACTGTTGCGTGCCAGTTTCCCGGGATTCGTTCGTGTCGCATCGTTTCCGAGGAAACGACTATCTTCTTGTCGGCCGCACGCGTCCACAGACGGCCATTTCACGGATTGATCGGAGGAGGGTGAGAGGGCCCCTTTCTATTGCTTCCGAGAACGTGGAATAGACCGCGCGTTTAAGACGTCGCCGCGGACGCGGCTGACCGCGTTCGCGCTGCGAACTGTTCGAACGGTCGTTTCGATTTGGATCGACTGCGGCGATCGATGCAAATTGATTGTAAATTATTCGAAAGCGCGGACGACCGTGTCGACGAACATGAACGAACGACGTTTCTCTTCTCGACGACACGGTGTTATGTACCGTTGCTTGTCGTGTGTGAAACTTCGATGAAATAACTTCGATGAAATAGCTTCGATCGACGAATTCCGATGATCGAGGATGAGGCGACAGGAAATGGGAGATAGAGGAGCGCCGAATGCGTTTACTGCGACGCAATCGAACTCGATTTTCCATTGAAGCGAACGAAGAAAATTGGGAAGATGAGACGAGGCGGTCGAGCTGGGAGAATATATATATATATATATATAGATATATATAGATATAGATATAGATATAGATATAGAGATATAGAGATATAGAGATATAGATATAGATATAGATATAGAGATATAGATATAGAGATATAGAGATATAGATATAGAGATATAGAGATATAGAGATATAGATATAGATATATAGATATATAGATATAGATATAGATATAGAGATATAGAGATATAGAGATATAGAGATATAGAGATATAGAGATATAGAGATATAGAGATATAGATATAGATATAGATATAGAGATATAGATATAGAGATATAGAGATATAGATATAGAGAGATATACAGATATAGATATAGAGATATAGAGATATAGACATATAGAGATATATATATATATATATATATATATATATAGACATATAGAGATATAGATATAGAGATATAGATATAGAGAGATATAGATATAGAGATATAGATATAGAGATATAGATATAGATATAGATATAGATATAGATATATATATATATATATAGATATATATATATATAGATATATATATATATATATATATATATATATATATATATAGAGAGAGAGAGAGAGAGAGAGATTCGAAAGCCCCCGATAATAGGCGAACATAGGTGCCTTCTGCGAAGCCGATCGCCGTTTGTTATTGAAGCTATTCCATCGCCTCGGGCCAGAGCAAGTCTCGACGAGACGAGGCGAGGCAAGGCGAGAGGCGGCTGTTAGCAGCACGTTTGTCCCTGGACGACGATCGCAGATCGTTTACATTTCAATACAAACTGGAATCTTTCTAAAACTGTTTTAGCCTGCCTCTCGGTCTCGCAGCGCCTCGGCGACCGTCTCCATTGTGATTCCATCGTGATTCCCTCCGGTGCATAGGACATCCGCGCGGCATTTCAATCAGTCGCCACGGAGAATAAAAATCGCGGTGCCGCGACACGCAGCGCCTGTTTTCGACTCGAGTTTCGCTCGATTCTCGTTGCGCGTCCTCGCCGAAGAACCCGCCGGCCGGCGAAGTACAGTAAATGTCTCTCTAATTGACGCTCGGATTGACCGCAAAAATGGACAATTTGGGAAGAGCAGCCTTGCGAATTCGAGCCTTGCAACTCGTTTTTATAGTTACCGATTTTCAAGATTTATAAACACTTTAAGGCTCGAATAATCGTATCTCCTCGTTCCTAAATTGTCCATTTTTCTGCACCATCTTAGTGTCGGTCAGAGAGACGTTACTGTACATATACCCAAAAATGTCTCGCAATCCGAAAGCGGCGGGTTCCTCGGGTCGTTTGAAGCAACTTCTTCCTTTACAAAAATGTTCTCCGAGGCACCGTTAACGAGTTATTAACGAAAAACAGCGACCAATAAGAATCGAGTACGGCTGACGCGAGGCGGCCCAGCCAACCAGCGCACGAAGTCCAGTTCCGCTCATTGGCTCGGTCGCCTCGCGCCAGCTGAACTCGCCTCTCATTGGCCACTGTTTTTCGTTAATAACTCGTAAACGGTGCCTCGGAGAACATTTTTGTAAAGGAAGAAGTCGCTTCGAATGATCCGAGGAACCCGCTATCTCCGGATTGCGAGACATTTTCGGGACACCCTGTACACATCGCTCGGCAAATGAAAATCAAATCGAGTCGAGCTTCGAATCGCTCGAGAGTTCAATCGTATTCGATGAACTCCCTCCGATTTCTGAGAATGCAAAGCAGCCTCGCGGCCGCGTAACTCGCGCGCAGTTTCGCGAAACGGTCGCCGTTTCGCGACGAGAGCATGATCGCGGTTCGATGCACGTCCTATGAATAGAACTTTCGCGAAAGATCGATGCCCACGTCGCATCCACCTGTTGCGACTTCTCGATAATCTCGTTGGTGCTCGAGCACGGCTCGAGCTCGCCGGCCACGGGCGATCGGCTTAAGGGGTACACGATTATTGGAAGTCGGACGATGCGCTTGGGGAAGGCGTAGAATGGCCCCTTTTGTTCAAATCCGCTTAACCGGTTCGGGATGAAATCGAATTACTCGTAAATAGTGTCTACAATTAACCGTAGCCGTAGCGTCGAAGCGGATCCAACTACTAGAAAGTGTAACCGTTGACTTCTGCCGTTCTCTAATAGTTCTCCGTAGCCCCCCTCGAGCCTTAAGCAGGGGTTTAATGAAGTGGCGCTAGCCAGGGTGGCGGCGCGGGGTCGCCACCGAGACAAAGGGACAACGGGGCCGGCAATTACCTGGAGGAAGTCATCGTAAAACTGATCCAACTCCGTCCATTTACGACTGCGCCTTCTCGAACGCGACGGTGGGGGCAACGGCGTGAAAAAAAAAACGAGGCTCGGGCTTTCGATCCTGTTAGTCGGTGGAAACGCGGTCGAGGATAAGCGCCGGCGAAAAGTTACGCGCCGGAAAAATACGACGATTTCGACGAGTTTTCAGCAATCGCGACGCAGCGTTTTTCCTTGCCGAGGTAACCGGCCGGGTCATTGGAACGGAATTCCTTTCCGACAATAATTCGCTTGAAATATCGTAGGACGCGCGATTATACGCGATATAAATAGTCGGTTAATTGGCACGTTCGAAACCCGCAATTATTACGCGACCGGCGATCGTTTTGCATGAGATTATCGGTCCGCGCGCGTCCTTTCCTTCTCGGGATCGTGTGCTTTTCATAGACCAGATAGATTCCTCGCATCCTTCGCCTGCGGCGGAACACTGTTGGATCCGTTGCATACGCGAGATTCTGTTGTTTTTTTTCTATGCGGCGACGATGTGTCTACGCACGTTACAAAAGACACATGTCTGCGGCCGGTACTCGTAACTGTGGTAGAATTGCAAGCTGTTTCAAAGAAATTTACGGTAATTTCTCCCTAATTCGCGCTCAGATTGCGCACAAAAGTGGACAGTTTGGGAAGAGGAGGTACGATTGTTCGACACTTGCGTCTCGTATTATAGCTCAACAGCTAACTATCGCTAACTATACAAAAAATACAGCAATGTTTCTCTAATTCGCGCTCAGATTACGCACAAAAGTGGACAGTTTGGGAAGAGGAGGTACGATTGTTCGACACTTGCGTCTCGTATTATAGCTCAACAGCTAACTATCGCTAACTATACAAAAAATACAGCAATGTTTCTCTAATTCGCGCTCAGATTACGCATAAAAGTGGACAGTTTGGGAAGAGGAGGTACGATTGTTCGACACTTGCGTCTCGTTTTTATAGCTCAACAGTTAATTATCGCTAACTATAAACCGATCGCTAACTATACAAAAAATACAGCAATGTTTCTCTAATTCGCGCTCAGATTGTGCACAAAAATGGACAATTTGAGAAGAGGAGGTACGATTGTTCAACACTTGCGTCTCGTTTTTACAGCTCAACAGTTAACTATCGCTAACTATAAATCGTTCGCTAACTATACAAAAAATACAGCAATGTTTCTCTAATTCGCGCTCAGATTGTCCACGAAAATGGACAATTTGGGAAGACGGGATACAATTATTCGAGCCTTGCAGCTCGTTTCTATAATTCTTGACAACTCGTAACTATAAAAATGAACCATAAGGATCGAATAATCGTATCTTCTCTTCCTAAATCGTTCATTTTTGTGGATTTCGATCTGCTTACGCAGATAATATTTTCATACGGTGACCAGATGACCGAGCAGTACAGTAATTTTTCCCTAATTCGCACTCAGATTGCACATAAAAATGGATAATTTTGTGAAGAAGATTTTTACGTCTCGCTTTTATAGTCGTTGACAATCGGTAACTATAAAATCGTAAAAATATAAAAACATAAAATCGGTAAAATGTAATCGTATCTCCTCTTCCCAAATTGTCCATTTTTGTGCGCAATCTGGGCGCGAATTAGGGAAAATTTAAACTATAATAATTAATTAAAATATATTTAAACTATATCAAATTAAACATATATAAATTTAAACTATAATAATAATTAATTAATTTAACGTCTAATTTAAACTATAGTATCTCGGAGCAAAATTACGGCGATCCATGTGCACAGAGGACCTTATCCTCGTCTGGACAGAAAATGTACCTCGAGAATTCCCATTAGAGAATTGAAGATCGCGACGGCAGAATGGACGACGAAGACGCGAAGATCCGAAATTCGTTCTTTCGACCATATCCATCCCCCCCTAAATAACATCTGGACTCGTGTTCATGCATATTCTTAATAACCTTAATCGAGCTTCATAGTCGTAATCAACGCGATTCACGGTCCTCTCGCTACTTCACGCCGTCGCAGGAAGCCGCGAGTGTTCAACTTCGAAGACCGTCCCAGTACTTTTCCGTTGCCGCGCGCGAACTTTGGTTTCATATCGGTGCACTTTCTTTTGCAGACCATCATGACGAGTTGGAGCAGGACGCTTATCGCGGGCATCGTCGGGATCTTGTTTCTAGTGATCGCGAGGAATTACACCGAGGCTTGCAACGAGGCGATCTGCGCCAGCGTGGTGAGCAAGTGCATGCTCACGCAGAGCTGCAAGTGCGACCTGGTCACCTGTGCCTGCTGTAAGGAATGCTTCTCTTGTCTCAGCTACCTCTACGACGAGTGTTGCTCCTGCGTTGGTGAGTATCCTCCCTCTTAACCGTTTGAGACCCAGGGGATATTGAAAAAACACCGTCGAAGAATCCCAAACAGCGCAACCGCGCTTTCTCTAAACGAGCACGAAAAGACCTCCAAGCAGCGCGATAGCGCTTGTTTTGTTTTATGTCGAGAAATACCAAGCGGCGCAATAATAATGAATTAAAAATTGATATTTTGTAATGTATTATTGCATTATTATAGTATTATTCTACCTATTGTAAAATGTAGTATTTACATGAACCAGTTAGCTGTGGCGCCTCCATTTCATAGCACGCACCTACAGAGTGCCCCAAAAATGTCTTGTAATGCGAAAATGGTGAATTCCTTAGGTTATTTGAAGTAACTTTTTCCTTAGCGAAAGTGCAAACCGCGGCTTCGTTTACGAGTTTTTAATGAAAAACGCCAACCAATAAGAAGCGAGCTCTGCTGACGCGAGGCGGCCGAGCCAACGAGCGCGCGAAGCCCGGCTCCGCTCGCTGGCTCGGCCGCCTCGCGTCAGCAGAGCTCGCTTCTTATTGGTTGGCGTTTTTTATTAACTCGTAAACGAAGTCACGGTTTGCATTTCCGCTAAGGAAAAAGTTTCTTCAAATAACCTAAGGAATTCACCATTTTCGAATTGTGAGACATTTTTGATACACCCTGTAGGTGCGCGCTCTGAAATGGAGGCGCCACAGCTAACTGGTTCATGTAAATACTACATTTTACAATATGTCTCCCTTACTGACGCTGAGATTGTCCAGAAAAATGGACAACAATTTGGGAAGAGAAGATACGATTATTCGAGCCTTTTTATAGTTACGAATTGTCAACAACTATAAAAACAAGCTTCGTGGCTCGAATAATCGTATCTCCTCTTCCCGAATTGTCCATTTTTGTGTACAATCTGAGTCAAACACATCTGACTGGTTAAAAGAAGCTGTGCGATGTGCTTGCTTCAGTAAATCTGAGCGCGCTTCGACAATCGATAACGCGCCGTCAGTTGCGTCCACAATGTTCGAAATATGCTGGATTTTCTCTCGACATACAATCTCAACAGCGCGATCGCGCTGCTTGGGGACTCTTACAGTTAATTTGGAAAGCGTTCTCCGATAGAAAGCGACCGATAACGGATTTCGTTGTCTCCGATAGATCTCTGTCCGAAGCCGAACATCACGGACAACCCGTTGAGCAAGAAGTCCCACGTGGAGGACTTCAGCGAGCCGATGCCGGGCCTGTTCCAGGCTCTGACAGCCGAACCGGACGCGCACGAGCGCTGGCTCACGTTCACGTTTCCGGTGGACTTCGACATGTCGCTGTTCACGCCGAAGCACGACAAAGAGATGAAGTACCATATGCGTGGGTATTCCGTAGTTCCCGGCTTTCGCTCCGGAGTTTCTCCCGGCCGACGGCTTACAGAGGATCGATTCGTTTTACAGAGACCGCCGACGAGGAGGCTCATCCCTTGAAGCCGAACGTGATGACGGTGAACTGCACGGTGGTGTTCATGGCTCAGTGCAATTCTTGGAACAAGTGTCGAGCGTCCTGCCAGAGCATGGGTGCCACCAGCTACAGATGGTTCCATGACGGCTGCTGCGAGTGCATAGGGGACACTTGCATCAACTACGGGATCAACGAGTCCAGGTGCATACACTGTCCACTGGACAAGGAGGACGACGAGCTGAAGGAACAGTACGACGACTACGGCCAAGACGACGACGATCTGACCGACGAAGCGATGGACTAACGGGCTAACCGTCCCCGCCCCGACCAAATGACATTCTTTCGCGTTCCTTTAATGCAGTCTGCAATGTGTGTTGTGCGCCCGCGTTCCCGGTGACGAGACTTTCGCGGAGAAACCTCGCGAGTCGTGACTCTCTTTGGCTCGCGTGGCTTTGTTGTGTGGTGTATCGAAATCAATGACATTTTTCTTTTTTCGTGGTACTAGCTTTTATAGAACAAACGAGACGAACAATTTCTCCCTTGAAAAGGGACCAGGCTCGTTAGGTAATGTAATTTATAAATTATCACGGTTCACATGGCTCAAAGTCATTGACTGTTGACCGTCCGTATTTAACTGACCAAACCGACGGTCGGAGATACATAGAAGTGGTCTTGCGAATCGAATATAGCTTTTACATATGTGGAATGTACGAGGGTAAATCCTGGTTAAATATTCATTTTTTACTATGCGCTATTTTCATCGATACGCGATGGATGGTAAAAAATGAATTATTCGATCACACGATTTTACCTTCGTACGAAATTTACGAGCCGTTTCAAGTCTTCCTGTTCCGAAACTTGCCCTGGGTAGGGTGACATCAACGCGCCCGGTAAATGTTTTAACGGTGCGGCGAAGTCGAATGTGACTGAGAATCGTCGATAACATCGAAATCAAAGCAGAAATCGCATACAGTCGCTCTTGGTTTTCATTTTATCGTAGTCACGAATTGTCGAACACTCGGTACGTGTAAGTAGTAGTCCTACTGCGTCGAATTTTTAATACTTGTCCGTGCCATATGAATAGAATCGTACACTTATGAGATTGTTCTTGGCCCCTCCGACGCACTATATATGCCTGTCGATCTTTTCGCTTGCACGGCAAATATTGTCTGTGTTCGAATCAATGTCTTCCTACCGCTCGACCGATCGATAGAACAGCGGAGAATGCATCTGAAATGTGAACAGGACAAGTGGGAGCATGCGATTCGAAAGGTACATGGAGAATATGTGCCGTTGATATGATGTACATAGAAATAATCAGGTCGGAGGGATTGCGATATGATACGATATGGTTTAATACTGCACTTGATTACGCCAATGCACAACATTGAGACAATACGAAGGATCGAACAGGTATATTCTCGAAGTAATGTCCAATTCATGCGATTAAATGTAAATAAAACTATTAGTATATATATATATATATCTATATATCTATATAGATACTTAAAAACTGCGGATACCGTTAAAGCTTTATGAACAGTGGATCCCGAGATCGAAAGACCACTACAAAAATAACGACGAGAGCAATCCGTTTCCCCCGGGGAATTTTTTAACAGACTAGAGAGGGGACACCGAATCGATATCAAATAATCATTCGTGGCTAGACTAGTGTAAATAATATTTTGTTTTTTTTCAAAATCGTTAGAATAAAGTTTTATAAACAAGATTCCACTTCGTGGCAATTTTCCATCCCCCGAATGATTATGTACCGATGCTGCGCGCGATACACAAACACACAATCGTTCAACTCTACAGTGTTATATTGACCATCAAACGGCCGCGTTTCACGCGTTCCTTCAACGATCGTATACATTAATCAATAGTGAACGCACTATTCGCGTCAGTTACCGTCTCTCTCGCGCTTATAAAACAAGCCGATACCGAACGATTTTGATCGTTCCGATCGTTGGGAGATTGGCTACAGCCATCCGGAAGAAAGCACGTAGAACCGGTCGCCTCTGGGGAGAGGTACCAAATATTTATACAGGCGGATGATCGTCCTGTGTCTCGTTGCTCTCCGGCAATTTAATGAAAGGCAAGTCGCTGCCGCTCCACATCGAATACAACTGAGATCTCGCGCATTCCTGAAATCGATAGAGTTTCTCAATACACAGACAATTGTAAACACTCGAAATGAAATCCGTGTTAATTACCCCACCACCGGCGCTCTCGGAACCTGAACGACTATGGGCTGATATGCAAGAGTCTGTCGAAGAGCTGCTTTTACGAGACGGTAACATATTATCTACGGTACCTAGCGAGGAAATGAAAAGTCACGAATGATCCCTTTTATTTGACGGTTTGTTCGTTGTCCGCAATGCGTACGCTTACCGAGTTCCGCCTCTCTATGATCGCTATGCGAATGAATGCTATCTTTGCTGTCTGCGTGACTACCGCTGGCTACGCTATGCTCTGTAACAGAATTCCAAGCAAATAATATTAGCTGGTCGAGCGAGCATCGGATGCGAATCGAATCGTACCTGAATCTCTATGCTCTCCGCTGTGTACACTTTGTTCGCTTTCGCGACGTCCCGATTGATCAGAGTGCTCGCTCGAGTGGGAATCGTGCGGCCAACACCTCAACGGGCCTACTTTGCGTGATCCGGGCCAAATCATCGTGTCGTAACTTGATTCAAAGTTGCACGTCGTCAAAGTTACGCCCGGAATATGATGATTGGTGTAAGCTGATAGCTGATTTAATGGTCTAACTCCTATTGGAGACATTAGGAGAACTTGTGCGTAAGTAGCATTTATTCTTAAAATAAACATAGTTGATAAGTGACTCCTATTCTTTCGTTTCGCGTATACACATACCTGGTTTGCAAGATAACAATTGAATTGCCTCCTGCAGGCCATCCTGACTAGCCATGGTGGAAGTTTTCCAGATCGTATCCGGTGTAGCCGATCGACTTCTGTCTTGATGAGGAACCCTTAGCCTTGATCTGGCGTCCTGTCTTGGCCAGTCTGTGATATTTCGACAATCCCATGGCATGGACCACCTTCTCATCGTGTTCTCCGACGCTTCTCCCGACATTTCCGCGGCTGCTGTTTCCGACCATCTCCTCTGAACCTTTGCGAACAATTAAGGGATTAATCTACTCTCAATCTCAGAATTGTTCGTTCGGATAATAGAATTTACCTGCAGAGGAAATAAAGGATATGGTAATGGTGACCTATGACAGTTCTGCACCGACTGTTGCGTCGATGACGAAGACACTAGTGGCGGTGAACTATATAATCTTTCAAAGCACTGTTGTAAAGATGCAATGTCGCATTCGGCAGTACCACTTTGTGAACACGAGCATTCGGCCATTCCACCTGACAAGTAATTCTCTTTTAATAACTGGTAGACTGCAGATTGTACGGAAGCGTGTCGAAAATGAATGGATGAAATTTGAGATGATGGAAAGATGAAGGAAACTTAAACATGCAGATGATTTTCATTTTGCTTAATCAACGACGATTGGCTCTCACCTAGACACTCACAGCAAGCAACACAGAATTGGTATTGCAAATTTATGAAAGTTAATAAATTATCTCTAAGTATGTCCTGAAAACAGTAGTATTCAACATGATAAGGTGTAACAATTTGTTTACGATTCAAGCCGAATGAAAAACAATTACATACATGTTTGTCCCCCTCGTTGTCTCGAGTTTCATGATCTCTCAAAGCAGAGATAATGTGATTCTTTACTGTATTACTGGCCACGTATGTTGCTTTTGTAAGCTCTTCCCAACCAGCGAGGCATTGTCCAGTTAATCGACATTGCGCAGCTGTATCGTGAGCAGACAAAAGAGTTTGTAGCGACTGAGCCAACTTTGCACCGGCTGTGCATAGGCCATTGAGCGTCTACATCAAACAACATGATTGGTTTTCATATTTACTAGCTAAATATTCGTAAAAAAACCACGTACCTGTAAGTACACTAGCCAATTACCAAGACACTCGTTCACCTCTAATTGAAGTTTAGATACTTGATTGTCATTGGACTTTGGTTCTGTTCCACCTTCTGCCATATTTACATAATTTAAAACCTTGGATTTTGCGCCGAGTTTAGTCACCTAATTACATAAGTAAGTATTTAGATTTTTGTCTCCACGGTGAAGGCATCAGGGTCTTTCTAAAGATTCTGAAAATTTCTTGAAATACTTTCGAATATTCCATTCGAAACTGCACAATTCGATTGTCCCAAAAATATTGATAAAATGTTATATTCGCAATTATTTTACGATACAGTGACGAAAATCCAGTATACAACAAATTTATCTGGGATGAGACCTCGGTGTGCCATTGCGAGGTTAAGACGATTTGGTAAATAGAAGGACGTGGGAAAGTAAAGGAAGACAAACGCGTAAGCTTCGATCACCGATAAACAATACGGCAATACACACGATAAGCTGTGTTGTGTATCTATCGTTACGGTAGATGATCAATGAAGGTTTCGGAGAACAAATTTTGTAACAGAAACTATCGCGAATCGATGACTTACATGTTTTCTTGATATTCGGCGTGTGTCCTCGGTAATAAATTAAGGTAAAAAAGAAGAATCACAGATTTCGCTTTGGCGACGAAGCACAGCTACCGGCACCATCGTAACCCGGCTTGTGCATAACTCTTCGCTCGAATCCAACGGTGCCGAAAGCGAAACGAATCCGGGGTACGCGGCGGCAACGCTCGTCTGCGGGTTTACCTTTGAACAGGACATTTAATACAAAGTTTCTTGACCAGATGCCGCCATTTGTACCCGCCATTTATCTGTGCACACATAGCAACACTACATTATAGAGATATGTACGTATGCACATACATCGATATAACACATGTACGTATTATCTACGTTTTGTTGAAAATTTTTAGAACTCCGGGAGCTCCATCGTCGTTTTTACATCGCGTAAAACATTATTGATAGTTCACGAGTTTAGACCTAGAATTGAATATTGTTTTCACATCGAATACCGTTGAAATTTTTGAAATTAATGCTGGAAGATCGTTCTTTACGATAGACCTATTTATGATTGTAGTACAATTCTAAATCATATCGAAAAATCATTCTCTATCGTATCAATATTTTATGAAAGGTGATCTATGTACATTTACATGTAAAACGTAAATTAAAAGTATGTATTTCTATATTGTATAATATTTGATAAATGGAAGTAATTTGAGAGTCAAACAAATATATTCAGGGCACTGAAATATTCAGAGGCATTTTCTACACCCATATTACGCTATGAAACCATATTTATTGTAGCAAATGTAAAGAAACTCGCATATGTTTTACAAAAATATGTGTCACAAGAAAAATTGACACGAAATCAGTTGTTGGTTGCGAGACAGTGGCGCCTCTCGCGGTGCAATCAAGAATCGTTCAGGTGTTCGAACAGCGCCAATTAGCATAATGGCAAAACGCACAAACTTTTTGCACAAACGAGTGACAGAAGCGCCAAAGCTAACAGACAAAATTACCGACAGTTGATTTTGGCTAACGTGAACAGTTCGAACATTTTGCCACTAGGCTTTGAATCTTCCATGACTCCGATATACAGTCTCAAAATAACAATAAATGCAATATATACATAAGATAGAATTTCAAAATATTTATGCATTTTAGTTGTCTATACGAAGGATAAATACGCATTATAAAGCAAAAAGTATATCGAGCTAGTCAATGAACAAGTGCAAACGCAGATAAATTGTGTTTTTCATCATTATAATATTATGATTCATATTGTACTCCTACTATGTACTTTCATACATAAGAAAACCGATGTTCCACAATGACGAAGCACAACAGAGGTATCTCTGCCTTTTTAACTTTTCAACGAAATCTGCTTCTTCGTGCTTCGTCCGCATAACATTTGCATTCTCGCGAACGAAAAGTTCGACATTTCTAACCAATTCTAAAGCGCGTTCCATCGTACGAGAACGTACTTCGGTATTCTTGTGAAACATGAAAAATTAGCGAATCATGCTCTATCTTTTTGTAGGAGAGTGTACATGTATTTCTGCTTTTTTAACTTTTCAACGAAATCTGTTTCATTATGGTTCGTCTGCATAACATTTGCATTCTCGCGAACGAAAAGTTCGACATTTCTAACCAACTCTAAAGCGCGTTCCATCGTACGAGAACGTACTTCGGTATTCTTGTGAAACATGAGAAATTAGCAAATCATGCTCTATCTTTTTGTAGGAGAGTGTACACAACCGCGTGAACTCTTAACTCGATCGGGCATCTATTCGGCGGCAATCGGCCGAATTCTGGCCGTGCTTCGTTTCTTTGAGAAATCGAAACGAAGACACGAGGCTCGCCGAGGTGAAAGGGGCCCCAAGTCCCAAGCTCGAGCGCTCGCGAGCGCGTACCAGTGACGTATACCGTTGATAAAAAAAGAAAAGGACGGAGCGTACGACAGAGCGAAAGGCTGGAGGCCGAAGCTGCGAGTGGGACAGGTGAGAGAAGTTGAAACGAGAGATCAGAGAGAGAGAGAGAGAGAGAGAGAGAGAGAGAGAGAGAGAGAGAGAGAGAGCGAGATAGATATATATATATATATAGAGAGAGAGAGAGCGAGATATATATATATATATATATATATATATATAGATAGAGAGGGAGCGAGATAGATAGATATATATATATAGAGAGAGAGAGAGAGAGCGAGATAGATATATATAGATAGAGAGGGAGCGAGATAGATAGATAGATAGAGAGAGAGAGAGAGAGAGCGAGAGAGAGATAGAAAGAAAGAGAGAGAGAGAGAGAGAGAAGTTGAGAGAGCAGAAACGCGATCGCGCGCGAGGGACATCGTGACTCAGGTGGGGGGAGCCGATGTGGTAAGAGGTACGGCGGAGAGGGGATTAACGGTAAAGTCGGTGTAACCTTATAGCAGTGTTTTTCAACCTTTTTTTCGTTTCAGGCACCACCCTAACGTTTCGATATCCTATTGTAGTCCGTGCCGTCTCTACGTAAACGGTGGTGCTCCTTAAACGTCGTCCACCATCGTTGGCCACCTGGGAACAATGAAAACGCGCACGCCGTTCTGCACGCCCGAAACCGTGCGTTGCCTTTGATTTACAGACTTTTTCCGTTCCGGCAATTATCTGCTCGCCTTCGCGGAAAGACAAATTATGTTCACCGCTCGGAGCGTATTTCTTGGCGGAGGCTGCTCATTGTCCACGCCGTTCGCGCCGCATTATTCGAACGACACGGTTCCCGAACGAGCTCATTGTCACGCAATAAAATCATCCGCTAACGACTATATATATATACTAATTTTCCTCGTCTTCTTATCTATTCCGAGTCATCTGGCATTGGGTACGCGGCTCGCTATGGAAACGGAAAGTAGCCGGCTAAATTGGAACAATTGTTTTGCCAGCGCGGCTGGAAAGAATGCAATATCCGGCATTCATTATAATTTCATTAAAATCTCCGCACTCTATTTACTTTCTACGCGGGCAAGAAACGACAGTGTCTCGCGGAGAGAAAGGAAAGGGGAACGGGAGAAAAGCGGCACATCTAGATTCGGTTTAACCAGCAAATTATAATCCATGAATCCGTTGAACTAGGCAGAAAACAGGCCGCTGTTCAGCCGACGACGACGTTTCTAACGAGCAGACCGCGTACACGCTTGCGCGCCCGTATCAATCGAGAATGTGAGAAACCCGATGAAATATGCAGTGTACAATTAGATTTAATAATGCTTTCGCTTTATACCGTGGCATAGTGATCAGAAGAGAAAATGAACTCGCCTCGCCAATGAGCAAGAAAATCCGCTTTTAGCGTAACCGCGCTCCGGTTTTTAAAGTTGCGAGGCGGGAGAGAGGAACAGAGGAAGAGAGAGAGAGAGAGAGAGAGAGAGAGTTTCTCGAGCAGGTGTCCGAGGCACCATCGAGAATGGGAATCACTGATTCGCGGCGGTATCTCAACGTCGGGAACCATTTCGTCGTCACTGACCACGGCCGGCAGCGCGGCTTTTTTCCCTGGAAACGGGTTGCCAGGACGTAGGCAGCAGGCAGCTGACGCAGGACTTCACCATTTTCGCGTGTCCCTCGCTCCATACCCGACACCGTGGCGTCACCAGTCGAATAAACGAGCCGGAAAGAGGGGCGCACTTGTCGAAAACAACATTGCCGAGACGAACGCGACAACAGATGCGAATGCAGTAATGTCTCCCTTACTGACGCTCGGGTTCTCCACTAAAATGGATAATTTGGGAGGAGGAGATACGATTATTCGAGTTTCGTTGCTCATTTTTATAGTTGTTGGCAGAATAATCGTATCTCCTCTTCCCAAATTGTACATTTTTATACTTAAAAATTACTGTACAGTAATGTCTCCCTTACTGACGCTAGGATTGTTCACTAAAATGGACAATTTGGGAAGAGGAGATAGGATTATTCGATCCTTGTGATTCATTTTTATAGTTACGATTTGTCAAGAATTATAAAAACGAGCCGCAAGGCTTGAATAATCGTATCTCCTCTTCCCAAATTGTCCACTTTTCTGAGCAATCTGAGCGCGAATTAGAGAAACATTACTGTATTTTTTTTTATAGTTAGCGATCGGTTTATAGTTAGCGATAGTTAGCTGTTGAGCTATAAAAACGAGACGCAAGTGCCGGACAATCGTACCTCCTCTTCCCAAATTGTCCATTTCCGTGGACAATCTGTGCGTCAATTAGAGAGACATTACTGTACTTCTCTTTCCTTTTCCGAGCACGCGTCCGCATTTTCGCTCGCGACGGTCGCATTTTCAAACATCGAACGATGGCTCCGTCGTAAATTTTATATATATATATATTTCCAAGAAGAAACAAGTAATCGAACCCTCGAGAGCGGGTCAGCGAGATCGTTTCAGCTTTATTCAAATTTATGCGAATCTCGTTGCAACCGAGCCGAAGAGTCGTTCCCCTCTCGAGCCGGGATTGTTAAACTATTTACCATCGACGTCGTCGCGCGAAAATGTTAGCACTTTCGAAACCCAAGCCAGCACTTCGTGGCGTCACGTTTTACAATCCGCTAATGTTTCTATCGGCCGCTACTGGTTTACGGAAGAAATACGGTATCGGCCATTAAGTGGGTAATCGTCGGCGCGCACACGCGCGAGTATTTGCGTTACCGCGGTACATACTCCGATTCTGTATAATTTTCCGCGCCTCTGTAAATCGTTACGCTCGCTCGCCAAGCGGGAGAAGGCAATTAACTTTTTCTAAATCAATCGATCCATCCGCGCGCTGTAATCACGCTGCTCCAGTAAAAGTTCCTGCTCGACCGTATGTTAATCTTGTCTCACCTTGAAAGCGTTACGTTATAGAATACGTTAAACGCCGACTGCGTTAAAAACGCGCGTTCACGCAGTCTTTTCGATCCGGATCCGCGACGCGACAGGGAACGAAATCGGTGGATGTTCCGTGTTCACGATTGCTTCATCGTGGGAAGCGGTTGCAGCCCGTCGAAACTCGAGTAAAACGAAATCGCAGTGTCGCGGTGGATGGTAATGCCTGCTTGGATCGACACGCGTTCGTTTCTTGCGTCGGTCGGACAACCGTTTTTCGACCAGAATCGTTTCTCGCTCGGTTCGCGATCGCGGAGAAATGCGAGTTTAAAAGGCGCCGTGAAAGATCGGGCATTTCGCGCTGAAGAGGCTGGCCGGCTCGGCTCGGCGAGAAAGAAGTTTCTCGTTAAAAAGAGGAGGAGAAGGAGAACAAAAAAGTGAGACAAAGCCGGTGGTGGCGGCGTGTCCGGTGGTGCAAGACACCTCCTATTCTCGCAGCCGGTCATAAGGCGAAAAGTCGAGAGGAACGTGTAGCCGAGCGTAGGTTCCCCCGTAGCGGGGCCCGGCTGGATGCACGGGCATACGGCTGTGCACAGCAAGGTACACAGCAGCGTACTTTCATAATGTCGAAGGAGTACAGGAGACCCGAGGCCCCGTGGCACTCGACGGACGGCTAGTGAAGGGAACGGATCGTCATAGTCGGTCGACGCTCGAGGCTCGACCAAACGGCCAGCGAAAATGCCGTCCGCATAACGCCGCGTCGCGCTTAACGGTCTCCGGTAACAGGTGAATCGACGACGATTTCCGGGAATCGGTGGTGAGTTTTCAGCGGAGTTTACTCGATCGGAGAACCGGACGAACACGTTTAGCCGGAGAGAGAGAAAGAAACACCCAGAGACACATCGCGCGCGCGCGCGAGACGTCATGAAGAATCTGGAGGAGCGTTATCGCGTCGAGGCGCGAACCGCCGATCGGTCCCATCGCGCCGATTGACCGAACGATGTGGAAGGACGATCGTCGGACCTCTTGATCCCGGTGACCAGAGAGACTAGAAGTTAGCGCGCGGTGATCATCGGTGCGAAGCGCAAAGAACGCTTTTCCCTTGGATTCCCGTTCACGGACTCGTCGAAGGCTCGTCTCGTCGGCTAGCTTGCCCCGGCCGCGAAGCATTCCAGTGTAAACACCGCGAATCGTCGTCGACGCATTAACGGACAAGCACGTTGCGCGCTCGAAACGAGTTTTCTCGATCGGTGCCGCGGGCGCGACCGACACGAACAAAGAAACTTCTCGTGAAAGTTGCCGCGAGGTGCGCGGGATAAAGAGTGTTCTCCCCGGTAGCGCGGGCATCGCGCGTCGTGCCTACATCGCGGATGATCGCGACCACGGCCAGTGAGTGCTCAATGTGATCCCGCCTATCGTCAGAGGCCAGCAAACGACATCATATCGAGGATGACGCGAGAGATTCTCCTGTCCCTTCTGGGGATCCTCGTCGTGGGCGCGGAAGGCACGTATTCGTCCGAGTCACATTTCTCCGGAGCCGACAGGCCCCGGTCGGGCCCCGCTCCCCCCTCCTCCGATCATTTACTCGGGCACGTACACTTTGCTTCGGTCGCGACGACTCGTTCCGTCTCGTTTCATATGACACGAGGTATTCGGAAGAAAGCTGCCGTAAATATGCCAGATCCGAAGATTATCGTTCGATGTACGCGGCCACGCTCGAGCAGCCTATACTTTGGCGCCGAGTGAAACGGGATCTTCTCTTTTCTTGCGGCAAAAGGAAAACAGAGTCGGCAACGAGGAAGAGATACGCGACTCTCTCTCTACGCGCGTTTTCTCGCGCGGTATTCCCTGCGATCTACTCGAACGGAAATCGGATGTATCGAGCGTCCGCGCGCGCGAGTCGATATCTCCGGGTCCGTTGAACCGCGCATGGTCGAATATCGGCGCCGGGAACGAATCGCAGGAATTTCGTATCCGACGATTCGTTCGTTCGTAGTTTTCCATCTGTCTCTGCGCGCTCCGTTTGTCCACGGACACGCCGAGGAAAGGAATACGAGCGGACAAAACAGGTACCGCCCACTCGGTTCTCTCGTCCACGCGGATTTTCTGGTGTCTCGAGGTCACCCGGTGTATCCGCCTCGAATAAAAGCCGCGCAGGTCCCCGTCGCTTTGCCTGTCGCGGCTGGCCTAAACCTTGCGAATTCCATCCGATTTTTTCATCTCTTTCTGCGAAGGGAAAAACAACCGGGCTATTTTCGTCCGAGGACATCGGATAGGAGATGATGTCGCGGAGAAGAAGGCGACACACGGTATCGAAGCTCTTCGGCCCCGAAACAGAAGCGGCGCGATTCGGCCAAATCGGCGCGGCGAGGCGAGGCCGAGCGCGCGGAGCCGCGCGTTCGTCGAGCGTGAAAGCGGAAATAGGGTGTTTTCGTGTACGTTGCCGTTTGCTGGCAGCCTGGCGAATATGTACTGTGCGCCGCCGGTTAGGGCTGGGCCCCGATCGATCCGATTTCGTGTTTTCCCCCCGGACCGAGAATTGGTCGACTTAGTTTCAGCGGGACTGGTCGGCCGAGTCCGAAGCTGGTTTCGCCTTTTGTAACTCTTATTCTACTAGGTGACCTACATGAAACACCTTGATAGTCCGAACACCGTTTCTACGTCGCGCCTATTTAACGGCCACGCGCGGTATATTACATTCGCGGCGCCGGATTAGCTCGCCGCGAACACGTGGACGGACACCGATCGTTTCGCCGGGGGTGCGCGATTTATCTTGTCGCCGGTCGGCTGTTTCGCGTGTCGAACTGCCTGTTTCACGGCACTTTCGATTCGTCGTCATCGACACAAATTTAGCGAACGTACCCACCCAGTCCGTTTACGTCAGGGGTGTCAAACTCAAAAGCTAACTTGGGCCACATAAACAATGCTTAACTTTAGGTGGGCCGGAAAAAAAGATCAATGTTCATAGAAATAAATATTTTTATTTTGACTAGTACATTGTAATAAACATATATAAAGTTAAATTATCGTTTGCGTCCTGATACTTGGCATCTCTCTCTTCTCCGATACTATCTTTCCTATTTCGGGAGAAATTTGATTGGCCGAGACTACTTTCAAAATTTCTAATTCACGTTTCTATTTTATTTCTACTTTGCGTCGGATATGTTGACTGGGCCGCAAAAATGTTCATCTCGGGCCGCATGCGGCCCGCGGGCCGGGAGTTTGACATCCCTGGATTACGTCATCCGGCCGCGCTAATGCCGCCGCCGGCGCGAACTTTCATCCGCGCCGGACAAAAACGCGTAGGAAGGACGTATCTTTGGCGTTAGAGCGATTTACCAGGAAATTACAGCTTCGAGGACGATAATTGATGCCCGGTGTTGCTTCGAGTATGCGTTTATTTATTACTTGGTAATGAAGGGGGTGGTCGGTACGAAGGACAGGCAGCCGTTAACTATTAATTAACTCGAGACGTTCATTTTTCTAAGGCACAAGTTTTGTCGTGTCTCGAGAATCGAGATTCGTTTCAATTACAGTAATGTCTCCCTCTAATTGACGCTCGGATTGTCCACAAAAATGGACAATTTCGGGAGAGGAGATACGATTGTTCGAGCTTTGCGGCTCGTTTTTATAGTTACGGATCGTCGATAATTGTAAGAAGGAGGCGCAAGATTCGAATAATCGCGTTACCCTTTCACAAATTGTCCATTTTTGTGTACAAGCTAAGCGTCAATTAGGGAGAATTTACTGTACCAGTTTATGTTCTTTCGAGAATCGTCAACAAATCGTCTGGAACATTCGTTGAACGCTATATCGCCTCAAAACGAGAGAATCGTGTCACATTATACAGTAAATTCTCCCCAATTGACGTTCAGATTATACAGTAATGTCTCTCTAATTGACGCTCAGATTGTCCACAAAAATGGATAATTTTAGAAGAGAATATGCGATTATTCGCGATTCATTTTCACATAGTCACGAATTGTCAACAACTATAAAAACGAGCCACGAGGCTCGAACGATCGTATCTCCTCTTCTCAAATTGTCCATTTTTCTGCACAATCTGAGCGTCAGTTAGGGAGATATTATTATACTGCGATAATAACAGCTTGAATAGGATTTTTAGAAATATTAACACATTAACCCGAGAAAGATAACCTACGTCGCAGAGGCGCCTGCGAAGACTGTTGATTTTTGTTAATTTTTCCTAGAGGTCTAGTGATTTAAGTTTAAAATTACTTAAAATATAAAAAAATATAATATAAATGCATTTTATTTTTACAATAATGCCAAACCTTTAAAATGACTAGATCAACTTAAATAAATATCCATTGTTAAGTATAAAATTGACGCCTTAGAAAAGCATGCGCCTCTGAAGCGTATGGTTATCTTTTACGTACGTTGTCATATGGTTATCTTTCTAGGGTTAAAGGCGGGGGATCTTGACGAAAGTATGCTAGGTAACGCGGCGACCGCCCCGCCTCGTTTTTTGTCCTAGAGCGGGCGATATTTTGTGTAATCATAAAAAAATTTAGACTTAAAAAAGTTTATTTAAACTCTTAAAACTAAAGGAACTAAACACTAATTACAAAAAATGTTTTAAAGTACATATTTATGAGAAGTCGAGATAAATCGTAGTACAGCTGTTGTAAACAGTTCGATCTTTTTCTCTGCCCGAGGATAGTTCGAGCGCCATGTGCGCAGTCTTTTTGGCTTCTCCAGGCATCTCTAACCTTTTTGTATGTTTTCCAAGTGGATTCTTCTTCCCGTACATGAATGATAATAATAATAATAATAATAATAATAATAATAATAATAATAATTTTACTCGTCGTACGAGAAACTGTTGAAGCAAGAGGTAATTTCTTGAGTCTTGGAAAGCCTCCACATCCTGAAGTGCAGGGTTTCCATATACCTGAGGAGAGTACACAGGTATAAAAACATGCGTTGTCGCCCAGGCCTCTCAGGTTCTTCATCTTCGTCGTTGGCTGTACAATTTTAGCTAAATTGTGATTTACATTTTCACCCGAGTCCCATTTCAAATAACCCTCTCAACAGAAACGATCTGTAGAGCTCGCCAGCGGGAACAGTCTTTGCACGACAGTGCGCAAAGTTACTTCGATCAGCAATCGATCGTCGAGCCTGATAACTTCGAGCGAGAACTCTGAACCAGAAATCATTGGATGCAAAACGAGATAAATAGAGGAATACTGCTATAGATATCTTATTTACGAAAGACCACTCCGTACGTTCATCGCCTCGACGCCGAGCATCGGCGTCCCGCGCCGTTCTCCGGCCTCTGGATGTAGCCGTGTGGCGAAAGGGTTAAACGTTGATTCTCCGTCGTAGAACGTGCCGACGCGAGAGCCGCGGCAACGGCCGTTTCTTCGAGCCGTCGTTTTCCACGGTAAAACACGGTAAATAGAATGGTCAGCGATCGTCGATACCTGTGCGTTTATGTGGGAGAGTTCGGTTCGCACGGCTCTGATCCGATTCCAGTGCCGTTGCAAAAGTGTCGGTCGAGATGGATAGGGGTTGATAGGTCGATTAATAGATTACGGATAGAGTCGGTGGCCGGTGCTAACTCGTTCAAGTGGGCAAGCAAAGCGTCCTCGAGATTCTAGGCGAACGCGTTTCTGTCCTTCTCTTTCCTACTCGCCGGAGGAAAGAGGAAGCGTGTCGAACGCTGCAAGCCGAGCTAGGCACGTTTCCACCGAGCTGAGACGGTCGTAACATTTAACCGGGCCGGGTCTGCCCCGACCGGCTAGACTCATTGTCAGAAGCACGCGAAACTCGCGATAATCTATGCCTGTGCCGCGGTAAACGCAGCACGCGTGGGTGGGGCATCGGGCCACCACGCCCGACGCAGGTGAAATTTCGAGCCGGCGCTCGTTACTTCCATCCGATCCCGGCCCGATATGCGATCAGCATGCACGATCCATGCGCGAGTATTTTGGCGATGCCGCGCGTTACACAATCCCGTGTCCCCGGAGTTTCGCGTGTCACGTGTGCTTAGGTTACATCCAGATCGAATGTTCCGGCTTGAATGACAACGAACCGAATTCTCCGGGCTTTCGCCCATAGATCGATCGGAGGCCCATGAGCGAGAACCCATCCTGGACGAGCAGGGACAGCCAATGAATGGTTCGCTCTTGTTTTCGCGATCGAACAGACTCGAACAGACGTCGCCGACTCGACTGTTCCGGTCGCAAGGTGGGCTCGATTAACCCTTAGCGTTCCGCGCGTTTCTCGAGTACAGTAATAATGTATCTCTAATTGACGCTCGGATTGTCCACAAAAATGGACAATTTGGGAAGAGGAGCCTTGCGAATTCGAGCCATACGACTTGTTTTTATAGTTATCGATCGTCAACGATTTTAAAAACATGGTGCAAAGCCGGAATAATCGTATCTCCTGTTCCCAAATTGTCCATTTTTCTGCACAATCTGAGCGTCAGTAAGGGAGACATTAGCTGGCGCTCAGATTGTCCACTAAAATGGATAATTTGGGAAGAGGAGATACGGTTATTCGAGCCTTGCGGCTCGTTTTTACAATTGTGGACAATTTATAACTATAAAAATAAACCGCAATGCTCGAATAATCGTATCCCCTCTTCCCAAATTGTCCATTTTTCTGCACAATCTGAGCGTCAGTAAGGGAGACATTGTACCGCCTAACTTTTTGCGCTCGTTACGCGATACCAATCGATTGCAAAGAGAGCGAACAAGTGGAAAAATCGACTCGTCATCCAGGAAGCGAATTCTAAAAATCCGTAGTCCGATCATATTATGTTCGTTCACTTTTTACGACGAAACATCGAAGAATCGTCGCGGTGATCGCTACTAATTGAGCGTGAAATTATGTTGAAGCAAATCGCGCGAATACTTGTTGTTCTGATGCTCAGATTGTACACTAAAATGGATAATTTGGGAAGAGGAGATACGATTATTCCAGCCCTGCTGCTCGTTTTTATAGCTGTTCACAATTCGTGACTATAAAAATGAACCACAAGAATTGAATAATCGTAGCCCCTCTTCCCAAAATCTCCCTAATTGACGCTCAGATTGCGCATAAAAATGGATAATTTGGGAATTTACGATTATTCGAGCCTTGCGTCTCATTTTTAGAGTTGTTGACAATCGGTAATTATAAAAATGAGTCGCAAAGCTCGAATAATCGTATCCCTTCTTCCCAAATTCTCCCTAATTGACGCTCAGATTCTGCATAAAAATGGACAATTTGGGAAGGGGAGATACGATTATTCGAACCCTGCAGCTCGTTTTTATAGGCTGTTCACAATTCGTAACTATATAAATGAATCACAAGGATCGAATAATCGTATCTCCTCTTCCCAAATTGTCCATTTTTGTGGACAATCCGAGCGTCAATTAGAGAGACATTACTGTACTGCCTATCAGCAACTCGGGCACATTTTTGGAGCGGAGCGCCTGAGATAAAGGAAGTCTTATTTTGAGCGGAAAAGATTACACGTCCTTGCGAATGCATTTGATATTTGATTTATTTTATAAATATACATTTTCCTATTGTAAATAAAAGATAAATTTTAAATTCTGTAATTCACCACGATGCGATATCTTTGGTAACAATCTCCCATGTGCATTCTGGGTTTACTTGGACAAGTGTCACAGTATTCGCTTTGCCAAATAGAGTTACTAGATATTTCTTTCAAGTTTAGAACATTTTCCGCGTAATCGTTGGTTTCCTTTATAATTTCATTGACCAATTCGTCCGTGAGAAATCATTTAAAATATTGTATCGGCTGTTCAATGTTCGTAGAAACTTGTGGTCCAATGACCTATGGCAATACGCTAAAAGGTATTCCATCTGGAATATGTAATTCTTCCGTAACATTGCGCTATTTGTCTAAGTCTTGTAACGAATCTTCGCTTTCACTTTCAATAATTCTCATTCATCGTCTCTTTGGTAGTATAATTTCGCTACTACTACTCGAAGCGTCAGAATCATAACCAACATTGTCTTCCACAATGTCTTTTAACTCTTCAAAATCGAATACGTCTTCGGTATCGCTCGGCTCTAAATTCGCATCATAATATTTATTTTTCTCCGTGTTGCTAACCATAGAAAAGGTCAACAAATGGTTTAATCGTAATGGTACAGACTTAGCACGTTTCAACTACGGATAACAATTGCTAACGCCGACGATAACGTATGCTAAGAACATTTGGCTCCGCAGCGGAGCCTTCGGAGTTACGGAACAAGTGACAAATGTCTCCGTAGCGGAGCCTTCGGAGTTACGGAACAAGTGACAAATGTCTCCGTAGCGGAGCCTTCGGAGCGCTAAGGGTTAATAAGATTCGCATGTACCGTGATCGTTAGGTGCTCCGCATTGTCCGATAGCGTACGGTTTCCCCGAGCTTGTACCAGCCTGTATCCGTCGGCGGACGCGGGACAATCGCACGAAAGTACACCTTTCGCGGCACGATTTTCATTTCCTGACGCGTTGCAAGGTGTCGCAAGTCATCGCCGATCGCGACGACACGGCGGCACACGCACCACGTGCTTTCCTAGCTACGTCGCGCAACACAATGGATTAGGAAACCCCGCGAAAGGAGGCTCCTCCGTTTTGCCACGGCGCCGATACGACCGATACAGCCGCGAACGGGAAACCGGGAAACGGTCGATTTGAAATTGGTGGGCTAACGATAAGTGGCACGAATTCCGTAGCGGAACGCCGCTCCGCGCCGCACCGGCTTCGGTTGGTCACCGGTTTGGGACACCGCTTCGGGGAACCGATCACCGTTAACCGGTTCTTCCCTCGTGGCCTACTGTCCGTCGGCAGTAAAATTCGCTCTCGGTGCGCCGCATTTACGTAAACGCGACGGCAAACGACACGTAATATCCGTCGTTACGATCGCGCACATCCTTTATCCCGCCTCTCTTTACGATCGCGCCGGAAATCGTGGCGCGGCAGCACCGCGGGAAAGAAAAAAACAAGAACGCGCTATCGATTCCCTCGCATCTCGGAACAGCTCGTATCGAGCCGGTCGATCGTGTTCCAGTAAATTGCCAATGAGCCGCCGAAAGCGAGATCCCGAAGGACCCTCGGAACGGAAGAAAGAACGGAACGGAGTCGATTCAGTCTTTCTCGATAGCCTCGGTTGTATCCTTGACGATCGATCCGATCTCCTCCCCTTTTTTCTTTTTTTTTGCGAGATAGATCGCAGCCGGGCACGCCCACTTTCCAACGTACCGACAATCGCCTCTGTACGCGCGATACTAACGAGCCGTGGAGCACGGGAGTCTACACCGCCGCACGGTGGTATAAAAGCTCGAAATCATGGTCAAAGTGAGAAATTTAGAATTTTGGAATTTTCATATTCAGATTCGCAATCGGCGACCACGAAAACCCTTGCATACAAATTTTCTTCTATTTTCTTCTATTTCTTATTTCGACCATAGTGACGGCATTTATTTGAAAATTTGTATGCGAGGGTTTTCGTGGTCGCCGATTGCGAATCTGAATTTCAGAATTCCAAAATTCCAAATTTCTTACTTAAAACCCTTACATACAAATTTTCTTCTATTTTCTTCTGTTTCTTATTTCGACCATAGTGACGGATTTATTTGAAAATTTGTATGCAAGGGTTTTCGTGGTCGCCGATTGCGAATCTGAATATAAAAATTCCAAGAACAAAATGGCGGATCAAATATGGTGGACGGGTTGTTGAAAAAATGATTTGATTTTAAGGAAAATTGGTGCACATATATCTTCAGGAATCCTGATTACGAATCTGAATTTCAAAATTCCAAAAACAAAATGGCGGATCAAATATGGCGGACGGGTTGTTGAAAAAATGATTTGATTTTAAGGAAAATTGGTGCACATATATCTTCAGGAATCCTGATTACGAATCTGAATTTCAAAATTCCAAAAACAAAATGGCGGATCAAATATGGCGGACGAGTTGTTGAAAAAATAATAAGCAGCGGAGCTGTATTTTATTGGCCTACAATAACTGAAAGGTTGAAGATGAAATTTTGTTAGGTATTAAGAGTGTATATTTTGAATTTTTCATAATCAATCTCGTGGCCGCTTGAAATCACTTGTAACACAACATAGAATTTTGTTGGAAGAAGGACGACCGTGTGAAGCAAGGCGACATTCCAACGTCTACGACATGCTGTTATAAACACTTACATGTATAAAAACGCGCGGACCTCCGAATAAAGCAGTCATTGACCAATTTCCAACTTCCAAATTTTCCAGATTCCAACCAAGCCACACCTCGTTCGTCTCATTAAAAACCTTCATTATTCGCTCCGTGTTCTAAGCGTTACTTCTGGTATTTTCTACGGAAATACTTAATTACTTTCGTTCAGACATGATCTTTTGTGAACCTTAACCCCTTAATGCACAGTTTTTTTGAAAAAGGCCGGCCAAAAAAAATCAATTTTTTTTAATGTAAAAAAACAATTTAGAACGTTGTCTTGGCAAGAAAATTACATAAATACAAAAACAATCAAAATTTTTATTGCAATTTTGGATTTTGATAACATTGCAGAAGATAGTCGAATATTGTAATATTACACGCACATCGACTTTTTTTATCTTTCTTTTCGAATTCCCATTTCAGAATAAACACTATTATCAGTAAAAATATTTATTTATACTTTTAAAACATAAATAATAACAATACTAGTATTTATAAAATTAATCAAAATTTTCTTTTGTGTGATATATTTCGAAACAAGGTGCAGCACATAACCCAACATTGCAACTATTACACATGTTACGACTCACTTTTCTTTTCCTTTTTCCTTTGCTATCTCTTTTAGCACAACACACAGCGCAATATCTTGTGGGCGATTCTTTTTTTGGTGTTGGTGAAACATTGATGTGGTGGAATTTTGATATACTGCGCTTTTGTTCCATGGAAAAAGGCTATATTTTATTCTTAAATAAATAAGTGTTATAGCCCGTGTTAAATGATAAATATCACACAATAAAACGATTTTTTTTCTTTGCTTTCACATTCTTATTTTCAATTCTCGATTATATTCGAGTGTGAAAAATTATAGCAGCATAAAATACAACGCCGCTCGAATTATCTCGAGTGATTCTAAGTTTCGCGATTATTTGAACTTAGCCTTCTCCATACGAATCGGTGAATTCGCCCGTACGATGGAAGAGTATAAAGGAGCATACGTCATTCCTTCAAAACCTGATACGGTCCCGTGACAATCGCGTCGGGCAGAATATCGCGGCGCGCTGTGTCAATTTATTATAGCGCCTACCATAAACTGACTTCCCGGTTCGCGCCGGGAACGATTATTGCAGAAAATTCGGCCCGGACGGTCGCGCGCGGCCGACCCTCGGCCGTGGATCGACTCCAAATTGCTCGCCCTCTAATTAACTTCCTGACTGTTCCCCGAAACGGTTCCGTACCGCGAGCGCGAGGCGAGCCATTTTCAGGGGGAAAAAAATCACGCCGACAAGAAAGTCGAGTAATTATTGTTTCGCGTCGCTGAAAGCGCGCACAATGGAAAAAGATTACCGCGACGTGCAATTACATGGAACAAGGGGGGGAACGGGGAGACCGACGAGGACCCCGGGAATCAACGATTCGGCTTTTCTCGAAACGAACGAATCGAACGAGGATACAGAAAAATGGCGATAAACCAAGAACTGTACCGTGACACGCTTCCCCGGTAGCAGTCCCGACCCAACACGAAGTAGCTCCATGTCGTACCGTTATTTCGGCTTTAAAGTTTTGTAACCGCGTGACCCAGACCCACGTAGCGATCAGCGAATGCCAAAGACTCGAGGCTAAAGCCTAGCAGCGTACGCACACACACACGTGCGAGCGCGTTCATGCGGCGACTCTTAACCGTGGAATTCCTCTTAACCGAGGAGGACACTTTAGAGAGTTCCGGAGTAAAAGCCGTGCTATCTTTTCGCGGAGTAATCGCGGCGAGGCAAGTGCGATTACTCTTTTGCCTTTGTGTCCGTTCGATGCACGCTTTCGTGCTGGTTCAGAGCTTGGAGCCCTGTGCAATCGTACTGGGAACCGGGAATTACGATTACGGTAATTTCTCCCTAATTCGCGCTCAGATTGCGCGAAAAAGTGGACAGTTTGAGGAGAGGAGGTACGATTGTTCGACGCTTGCGTCTCGTTTTTATAGTTTAACAGCTAACTATCGCTAACTATAAACCGATCGTTAAATATAAAAAAAGATATAGTAATGTTTCTCTAATTCGCGCTCAGATTGTCCAGAAAAATGGACAATTTGGGAAGAGGAGATACGATTATTCGAGCCTTGCAGCTCGTTTTTATAATTGTTGACAACTCGTTACTATAAAAATGAACCACAAGGATCGAATAATCGTATCTTCTCTTGACATAACCATGACATAATCTTGATTTAACCTTGACATAATCTTGCGTCTCGTTTTTATAGCTGTTGACAATCGCTAACTGTGAAAAATGTACAGTAATATCTCTCTAATTGACGCTCGGATTATCCACGAAAATGGACAATTTGTAAAGAGGAGATACGATCATTCGAGTCTTGCAGCTCGTTTTTATAATTGTTGACAACTCGTTACTATAAAAACGAACCAAATTTGGCACAAATGAAGGAGTGATCGCCGAAACGGAGGCCTATTTTGAGAACAAAGACAAATCGTTTTACAAAAACGGCAACCAAAAGTTAGAGGAGCGTTGGAATGAATGTATCGCTCTTGAAGAAAAGTATGTTGACGAATAAAGTCGAATTTCTAAAAAAAATTTGTTTTTCTTAGCTAGACGGGAGACTTAGTGTATTGGGTTGGCAACTAAGTAATTGCCGATTTCAGTTATAGATTTCTCTCACTCTCATTTTTATGATATCCGCAAATGTTATATTGTAAAATTATTATTATTATTATTATGTTATTTTTTATTATCCGCGAATGTTAGCAACTGGACAAATTGAATGCAGCGGTCAAGGAAAAGCGACCAGAATTGGTCAATCGTAAAGGTGTCATTTTCCAGCAGGACAATGCTAGGCCGCACACGTCTTTGTCCACTCGGCAAAAATTCATGGATATTGGTTGGGAATCGATGTTACACCCACCATATAGCCCCGATCTCGCGCCATCGGATCACCACTTATTTCGATCCCTGGACAACTCCCTTCGTGGTAAAACTTTTAATGACGATGACGCTGTAAAATCTCACTTAACTCAGTTTTTGGCCGAAAAGGATCAGACTTTCTACGAGCGTGGAATTTTCAAGTTGTCGGAGAGATGGCAAAAGGTCGTCGAACAAAATGGAAAATACATTACAGATTAAACTTCGTTCCAAGTAAAAAAAAATTTTTTATTTCATTGCACAAATCGGCAATTACTTAGTTGTCAACCCAATAGTACCCATTGTACTACAGTAATACAAGTATTGCCGCAAATTGGAGGACGGATGGTACAGTCAAGTTGAAAGTCCGCCGTCTCTCGTTGCGCGCAATTAGAACCGCGATTATTAAATGCAAGGTGAAACCATATATTAATGAAATCTTCCGCGGAGATCGGAGCCGGGAAAGAATCGAAAGAGCCGAGCGGAGAGGCGCAGCACGCGCGGCGAACGCGTTTACTGCGCTAGGTTTAATTAACCCGTTCACACGAAACGGTAACTCGGTGTCCCACGAGAAACGGGGTCTTCCCCAAGAGTTCGAACAGTCTAAAGAGACAACGGATGGCTTTCACCCCGAGCGGCGCGGCGCGCAGGTGATTCAACGCGCGCAGACTCTTCCTATTTAAATGAACGGTGCGCGCTCTCTTTCTTTCTCACGCTTGCTCTCCGTCGTTCTCCTTCTCTCCCCTCGTATAGCGGTCTCGAATCGAATTAGCGTCGCGATCTCGTCTCTCGGTCGACGAGGGAACGCGAACAAGGATCGTCGTTTTAAGTGCCTCGCAATCGACTCGAAAAATCAAAGGACATCTGGCCGCGATCGGCCTTGAAGCACCACCGGAAACGGTATTCCTCGAGCCGAGAGACTGCCACGCTCCTCTAATCATGCCAGAGATTTTATCGCCTTCTCCCGGGTCCCTCCCGACAAGTTTCACGAGGCTCGGACCATTATCGTTGCCTACTTCCATCCTGATGGACACCTCGGCCGTTTCTACAATCGCCGGCGTATCGACGGTGGTAAACAACCGCGTGTAAACCAGTCGAGAGGATCAAAAGTTGACCTTCTTTTCGGACTTTTTCTCGTTCTACTATGTCGAGTCATCGATAACTTCCGATGCAGCCACCACGAGTTTCACCGGAACGAACGAGCTTTTGCTCTCGCTAAATATTGGGTTGGCAACTAAGTAATTGCCGATTAGTTCAATGGAATAACAAATTTCTTTTTACTTGGAACGAAGTTTAAGCTGTAATGTATTTTCCATTTTGTTCGACGACCTTTTGCCATCTCTCCGACAACTTGAAAATTCCACGCTCGTAGAAAGTCTGATCCTTTTCGGCCAAAAACTGAGTTAAGTGAGATTTTACAGCGTCATCGTCATTAAAAGTTTTACCACGAAGGGAGCTGTCCAGGGATCGAAATAAGTGGTAATCCGATGGCGCGAGATCGGGACTATATGGTGGGTGTAACATCGGTTCCCAACCAATATCCATCAATTTTTACCGAGTGGACAAAGACGTGTGCGGCCTAGCATTGTCCTGCTGGAAAATGACACCTTTACGATCGACCAATTCTGATCGCTTTTCCTTGACCGCTGCATTCAATTTGTCCAGCTGCTAACATTCACGGATAATAAAAAATAACATAATAATAATAATAATAATAATTTTATAATATAACATTTACGGATATCATAAAAATGGGAGTGGGAGACATTTATAACTGAAATCGACAATTACTTAGTTGCCAACCCAATAGTTACCGATTGTCAACAACTATAAAAACGAGCCGCGAGACTCGAGTAATCGTATCTCCTTTTTCTAAATTGTCCATTTTTGTGCGCAATCTGAGCGTCAATTAAGGAGAATTTAATGCACCCCTTTTATACGATTTCGACTGAAACTTCGTATTATTGATCGATTCCCGAAACTGTAGAATATTTTACATGATAATTAGTAACTATATTATGTATTCTGCGTACTCGTGAATCAGTATTAAATTGAAATCTGCGAGATGCGATGGAGTAACAATCTCGTTAAAATTTAATCTAAATCTCCGTTTCGTTTGACACCTTTACGATTGACCAATTCTGGTCGCTTTTCCTTGATCGCTGCATTCAATTTGTCCAGCTGCTAACATTCACGGATAATAAAAAATAACATAATAATAATAATAATAATTTTATAATATAACATTTACGGATATCATAAAAATGGGAGTGAGAGACATCTATAACTGAAATCGGCAATTACTTAGTTGCCAACCCAATAGTCAAGAGTTCAAAATAATTAAAATTAGAAAACGAAAAGCTAAATAAAAAGGACCAAATAAACGTCCGACAAAGAGGCGGAAGTTATTTATGGCTCGACCTAATAATTATTCCTTAACCAGTTGTTAGCTGTGACGCCTTCTTTTCAGAGCGCGCACCTATACGTGTCGCGAGAAACAAGCGACGACGAACATACTCGTCAATCACAGAGTAAGCGACGCTGTTAAAATATTGGATCGAAAGGACGGATTTTATTTGATAAAATTAACAATTTTATTACTAATATCTACTTAATCATTTAACCTTGACATATACTATATACATAATAAACGTAAAACGCAGGAAAATCAAATACTAGATTCATAATGACACTTTGCACGTCGAACATCAATATCGTGAATTATTCATATAATTAGTCATGTTTTTTATTCGTTTATTTTATTCTGACCTGGCCCCCAAATATTCTAAACATCTTGAAATTTCAGAGTATGTTTTTCTTTTCACTAAAATTTTACAAATTAAATAGCCAGTGGTCACTACTTTCTACGCACGACGAGTATACTCGTCATAACACAAAATATTAGGTCTGAGAAAAAGTTCGTGGAGTTTTTCCGATCGATGTCGTCAATTGTTAATAACTCACGAACAACTTATTGCAACGATACCACTAAACGCTTCATTTAAAGGTGACACATTGAACGTAATGTTGAGCGTATAAACATCGTGACGGTGCAGTTGTTGCGAAAGTTGTTGGCGTTTGAAAATGGAGAGAAATAACGAGAAATTTCGCTATATTTTACAATATGGTTACGATAAAGGGAAGAACGCTGCGCAGGCTTGTGAACAAATTCGTGCTGTGTATGGTGAAGGTGCATTATCAAAATCAGCTGCGCGGAAATGGTTCGCTCGCTTTCGTTCTGGTAATTTTGATGTGAAAGACGAGTCACGCTCTGGTCGTCCAGTTACTGAAAAAGCTAATGAAATTGTTGAAAAAGTCCAGCAAGATAAGCATATTAGCAGCGTCGATGTTGGTATAGAGCTAGGCATTGACCACAAAACTGTTTCGAACCGTTTACACGAAACTGGATACAAACGAAAGCTGGATGTTTGGGTTCCTCGTGAGTTGAGCGCGGAAAACATGACGAATCGAATCAACATCCGTGACATGCTGCTGAAACGTAATGAAATCGCGCCATTTCTGAAACGTGTCATGACCGGTGATAAAAAATGGATCGCGTACGACAATCGGAAGCGCCAAAGATCGTGGACAAACGATGGTGAGCCGTCACAAGCGTTCGCGAAGCCAGGATCGACGCTAAAAAAGGTGATGCTGTGTGTGGGGTGAGACTGGAAGGGTATCGTCCACCATGAGGTACTTCCAGTTGGTCAGACGATTAATTCTCGTCTCTACCGTGAACAACTGGAGAGATTACGCCACGCAATTGAAAAAAACGGCCCGAATTGCATAATAGGAAAGGTGTTGTCTTTCATCGCGACAACGCCCGACCACATATTTCTTTGACGACCCGTCAAAAATTGCGAGAGTTTGGTTGGGAAATTTTGATGCACCCACCGTATAGTCCAGACAGAGCACCCTCTAACTATCACTTGTTCCGATCTCCGCAGAACTCTCTCGATGGAATTAAACTAGCTTCAAAAGAAGCCTGCGAAAAACCACTTGATTCAGTGTTCTTAACCAGAAACTACAGAAGTTCTTCACCGATGGCATCGTGATTTTACCCGAAAAATGGCGAAACATTGTCGATAATAATGGAGCATATTTGGCTGAAATAAATTCATTTTCACAATACAAGAAATCCAGTTGAGTTTTACTAACGAAACGCCACGAACTTTTTCCCAGACCCAATACATACCGCCACTTCTCCATGACGAGTATACTCGTCGAACACAGCTAACTGGTTAACACGTTCCGTGCCGAGCTTTTTTTACTCGAATCTTCACACTTTGATATTTTACTAAAACTTGATGTATTACGTGCAATTATTAATTCTCGTACACATAACAACGTAACAAAAACTTATCAACGACCATTCTTGCGGTGGAAATTGATTCTTCGGTTCTAAATTTCTTGTAAACAATTTGTTCAGTTCACTAAGTAAACATGCAAGCGTGTACCATCGATGGTACACGTGGCACGGAACGTGTTAATCGTTGCTACAGGCAGACATTTTGCCATTTTATTCGGAACAGTAACGTTCCCGCGGACGTTTCGTCCTCCGTATACGGTCGTCGATTTCCAGCTGGCTTTTCACCCGGAGAAAAAGTTTCGCGGAGGATCGCGGTTTCCCTCCCAGAAAACCCTCGACGTCATTATGGATATCGTATACGCGACCCACTAAGTTCGATCCTTTCGCGGACGATAGAAAATCCGCGGTGCGCGACTAATTTCTAGAGCCGGGAGCCGCGAATAATGGCGGGCTCGTGGGACTTTGCCCAAGGTTTCTCTCGATCCGATGTCGCGTGCGTCTATTGTTCGATTTACTTTTACCGCGGGTCTCTACGGGCGAAAGAATCGCGGTACTCACGGAAAAGACAAACGCGCCCTTGACACGTTGTCGCCAATTAACGGTCCGCCGCGACGCCTTGCGCAACGAGAATCGCGAAAACTCGAGTGGGAACGCGAGGAAAACGGTGCCGATCGCGGCCAGCCGGTCGACGAACGCCATTATCGATAGTATCGCGGCGACTTGGCGACGGCCGCTTTCAAATTTGGATAATTGTCCCGGTTTCGCTGGTCGCTTAATTGCCGGGCAGACCGGCGTTTCCAGGAATCCCGGCAGAGAACTCGCTGCGCGAGAGTCGTAAAACTTCTTTGTCGGAAGGACTTTTTTCCGCGAGACCCGGCGGAAATCGTCGAGAAATCGGCGTTTCGATTCGATAGTCGGAAAGAACGTGGCTCGCGGTTAACGGCGTCGGAGAAATGGGAACCGTGGTGTTCGACTGGCTGTTAGCGGGCCATTAAGAGAACACCGCAACGATCCGTCGGTTAATGAATCCGCGGCTCGCGACGTCGCTTCCAAGGCGACACGAACTGAGACACGTAATTTTCTTGAATGCAGGACTGAAGTGCGGTCATCCGGCGGTGCCGATGAACGCCAAGGTGTCGTTGGCCGACGATGCTCTGGAGATCGGCGCCGTGGCGACGTACACGTGCGACACCGGCTACGAATTATTCGGGTAAGTCTAATTGGCTCGAAAACGCTTGCTGACACGAACCGAGTGTCCGCTGGCAATTTGCAGGACGCCACCGAGTCCTCCGTTAATTCGATCATCGCGAACCGTTACTCGCGAAACCGCTAAACAGCCGCGGATCCGCGAAGCGAGTCGCGCGAGAAACGACGACTCCGACGACGCCGGAATTAACCCTTTAAGCTCTATGAACCCATATATGCGTTTTCGCATAACCATTCGATTTTGATTATGAATCCATATACGCGTTTTCGCATAATCATTCGATTTTTGCTATGAATCCATAAACGCGTTTTCGCATAACCACTCGATTTTGGTTTGAAAACCAAGTGTATAGCAAACAACAATGCCTCGACGGGCGCAGTTGATAAAATCGATATGATTTTGAGTTCGCTTCGCTGCGTTCGAAAAAGCACAAAATGGTATAAAAAATATTTCTTCCACCTCTTAGAGCTCGCTATATACAGGATGTCCCGAAAATGTCTCGCAATCCGGAAATGGAGGTTCCTGAGGTCATTTGAAGCAACTTTTTCCTTTACGAAAATTTTCTCAGAGGCTTCGTTCATGAGTTATTAACATAAAACACTGACCAATAAGAGGCGAGCTCGGCAGCCGCGCGGCGGCCCAGCCAACAAGTGCACGGAGCCCAGTTCCGCTGATTGGCTCGGCAGTCTCGCGCCAAATGATCTCGCCTCTGATTGGTCACTGTTTTTCGTTAATAACTCGTAAACGAAGCCGCGGATTGCATTTTCGCTAAGGAAAAAGTTGCTTCGAATGACCTCAGGAATCCCCTACTTTCGGATTGCGAGACATTTTTGGGACACTCTGCATAATGCACATATTCTTTATAAAAAAGCTAATAATAAAACTGACACATTTGAAAAATTTCATCCGTTTCTCATAAAAGATATTTCGCGAGAATACCCACCGCATAGAGCAGAGGCTAAAGGAGGAAGAGTTCGTTCGAACGACTTTCCATTTCGGTTAACGGAGAGGCATTTCCCTGCATCCTGCGTAACTGAAGAAAATAAAAAACATTCTTCGCGACGCGGATGCGCTGTTCGCGCTAAAAATAATCGCAGAACCGACTCGCTTTGCGAATGCAAAAAATGTAACATTGGCTGATGTATCGAACCCTGCTTCGAGATTTACCACGCGATACAAAATTATTAAATTTTCAATTTAAAAGATATAATTTACTACTGTGTTATATCGTTCGTGTTATCGTTGCTCAATGAAATAAACGGTTATTAAGGCTTTCGAGGTCACCGCACAATTTATTTCAGTCACAATCGATATACCTCGCAATGAAAATTCAGTCTGCTCAACTTGCGCCCTTTCGTAAAAAGTACGCAGCCCACGGTAGGCTTCTTCGTACTGAGTGGGCTTAACGTCGGGCAACTCGGCGCTCAAAGGGTTAATTCGACCATCGCGAACCGTTACTCTCGAAATTGCTGAACGGCCGCGGATCCGCGAAGCGAGTCACGCGAGGAAACGACGACTCCGACGACTCCGCCGGAATTGAAACGGTCGCGGTCGAGGATCCTAGGCGTGGGTCTGAATCGATTTGCACGGTTCCAGCGATTCGTGCAACATTCGAAGGCGCCGGTTTTTGTTGTTCGAGGCACGCAGGAACGCGCGCGGCCGGTCTCCCGCAGTCGTGCGAGACGACGATGTTTCTCGCGGCACGACGCAGCAGTCGATCGCAGAACGTACTGCCATTACGGACTTTCTCCGTTTTCATGTAATTCGTATGATCGCGGGGGTATTTGCTCGCGCGTCCGCGTCCCGATCTCTCGTGGTCGCGCGTCGTTTGCAACGCTCGCAGCGTTCAACAGCGCGCGCGGAGGGTGTTCGACGAATCTGATCGAGGCAATTGGTTGTTCAGCAGCGGCAGCCTGACGTGCAACGCCCGGGGGAAATGGCAAGGAGACCTACCATTCTGCGGTAAGCATTCCGGCGAGGACGAAATCTTTTCGCGGCGCGCATAATTTCTCGACCGCGGCGGCCGCGGCGAGCACGGCCCGATCGCTCGTCTTCCTTGACAACCAGATCGCTCGCGCAGCTTTCTCCTCGAAGCTCGCAAACAGAGGAGACACGTCGCGGTCGGCCGGTGCATTCCGCGATCGAAGAAATTCAACCGACGGTGGTCCCGCTTAAAATGCGACGCTGTCCCCCTTTCCTGTCGCGCGACCGATGCGAAAGCGATGTTTCGCGACATGTACGTTGACCTTTCGCTCCGTGTCTCTCGCAAAACAGAACTTATTCGTAGTTCGTCGCGGCGGAAGGAAAAGTTTCACTTTTACTCCGGCAAAAATTCGGGCCGACGGCGCGACGCGCTTTGCCAGGTAAAACGCGTGTCGCGGACGCGTTACGCAACCCGAGGATCCCGCTCAGGCGACTCAGCCGTTCCGAGCCGAAACCGTTCCTGCAATCGCCCCGGCACCGCGGCACCGACGGAAATCATTTCGAACGAGCTGTCGCCGAGAATGCGGAAACCCGTGGAAGCCGGAAGATTCCGAAACCGCAAACTGTGTACGACACGGTGAAATCGGCTAGGACAGCGGCGGATAATCCTCTCTCTCTCTCTATCTCTCTCTCTCTCTCTCGCACGCGCTCTCTTTCTCGCTCTCCCTTTCTCTCTCGCTCTCTTTCTCATTCTCTCTCTCGTTCGCTCTTTCTCTCGCTCTCTCTCTCAATCTCTCTCTCGTTCGCTCTCTCTCTCAATCTCTCTCTCTTGCTCTCTCTCTCGCTCTCTCTCCCATACTCTCTCTCTCTCTCATTGTCTTTCTCTCGCTCTCATTCGCATTCTCTCTTGCTCACTCTCTCTCTCACAATCTCTCTCTTGCTCTCTCTCTCTCTCTCTTGCTCGCTCTCTCTTACAATCTCTCTCTCTCTCTTGCTCTCTCTCTCTCTCTCAATCTCTCTCTTGCTCTCTCTCTCTCTCTCTCTCTCCCAATCTCTCTCTTGCTCTCTCTCTCTGTCAATCTCTCTCTTGCTCTCTCTCTCTCTCAATCTCTCTCTCTTGCTCTCTCTCAATCTCTCTCTCTTGCTCGCTCTCTCTCACAATCTCTCTCTCTCTTGCTCTCTCTCTCTCTTTCAATCTCTCTCTTGCTCTCTCTCTCTCTCAATCTCTCTCTTGCTCTCTCTCTCTCTGTCAATCTCTCTCTTGCTCTCTCTCTCTCAATCTCTCTCTCTTGCTCTCTCTCTCTCTCAATCTCTCTCTTGCTCTCTCTCTCTCTCAATCTCTCTCTTGCTCTCTCTCTCTCTGTCAATCTCTCTCTTGCTCTCTCTCTCTCTCTCAATCTCTCTCTCTCTTGCTCTCTCTGTCTCTCAATCTCTCTCTCTTGCTCTCTCTCTCTCAATCTCTCTCTCCTACTCGCTCTCTGTCTCTCTCAATCTCTCTCTCTTACTCGCTCTCTCTCGCTGTCTCTCTCTCTCTCTCTCTCTCTCTCGCTGTCTCTCTCTCCCCCTCCCGCCTTTTCACTCTCTTTTGTTCTCTCTCGCTCTGTCTCGCTCTTTCTCATTCTCTCTCTCGTTTGCTCTCTCTCTCTCGCTCTCTCTCCCTCTCTATTACTAAACGCATCCTGTCGTTAATGGTCGTTTTGTTAGCCACAGCGTCTCGTAGCTGGCAACACCTTTCTTCGGCGTCGCTCGGTTCCGAACAATTTGCTTCGCGCCGCACCGGATCGGGCCATCGATCCTTTCTTTTTCCACGCTTCTCTGGGCTCCTGTGCAAGAAGACGTTAACGCCAGAAACTGTGCCACAGGTACGAACGTCGCTTTCCGGAAACCGACCAATCAATCGACCACCGTGCGAGGCGGGGACGCTAGCCACGGTAACGACGGCGACTCGAGCACCGAGCACGATGGAAAACGATGCACCGAGACGCAGAGCGAGCCCAGCCCGTGGTGGAAGGTCGACCTCCTCAAGTCCTACTCGGTAAAGGTCGTCAGAGTGACGACCAGGGGTTGTTGCGGTAAATTCGCCTTTTCGTTCTGCGCGACCTTCGCCCCCCAAGGTCCCGATGCGACTATCGATTAACGCGTCGAGCACCGCGTTCGACCTTTACTTTCAATCTGCGAGAGAACAAGGAATTGCTAAACGCGAAAGATACCAATGCGATAATTGAATGGGTTAGAATCACAGTGGCGTGAACATTTTTTTGAGAACGGTTTTACACTAAAGTGTTCGTACATCTTTTACGAACGCAATAATTACTTTATATTTATGATATTTAATGTTTAACTACTTTTTATATTTATAATATTTACTTTAGAACGCAATAATTTTTTTAAAACTGGCGACTTGAATTTTTTCTTAGATGATTAGTCTACCGGGCGATTACTAAAATGATTTTTTTTTTAATTTCGCTGTTGCTTGGAATGACAGAAAAAATAAAAACTCTCGTTTTTATCTGAGCTTGTAACGAAAATTTAAAAAATGCCTCTCGTAGATCTCGATAATCTTTTTTTTATATTTATAATATATTTACTTTAGAACGCAATAATTTTTTTTAAATCTGGCGACTTGAATTTTATTTTAGATGATTAGTCTACCGGGCGATTACTAAAATGATTTTTTTTTAATTTCGCTGTTACTTGGAATGACAGAAAAAATAAAAACTCTCGTTTTTTTATCCGAGCTTATAACGAAAGTTTAAAAAATGCCTCTCGTAGATCTCGATAACATGTATGCGAATTTAACATCTTATCGAAATCAGTTGACATTGTTATTAGTTATGACAAATTAAAGATGGCAAAAATCGCAGTTTTATCACGATTTTGATAGGCTCGGATAAAAAAAGTTAAAAGACGGAAGTTTCTTATTTTTTCTTGTCATCCCAAGTAATAGCAAAATTAAGAAAAGGCATTTTAGTCATCGTCTAGTAGACTAGTCCCTCCATCATCTAAAAAAATTCAGGTCATTTAGTTGAGTTTGGAAAAAACTATTACGTTTTAGAAAGTGTACGAACACTTTTGTAACTGTTTATAACAAACCGAATATAAAAACTAAAATCGACTTCAAGGCCAAAGAGATTGAAATAAATATACACACACTATCTCGTACTACAGCTAATTTAATAAATCAGTCCGCCCAACATCTAAACAAAAATGAATTATAAACTTACTATGGATCAACTTGATTCCAAATTATCTTACCAATAGATTTTTGCACAATAAACGATACAAATCTCACTAAACAACAACACTCCTCGTTTCCCACAATGAAAAAAAGTGATTTACACCGCTAAAGTCGATTTCAAGGCCAAAGAAACTGAAATAAATATACATACACTATTTCGTACTACAGCTAGTTTAATAAATTAGTCTGCCCAACATCTAAACAAAAATGAATTATAAACTTACTATGGATCAACTTGACTCTAAATTACCTCAACAATAGATTTTCTCAGCAAACGATGCAAATCTCACTAAACAACAACACTCCTCGTTTCCCACGATGAAAAAAGAAGCGACTTACGCCGCTATGATTCTAACGCAATCAATTAGCTCGATCCGTTGACGAAGATACGAGCACCTGGGGTCGCGATAGGAAGCCGCCTGTTTTTTTGTGTTTTTGTTTCGCGACTCTGTCGGAAGCAATTAGGGGATAATCTGCCCCTGTTCCATTCATGGAACTCGCCTAACATTCGCGACGAAATTGAGAAAGTTCTCCGTCTCCCGACAGGTCACCAACCCCTTCAGGATATCGAGATACGCGTTGGCAACAGTAGCGCGGAGTTGCAACGGAACCCGTTGTGCGCCTGGTTTCCGGGCACGATTGGTAAGCAGCTCGAAAGCTATTGGGTTGGCAACTAAGTAATTGCCGATTTGTTCAATGAACTAAAAAATTGTTTTTTACTTGGAACGAAGTTTAACCTTTTAGGCACGACGCGCCACTATACTGGCTTCCGCGGATATCATCTTTCAGAACGACACGCCACTATAATGGCTTTCGCGGATGTCATCTCTCTGGACGACGCGTCACTATAGTGGCTTGCTCTGTTAGCTCACTCGCTCATCGTTTGAACCAAATAATCGTCTTCATATGCATTGTTTCACACTTCTTTTGTCTTCGCATCGATTTACAACAGTCTACAGGGTGTCCCAAAAATGTCTCGCAATCCGGAAATGGCGGGTTCCTCGGATCATTCGAAGCAACTTCTTCCTTTACAAAAATGTTCTCCGAGGCACCGTTAACGAGTTATTAACGAAAAACGGTGACTAATAAGAATCGAGTACGGCTGACGCGAGGCGGCCCAGCCAACCAGCGCGCGAAGCCCAGTTCCGCTCATTGGCTCGATCGCCTCGCGCCAGCCGAGCTCGCCTCTCATTGGTCACGGTTTTTCGTTAATAACTCGTTAACGGTGCCTCGGAGAACATTTTTGTAAAGGAAAAAGTTGCTTCGAATGGCCCGAGGAACCCGCCACTTTCGGATTGCGAGACATTTTTGGGACACCCTGTATATACAGTATCAGACTATGTACAGTAATAATAATAATAATAATAATAATAATAATAATAATAATAATAATAATAATAATAATAATAATAATTTTATAACATAACATTTACGGATATCATAAAAATGGGAGTGAGAGACATCTATAACTGAAATCAGCAATTACTTAGTTGTCAACTCAATACAATAAAAGATAATATCTTTGAATATTGTTTTTTATATAAATTCACTGCCACAAATACTGTCATGTAACAACCAGTTGTAAACAAAAATATTTATTCAAATACGAGTGTTTCTAAGCAAAATATTAATCCCATACTATTCAATTTCATCATCGTCCAAATCTATAACGGTGTTACATAATGAATGGATGCTCGTATTTTACTAGCTCACTTGTGTTATTTTTCATTCGTATTAAATAAATATTTCAAAGTTCGTTGCATTATCTAGAAACAACGATCGATCGAACAATAGTATAGAATTGCGACAATAACACTTTCCAGTTGCAATAAAATCGATGACAATCGTACAATCGTACATATAATAAAAAATAACATAATAATAATAATAATAATAATAATTTTATAATATAACATTCACGGATATCATAAAAATGGGAGTGAGAGACATCTATAACTGTGAAATCGGCAATTACTTAGTTGCCAACCCAATATTATCCGCTCGAGATGTTCTCGACGAGCTTCGTGATTCCGCGACGAAATCGGGAAAGCATTCGCAACGCGACAGCGTAAGGAATGACAAGAAAATTCTTACTTCAGAGGAGGGCATCACGAAGACTTTCGTGTGCGCCAGGGCGCTGATCGGACAATACGTGTTCCTGCAGCTGGTCGGCGTCGAGGGCAGCCTGAGCCTGTGCGAGGTCGAGGTGTTCGCCGTCGACGGTAAGTTCCGAGGAGCCCCCGGACCGTTCTATAATAGCAGAGCCAGTCGAACGAATTCCCGTGGAATAGTCGCACCCGATTTTCCGCAGAGTTCTCGACGGACAGGTGCGCCTACGCCGGGACGCCGGCTGACGCCGATCTGGCCGCTTTCAACTCCACCTGTTACGAGTTCGTGGTGAAGAAGGGTGGCTCGTTCCAAGAGGCGCGGAACTATTGCCGCGGCAGGGGCGGCGATCTCGTGCACGGCTTCAAGGTTTTTATAACTCCGCGTTCCGCTCGCGTTTCGGTGAATCGCGTCCGCCGCGCGCGGACGTTCTCTACGATTTCGCTAGTCGGAAAGTCGCGAGTCACGTTTGGCATGCTCCAGTTCTCGGCTAAAGCTTCTACACGCCTATCGCCGAGCGGGTTGTTTTCACTTCCACGTGCGATTGCAGGGCGCGGCGTCGGTCTATATACTGAACAATCTCGAGAGACGAAAGGACAAGCTGAAAACCCAGCTGGTCTGGATCGGCGCGCAGAAGGAGCCGCTGATCACGGCGCGAACCTGGCGCTGGGTGGATGGTGAGTATGAAGAGCAGCGGTTCATTTTACTCTGTCCGACAAAATCAAACCTTTTCTCTGATTTCCTATAGCCACTATGATATTCTTGCAGAGCTTCACTCTCCGATCAAGGATCTGAAAACTGAATTTCTACATCACCCTCAGTTTTCGAAAAAAACGAGTTTTTGCAAAAACCCAAAATTTTCGACAAAGATGAGATATCGCATGAAAAGTAAAAACGTTAGAAAGTTCTAATCGGTGTTAAAAGATAGAGGAAAGTTTTACAAATATAGTGGCGTACGATTTATTAATTGTTTTTGGTCCTGAATAAATATAAATTGATGTCAAAGTTTAAAAAAGCGTCGACGCGCGCAGTTTCTCTGCAATGTTTTTGTATTTTTACGAGAAGTTCTTTGTTCGGCACGAAAACTCTACCCAGAATCGGATTCTGTAGACATTTCTGAAGAAGAAACGGCCCGATAGAAGCGTCGGAACGATGTACATTTTGAGTAGATCGAGGAAATGTTCGTCGGCAACGTACACGATGTTTTGCCGCCGTGTGCTTCGCTGCTCGCTTCTCTCCGTCCGAAAGGGCCGAAGCTACGCGTAATCAACACCGATGGATGGATCCAATGGGGCACACACTTTGCGTGTGAGACGTGCTACTTTGAATTTTTTTTAGTACTTGAATGTGCTGTCTTCTTTTACATATTTCTGTGGATAATAATTACTAAACTGTGAATCATAAATTAAAAGGTACGAAAAACATGGTTTTAGGAATATAGAAGTAAGATTATTAATTTTCAAATGGAGCAATAATAAAAGAAAAATAATGAACAAAAAATATTCATTTTATTCTGAGTTTGTTCGAATTACAAATATATCATGTATACAGTTAACATTTAAATTATAGCGATAATACGATCATGAATAAATAATCATTTTCAAAACGTTAAACTTCTTGAAACATATTGTTAACTATATATTTAAATATTTATTTAATTATATGGCGTAGAAGTCAAAATTGTACTAGTGTTAGAATACTTTCGTTACCCACTGCAAATACTCTGGTGTGATCTTTTCGTGAAATATATCACAGTTTGGTGATTATTATCTACAGAAATATATAAAAAAGACAGAACATTGAAGTACTAAAAAAAATTCAAATATTATTTGCGAAAAGTGGGTGCCCCATTGGATCCCTCCATCGGTGTTGATTAGGCGTAGCTTCGGCCCTGTCGGACAGAGAGAAGCGAGCAGCGAAGGATACAGCGGCAAAACGTCGTGTATATGTTGCCGTCGAACATTTTCTCGATCTACTCGAAATGCATATCGTTTCGACACTTTTACCGGGTCGTTTCTTCTTCAGAAATGTCTACAGAATCCGATCCTGGGTAGAGTTTTCGTGCAGGACAAACAACTTTTCGTGAAAATACAAAAATATTGCGCAGAAACTGCGCACATCGACGCTTTTTTAAACTTTGACATTAATTTATTGCTATTTAGGACCAATAACATTTAATAAATTGCATGCCACTGTATTCGGGAAACTCTCCTCTATCTTTTAACACCGATTAGAACTTTCTAACGTTTGTACTTTTCATGCGATACCTCATTTTTGTCGAAAATTTTGGGTTTTTACAAAAGCTCGTTTTTTTCAAAAACTGAGAGTGATGGAGAAATTCAGTTTTCGGATCCTTGATCGAGGGGTGAAGCTCTACAAGAATTTCATAGTGGCTACAGGAAATCAAAAATCGTGTTGGACGGTGTTATCTATTGACTCGGGCCCGAACCACTTTTTTTTCCCTTCTCACGATCCATCGACTGCCGCGTCCATGGGAACCGCATGGGTTCCCCAGCGAGATTGGGCAACTCCGGTCGCGATTCGACGACCCGGACCGATCCGATCGATCCCTGTATTGGCAATTACGCCGGGTAATTATAGTTCCGTCTGCCGCCGGAATTCATTTCGTCCGAGGGCGGTTTGGCAACTCGTCGGCCGGCCGCGGTCATCGGGCTCTGTGAAATCGAAGTACGAATCGACGAGCAGCCGGGGAACTCTGTCGGCGCAATCGCACGCGCTAATAAATAGAACGTGAAAGTTGCCACTGTGGGGAAATCGACGGGAAGTTACACCCGTGAGCGTCTGCTCGAACGTATAATCTCTCCTAATCGTTTGTTGCGTCTGGATCGGCCAGACGAAATGATCGCGCTTGAATCCGTGGGAGTCCCGCCGGGACTCACGGACCTGTCGTCTGACCCAACTTCAACCCCTTTCGTTTCTGACGGTCTTGCGCTCGACGAGCTCGTTATTAACCCTTTAAGCGCTATGAATCCACGTATGCGTTCTCACACGACCATTCGATTTTGACTATGAACCCATATATGCGTTTTCGCATAACCATTCGATTTTGACTATGAAATATATACTATTGACTATAATATTTAAATTGACTATAATATTTAAATTGACTATAATATTTAAATTGACTATAATATTTAAATTGACTATAATATATACTATTGACTATAAATATATACCATTCGATTTTGGTTTGAAAACCAAAGTGTGTAGCAGACAACAATGCCTCGATGGGCGCAGTTGATAAAATCGATATGATTTTGAGTTCGCTTCACTGCGTTCGAAAAAGCACAACATGGTATAAAAAATATTTCTTCCACCTCTTAGAGCTCGCTATATACAGGATGTCCCGAAAATGTCTCGCAATCCGGAAATGGCGGGTTCCTCGGATCATTCGAAGCAACTTTTTCCTTTGCGAAAATTTTCTCCGAGGCTTCGTTCACGAGTTATTAACATAAAACACTGACCAATAAGAGGCGAGCTCGGCTGGCGCGCAGCGGCCCAGCCAACGAGTGCACGGAGCCCAGTTCCGCTCACTGGCTCGGCCGTCTCGCGCCAAATGATCTCGCCTCTGATTGGTCACTGTTTTTCGTTAATAACTCGTAAACGAAGCCGCGGATTGCATTTTCGCTAAGGAAAAAGTTGCTTCGAATGACCTCAGGAATCCCCTACTTTCGGATTGCGAGACATTTTTTGGGACACCCTGCATAATGCACATATTCTTTATAAAAAAGCTAATAATAAAACTGACACATTTGAAAAATTTCATCCGCTTCTCATAAAAGATATTTCGCGAGAATACCCACCGCATGGAGTAGAGGCTAAATGAGGAAGAGTTCGTTCGAACGACTTTCCATTTCGGTTAACGGAGAGGCATTTCCCTGCATCCTGCGTAACTAAAGAAAATAAAAAACATTCTTCGCGACGCGGATGCGCTGTTCGCGCTAAAAATAATCGCAGAACTGACACGCGTTGCGAATGCAAAAAATGTAACATTGGCTGATATATCGAACCCTGCTTCGAGATTTACCACGCGATACAAAATTACTAAATTTTCAATTTAAAAGATATAATTTACTACTGTTACATCGTTCGTGTTATCTTTGCTCAATGAAATATACGGTTATTAAGGCTTTCGAGGTCACCGCACAATTTATTTCAGTCACAATCGATATACCTCGCAATGAAAATTCAGTCTGCTCAACTTGCGTCCTTTCGTAAAAAGTACGCAGCCCACGGTAGGCTTTTTCGTACGGAGTGGGCGATCCATGGCGCACGCTTAACGTCGGGAAACTCGGCGCTCAAAGGGTTAACGATTCTCGCGACACGCGAACGAAGCAACGCCGACGGTAGTACGGTAGTCGAAGATGACCCGGTTCGCTTTCAGGCGAGATCGTGCAGAAGCCTTCCTGGGGCAAAGACCAGCCGAACAATTACAACGGCGAGCAGAACTGCGTGGTGCTGGACGGCGGCCGTAGTTGGCTCTGGAACGACGTCGGCTGCAACCTTGACTACTTACACTGGATATGTCAAAGCAGTGAGTGCGAGCTGTCGATGCGAGTCGACGGTGCATGGAACAACGAGCAGCGGTTTCCGCTGCTAGAATATCCGATCTCATCCGTCGCCCGCTTTTCAGGACCACCGACTTGCGGCAGCCCGGAGAAATCGGCGAACACGACGATCGTCGGCACCAAGAGGACGATTGGCTCCACGATCGATTACGTCTGCCCGGACGGCTACATGCTGATCGGCTCGAAGAACAGAGCCTGCGAGCCGAGCGGATTTTGGAGCGGCGAGCCGCCCACCTGCAAATGTAAGCTCGGTCGAGCGCGCCGCGCCACGCGTTCCGCATAATTATCGCGAAGATGCGGCCGGGCCGCGATTCGCAATCGCGTCGCGTACATTAGCCAGACTGCAGATCCGTATGCGTTCGTTGCGTGCGCAACCGCGTCGATTACTTTGGAAACGATGCTCCTTGATTGAATCGTTCGGCTAACTAAATTCGTCGATCGCGCTCCGATCGCTCCGTGTAACGAGAACCGCTATACGATCACGACAACGATGTCCCCAGTCGTCGATTGCAGTCCACTCCCGGAACTGGAGAACGGCGTGATCACGTTGGTGGACAAGAGGACCACGCACGGGGCACTCGCCGATTACGCCTGCAACGAGAATTACACGCTGATCGGCGACGCCAGACGCAGATGCGGCGACGGCGGTATTTGGAGCGGACATAAGCCCCAATGCTTGTGTACGTAAACCGGCGTTACCATTATATTGGGTCTGGGAAAAAGTTCGCGGCGTTTCGTTAGTAAAACTCAACTGGATTTCTTAGATTGTGAAAATGAATTTATTTCAGCCAAATATGCTCCATTATTATCGACAATGTTTCGCCATTTTTCGGGTAAAATCACGATGCCATCGGTGAAGAACTTCTGCAGTTTCTGGTTAAGAACACTGAATCAAGTGGTTCTTCGCAGGCTTCTTTTGAAGCCAGTTTAATTCCATCGAGAGAGTTCTGCGGAGATCGGAACAAGTGATAGTTAGAGGGTGCTACGTCTGGACTATACGGTGGGTGCATCAGAATTTCCCAACCAAACTCTCGTAATTTTTGACGGGTCGTCAAAGAAATGTGTGGTCGGGCGTTGTCGCGATGGAAGACAACACCTTTCCTATTATGCAATTCGGGCCGTTTTTTTTCAATTTCGTGGCGTAATCTCTCCAGTTGTTCACGGTAGAGTCGAGAATTAATCGTCTGACCAACTGGAAGTACCTCATGGCGGACGATTCCCTTCCAGTCCCACCCCCCACACACAGCATCACCTTTTTTAGCGTCGATCCTGGCTTCGCGAACGCTTGTGACGGCTCACCATCGTTTGTCCACGATCTTTGGCGCTTCCGATTGTCGTACGCGATCCATTTTTCATCACCGGTCATGACACGTTTCAGAAATGGCGCGATTTCATTACGTTTCAGCAGCATGTCACGGATGTTGATTCGATTCGTCGTGTTTTCCGCGCTCAACTCACGAGGAACCCAAACATCCAGCTTCCGTTTGTATCCAGTTTCGTGTAAACGGTTCGAAACAGTTTTGTGGTCAATGCCTAGCTCTATACCAACATCGACGCTGCTAATATGCTTATCTTGCTGGACTTTTTCAACAATTTCATTAGCTTTTTCAGTAACTGGACGACCAGAGCGTGACTCGTCTTTCACATCAACATTACCAGAACGCAAGCGAGCGAACCATTTCCGCGCAGCTGATTTTGATCATGTAACTTCACCATACGCAGCACGAATTTTTTCACAAGCCTGCGCAGCGTTCTTCCCTTTATCGTAACGATATTGTAAAATATAGCGAAATTTCTCGTTATTTCTCTCCATTTTCAAACGCCAACAACTTTCCAAGTACTGCACCACCACGATGTTTATGCGCTCAAAATTACGTTCAACGTGTCACCTTTAAATGAAGCGTTCAGTGGTATCGTTGCAATAAGTTGTTCGTGGGTTATTAACAATTGACGACGTCGATCGGGAAAACGCCACGATTCTCAGACCTAATATTAGTAGTACCAGAAGCCGGAAGTGTAAGGCATTTACCGTTCCTTATTTTCCAGTCGATTGGTGCCCGGAACCGCCGCCGGTGAACGGCGGAGTCGTTACCACTACTGGCCGACGAACTGGATCCACCGCCACTTACTCCTGCCAGAACGGCTTCATTTTGTTCGGCGACAACGTGAGCTATCTTACAAATTAACCCTTTGCACTCCGCTGTCCTCTCTCGTGGGACATCGTAATTCCAGCGTATCACTCGGATGTCTCCTCTCGTTGGACAATAAAGTTTATTAGTGATTACGGGGAATCGAGTTATTTCAGCGCAACTTTTTGAGACGTGCATGTTTCCCTGAGTTTTCTCTTGAAATGGCACAAGAGATCAAATCAAAATATAGTAAAATTACTAAGATATGTACAAGAAATGTCAGCGGGTTTTGACGAGAACGTGAGAGGCGTGCTCACGACGGTCCGAGCACTTCAAAGGCGCCACTTGAAAAGAGCGATAAGGCAAGTTTGTAGAAGAAAGGTCGGTATGCGAACATAGCACGCACTGTATAATGAGATTTATAATCATAAAATCTGGAGGAAAAGATTTTCAAAGCTGAACTCAGTCTGGTTTGAAGCGTCGAGCGGTGTAGATAGATCTAACGAGTGAGAAAATCGGAGAAGTGATTCTTCTCTTGGTAAATAAATTGTTTGGTAAAAGTTTTTTTGGTAAATACCATCTTGTGAGTTAGTAATAATAATTAGAAATTTTCAACCTATGTATTTATTCATATTTTTTATTAGAACAATGGCGAAACGTTCAAACACGAATGAGTCTCATAACGCAAGTAGTAGCGAAGACGAGCTCCGGATAGACGTTTATACAGATATGTTAGAAAGACCAACTGTAGAAGGTTTTCTTCTACAGTTGGTCTATCGTTTCGATAGCAGTGATAGTGATATCGTCCAAGCAACAAGGCGACGAGAGAAAGAGTTCGCATAGATAGCGATTGCAACAACGAAACAAAATTATAAAACAAACAATAACAAAATTATAAAAAGTAAAATATTGATTTTTTTGCAAATTTCTCGATTTCACCCAAATTCATATAAGTCCAATATCAGTATAATATGTTAGTTGGTTCCCAAAACCATACTAAATAATACGAGAATCTGTAAATGCCCGCAAAACAAACAATAACAAAATTATAAAAAATAAAATATTGATTGTTTAGCAAATTTCTCGATTTCAGCCAAATTCATATAAGTCCAATATCATTATAATATGTTAGTTGGTTCCAAAACCATACTAAATAATACAAGAGTCTGTAAATGCCCGCAAAACAAACAATAACAAAATTATAAAAAATAGAATATTGATTGTTTAGCAAATTTCTCGATTTCAGCCAATTCATATAAGTCCAATATCATTATAATATGTTAGTTAGTTCCAAAACCATACTAAATAATACGAGAGTCTGTAAATGCTCGCAAAACAAACAATAACAAAATTATAAAAAATAAAATATTGATTGTTTAGCAAATTTCTCGATTTCAGTCAAATTCATACAAGTCCAATATCATTACAATATGTTAGTTAGTTCCAAAACCATACTAAATAATACGAGAATCTGTAAATGCCCGCAAAACAAACAATAACAAAATTATAAAAAATAAATTGATTGTTTAGCAAATTTCTCGATTTCAGCCAATTCATACAAGTCCAATATCATTACAATATGTTAATTAATTCCAAAACCATACTAAATAATACGAGAGTCTGTAAATGCCCGCGAAACAAACAATAACAAAATTATAAAAAATAAATTGATTGTTTAGCAAATTTCTCGATTTCAGCCAAGTTCATATAAGTCCAATATCATTACAATATGTTAATTAATTCCAAAACCATACTAAATAATACGAGAGTCTGTAAATGCCCGTTTCTGCCGAAAAGTGGCGCCGAATAGCTGGTAGCCAACGTCCAGAATGGTTCGGAGTGCTAAGGGTTAATTCTGTATTTCGGGGAGCCTCGGGATCAAGAGGTGCACCGTTTAATTGGGTACACAGGTATTGACCTGCGACGTCGGCGGCGAGTGGTCCGGCAAGGCGCCCCAATGCAAGTTCGTCGATTGCGGTGCACCAGCTCAAATCGAGTACGGCACCGTGACCCTGATCAACGGCACCACTACGGTGAAGAGCTTGGCGGTGTACACGTGCCAGGAGGACTACTGGCTGGTCGGCGAAGCGAAGCACGAGTGCACCAGAGAAGGAAAATGGAGCCACGCCACGCCGTCTTGCGAGCGTAAGCTTCGAACATTGCAACTCGGAGCGGCCTTGATGAATGTTCGATCTATTTTCCGATGTTTTTCAGTGATCACCTGCGAGGAGCCCGAGGTGCCTACAGGAAGCTACGTGGTCGGGTACGATCTGAACGTTCACAGTGCCATCGAGTACCATTGCGAGGCAGGATATCTGCTTCAGGGGGAGGCCAGACACACGTGCGGCAGAGACGGAGAATGGACTGGCGAAGTTCCCACCTGCGAATGTAAGCTTGTCCTTCGTATAGAACACCTACAACGCGGTCGCGGACGATTTCTGTGTCCTTTGGCCGAGTAGCCAAATCTCTAGTAGCCAAATCTCTAGTAGCCAAATCTCTAGTAGTCAAATCTCCAAACTTCTTTGGAGATCTTTGATATGAAAAATGCAGGCAGAAAGGAAGGAACTGCAGCTAAATTCCATCGCGATCATTCCACTTAGAACCATCTGTCGTATCTTATCACGTTGTCTGAACAGTTTACAAGTATCTAGAATAAACGTCTCAAGTAAAACGTAAGAGTTACGCGGTTCAGAGCTCGGCGTATCCGAGATTGGCCGAGCAATCAAATCTCTGGACCTCGCCTTCTGCGTTCAACTTCTTTGGAGATCTTTGATATGAAAAATGCAGGCAGAAAGGAAGGAACTGCAGCTAGATTCCCTCGCGATCATTCCAGTTCGAAGCATCTGTCGTATCTTATCACGTTGTTTGAACAGTCTACAAAAGTATCTATTAAGGTGTCCCATAAGTTTTCTTTCCTTTTTTCTGATACGAAGCGATTACACGATATTTGTTGTTTAAGGTTGATTTATCGAGTTATATATGAACCGTTCTGCTCTATTGCCTTCTTCCATCCTTCAGGAAGCCTCATTTTATATGTCGTCTTTCCGATCTTCGTCGAATTCAGAAGGTCTTCCGCTGCGGGGCGTGTCGTCGACGTCGAAATCGCCATTTTTGAACTTCGCAAACCATTTCCGTGCCGTAGACTCGCCTATGACACCTTCTCCGTATACGTTGCAAATGTCCCGGGCTGCTTCGGCAGCTTTTTGGCCCCGATGAAAAGCGAAGAAGAGAAGCTGTCGAAAATGTTGCTTTTTACCTCCTGGATATTCCATTTCTAAGCCTCGAAAGTAATAAAAAATTAAACTACTCGAAAAGACGATTAGCACAGTTTTGTAGAGCAGAAAGAGCTCTATCGAATGAATATTACACGCTTTGTCGAACAGTCAGAAATCGTTGTGAAATAAAAGAAAATATAAAAACGCTACGAACTTATTCCCCAACCTGATATAAACACAGCCAGTTAGAGTCATTCATAGCGCGGCGCGGAAAGAACTTATGGGACACACCCTCACAGAATAAACGTCTCAAGTAAAACGCAAGAGTTACGCGGTTCAGAGCACAGCGTAATTGACGTTGGCCGAGTTCGGCACGATTAACAACGGACGAAATCGCGTTCGATGTGTCGCAGATGTGGAGTGCGGCAAAGTTCTGCCGGTGTTGAACGGAGCCGTGGAATACGCGAACGGGACGACTCATCTGGGAAGCGAAATCACTTACAGCTGCACGAGAAATTACAGGCTGAACGGGGTGTCGAGGAGATACTGCTTAGACAATGGCCAATGGAGCGACGCGACACCGAAGTGCGAAGGTACCCAGAGAACCGTGACGAGGAGATCCGTTCGCGCGCGAACGATCGCCAATGAACCGATTGAAACGCGTTCGGTTGCAGAAATCCGGTGTCCAGAGCCAGTGTACGCGGAACACGGGATCCTCTCGGTGACCGGAAACGACCGAATGTACGGGAGAACGTTGATCCGCACCGGGACGCCGGAGAACTCGAACACGGGCGCGACTTCCTATAAAATCGGCGCTCTCGCCAAGTATCGGTGCGAGAGAGGATACAAGGTGATCGGAGAGCCTCTGTCCACCTGCGAGGACAATGGAAAGTGGAGCGGCGAGGTTCCGCGTTGCGTCTGTAAGAACAATTTCTTTCGGTCCCGATCGAACAGCTGCCGGAACAAACGCGCTGACACTTTGGAAACGATCTTTTTCCAGACGTCGATTGCAGCAAGCCCGAGCAAATTCAGCACGGCAAGTACACGCTAACGTCGAACGCGACCTATTACGGGGCAGCCGCGCTATACGAGTGCGACGGTAACTTCGAGCTCGACGGATTCGCCAGGAGATTGTGCTTGGAAAATGGCACATGGAGCAGCGACACGCCGGTTTGCAAAGGTAACACTGCCCCGACGAAATCAAACTTCTTTTCTGATTTCCTGTAGACACTGTGAAATTCTTGTAGAGCTTCACTCCCCGAACAAGAAATCCGAAAATCGAATTTTTCCATCACTCTCAGTTTTGGAAGAAAACGAGCTTTTGTAAAAACCTAAAATTTTCGGTAAAAATGAGGTATTGCATGAAAAGTACAAACGTTAGAAAGTTCTAATCGGTGTTAAAAGATAGAGGAGAGTTTCCCGAATATAGTGGCATACGATTTATTAATTATGTTTGGTCCTGAATAACTATAAATTAATGACAAAGTTTAAAAAAGCGTCGACGCGTGCAGTTTCTCCGCAATATTTTTGTATTTTTACGAGAAGTTCTTTGTTCAGCACGAAAACTCTACACAGGATCGGATTCTGTACACATTTCTGAAGAAGAAACGGCCCGATAGAAGCGCCAGAACGATGTACATTTTGAGTAGGTCGAGAAAATGTTCGTCGGCAACGTACACGATGTTTTGCCGCCGTGTGCTTCGCTGCTCGCTTCTCTCTGTCCGACAGGGCCGAAGCTACGCGTAATCAATACCGATGGAGGGATCCAATGAGGCACCTACTTTGCGTGTGGAACGTGTTACTTTGAATTTTTTTTAGTACTTGAATGTGCTGTCTTCTTTTACATATTTCTGTAGATAATAATTACTAAACTGTGAATCATAAATTAAAAGGTACGAAAAACATGGTTTTAGGAATATAGAAGTAAGATTATTAATTTTCAAATGGAGCAATAATAAAAGAAAAATAATGAACAAAAAATATTCACTTTATTCTGAGTTTGTTCGAATTACAAGTATATCATGTATACAGTTATCATTTAAATTATAGCGATAATACGATCATGAATAAATAATCATTTTCAAAACGTTAAACTTCTTGAAACATATTGTTAAATATATATTTAAATATTTATTTAATTATATGGTGTAGAAGTCAAAATTGTACTAGTGTTAGAATACTTTCGTTACCCACTGCAAATACTCTGGTGTGATCTTTTCGTGAAATATATCACAGTTTGGTGATTATTATCTACAGAAATATATAAAAAAGACAGAACATTGAAGTACTAAAAAAAATTCAAATATTATTTGCGAAAAGTGGGTGCCCCATTGGATCCCTCCATCGGTGTTGATTACGCGTAGCTTCGGCCCTGTTGGACAGAGAGAAGCGAGCAGCGAAGGATATGGCGGCAAAACATCGTGTACATGTTGCCGTCGAACATTTTCTCGATCTACTCGAAATGCATATCGTTTCGACACTTTCACCGGGTCGTTTCTTCTTCAGAAATGTCTACAGAATCCGATCCTGGGTAGAGTTTTCATGCAGGACAAACAACTTTTCGTGAAAGTACGAAAATATTGCGGAGAAACGGCGCGCGTCGATGCTTTTTTAAACATTGACATTAATTTATAGTTATTCAGGACCAAAAACAATTAATAAATCGTATGCCACTGTATTCGGGAAACTCTCCTCTATCTTTTAACACCGATTAGAACTTTCTAACGTTTTTACTTTGCATGCGATACCTCATTTTTGCCGAAAATTTTGGGTTTTTACAGAAGCACGTTTTTTTCAAAAACTGAGGGTGATGGAGCAATTCGGTTTTCGGATCCTTGATCGGGGAGTGAAGCTCTACAAGAATTTCATAGTGACTATAGGAAATCAAAAATCGTGTCGGACAGTGTAATTGTCGTCGCGCCGTTCGACGCGTAAGCCGATCCCCTTAGAAGGTCCTCCATTCATCTGGAAACTGTTCACAGAAATCAGGTGCAAGGACCCGGAGAAGGAAGGAGTCCTGTCTACGCAGGTATCGACGCACAGCGTGGGCGGCATCGCCCACTACGCGTGCCCGCGTGGCTACTACATGGAAGGAAACGAGACCAGAGTCTGCTTGCAGAACGGCTCTTGGAGTGGAAGCGTGCCCGCTTGTTTCTGTAAGTAGTCTCGCTCTCGTTTTGTCTTTCCGAACAAGCGTACGAACGCTTAATGGCTCGTTTAAAAAAAAAAAAACAGAAAAAAAACACACTCGGTTACGAAAGTAGCGCCGTGACAGCAAAAACTTGTCCATAGCCGTCGAGTGCAAGCACCCGGGGCCCATAGAGAACGGAAGAGTGATCGTGGTGAACGGGACCACAACCTACGGCGGAACCGCAGAGTATCATTGCCTACCGCAGTTCGAGAGAGTCGGCCCGTTTCTGAGAAAATGTTTGGACACCGGATCTTGGAGCGGCGAGGAGCCCAAGTGCGAGTGTAAGCGCGATTTCTGATAATAATGAGATATCTCGGCGTTTTTGTTTTTTTTTTTATTTTAGAACGATCGGCGTTTACGTTTTCTTGGTTTGCTCGACAGTCATGCCGAACGAGGTCGCGGAAGCGCAAGGCGTGGGTACCAGCGTCGGGATCGGTGCCGGAGTCATCATATTTATATTAATTATACTTGGACTCGTTTACCTAAGACTGTGAGTAATCGTTTGCAACTGGATCGCGAGACCGTAGATCGTTCAACGAGTCGGGTAGCCAACGGTGAACGAATCTAGTGGAAGCTCGTTTGTCGTCTTCCCAGTGTTTAGTAGAATGCTTAAACCTTTGCACTCGACTGGTGACTCTGAGGCAACACTAAAATTGTTACATCATGTTTCAAGATGATATCTATATTATCAATCATTATATATTATCTATATTATCATAATATCTATATTATCAATATCTATATTATCATAATATCTATATTATCAATATCTATGTTATCATAATATCTATATTATCAATATCTATGTTATCATAATATCTATATTATCAATATCTATATTATCAATATCTATATTATCATAATATCTATGTTATCAATATCTATATTATCAATATCTATATTATCATAATATCTATATTATCAATATTTATATTATCATAATATCTATATTATCTTAATATCTATATTATCATAATATCTATATTATCAATATCTATATTATCATAATATCTATGTTATCAATATCTATATTATCAAAAGATTGCTAAAAGTCTACCTATTGTACGAGTCACAAGACTCGATGTCATATGCATGAAATACACTTTGTCAAATAAAATGGAAATACTACAAGCCAGAAAAGTTAATTTACATTTAAAATAGCTTCGAGTGCAAATGGTTAACACAGATGCCGATTCAACTGCGCTGTCTTTTGTATCGTTGAACAAAGTATGCGTAAAAATTTCGATGAAAATTTCACGGTGTTCCTTGCAGGAGGAAAGCTACGCCTGTGAAAAATACGGAGAACGTGCAAGCTGCCGAAAGGAAGGAGGATCAGAACGCCGCTGTAATGTCCTACGCTACGCTTAACGATGGAACACCCAACGCCATGTACGAGAATGTCCCGGAAGACGGTCTCTACGATAGTCCTTACAGTATAAGTGGCAGTACCTATGGGTGAGTTCAAAAGCTGATAGATCGAACCTCTGGAAAAACCAGATTAACAAAGGATTTTCGCTTGTCGAAGGTACGGCAACAACGTCAGGAGACATTACGGAAGATCCGGACACTACGAGGCCGAACCGGTCGCGAACAGAAACGGCATCACCATCAACGGAGTGTCCGTGCGATAGTCCCTGTCAGAGTCGTCCTCGGAATCAGGTATTATTTATGTACAGAACAGAGATATGTGGGAGGACACACCGACGCGCGAACCATTGTTGCCTTTATTTATGTTATTGTGTTGAGCGTAGCGCCGATTTCTGTAAATAAGTAAAGAGGATGATGAACGCGACCGACGATCGCGAATCCGCGCAAAAATTCGCGTAAGACGGCATTCACGTCGGAAGAAAATTTCGCGAGACTACAATTCCACGTGTATCATTGTGTATATAGAGTGTTACCGTAATTTAGGACGACTGTTTGTAAATCTCAAGCGGAAGGCGCATCTTGTAACATAAGCTTGATTGTTCGTTGGTTGCACGAATAAAGAAACCAATGCTCTTGTTTTATTTTGACACGAGATTCACACCGTATCTTCCTGGGACCCCCCGAGCCGACTACCTTCTGCAAACTTGACCTCTTGACACGTTCGTCGCAGAACTGGGTGACGGGTATGCTTTCGTGGGGGCCCTGTCACCCAAATATGGGCGACGCTCTTCTTATTCAATTTATAGGACTTTCGGTTGGATTTTGAAAGGAATAAAATCGAATAAGCACTGAAATATAAATATAGGATATACAACTTAAAAATACTGAAAATATACATATTATACTATACTTTTTACTAATTTATATTTAGTATAACATATTACATTGTACTATGTCGTATGGTGTGCGTTGAAACATTCTAAACACATTTGAGGTGATTTTAGACAATTCGAACAATAGGTCGTAGCTTTTTTTAAAAATTATTTATTTAAAAAATTTATCGCTCTGTTTATCGATCTGGGTGACGGGTATGCTTCCGTGGGGGCCCTGTCACCCAAATATGGGCGACGCTCTTCTTATTCAATTTATAGGACTTTCAGTTGGATTTTGAAAGGAATAAAATGGAATAAGCACTGAAATATAAATATAGGATATACAACTTAAAAATACTGAAAATATACATATTATACTATACTTTTTACTAATTTATATTTAGTATAACACACTACATTATACTATGTCGTATGGTGTGCGTTGAAACATTGAGGTGATTTTGGACAATTCGAACAATAGGTCGTAGTTCCTTTTTCTACATTTTTTCGCTTCCTGACGTTCAGGTTATGTCAAGGTTAAATTTATTTAAAATTATTTATTTAAAAAGTTTATCGCTCTGTTTATGTTTTCGGTGCTCCGACAGTCGAATTTGGGCCCCGCGAGAAACTCGACCGAATTGCGCTGGGCGACGAACGTGTTAACCGTTTGACCTCTTATACCGTGTACGCTAAAAGTATTTGCTATTAAGATAAAGCGAAGAAAAATTAACAAGATAAAGCGAAGATAATTAACAATAATACAAAGAACGATTTTCTCTGTTAACAAGCGAATAAAATATATATCGTCGCAATTATACTTATAGAGGACATCGCAAACGCGATTACGAAACGCGCGCCAACTATATCGGGTCCTCGCGCTGCCTTATAAGGCAATGCTTTCGCTGTCAGTAACTTGCTCCAACTATGGCACCTCCAATGACGCGGTCTTTTAAGAGTACATTAGCGCTCCAGAAAAAAAAATAATCATTTCACAAATTGGGAGTTATTTCTATTCGAAATAGACTTCCGAGAAGACGTCGAAATAGCAATTTTATGTAATTATTCATGTAATATATATTATATATATAATATATATTATATTATATATATATATATTATATATTATATTATATTCATGTATTCGTGTTCTTACAAAACTCTTTGTGGCTCCTCTCAAATACAACGGTATATATCTTGTAAATATAAATATTTAAACACGTTTAAACAATATTTAAAGTAAACGTCAGTTAATAATATAATAATAATATAAATAATAATAATATGACAATATAATATAATTATCAACCGTCAGTCGATTTTCATGTTTTTCAATTTTCTTAGAAAAACAGAAGTTTGCGGTGAAAGTTATCGTCGTCGTGCGATTTTTATCAGATGCCTTTTCTATCAGAAAATAGTTTAAAAGCGAACATAGCGTAATCTATTTTCGATCGATCGAATGAAATAGTTCCGGCGAGAGATGGAGCGACGCCCGTGGATCGATTGACCCCATAAGGTGTTCGAACGGCTGGGTTGAGAACCTCTGTGACAGACGATCCTTTCACAGATGGCGCTACCTGCCCGGGTGTGGTGAATAACCATAGAGTGACGCGTAACGTGAGTCACAGTAGTGCACGAGTCTCTGTGCAGTTCTGTATTTCGTGACACTTTCTCCGGTAGAAGTTTTCTATTAACCAGGTATGTAAACATTCGTTATTCCGTCCGAGCTTGTTCACGTGGAATACGCGATTCATTGTTTCGTTAAACAACGCTGCGGCAGTACGAGATGCGTGGAACATTTGACAGCATTCGTCTCACTGAAAGGGCGGCCATTGTTTATTGTGTCCTCGATTTTTTTTACTTCTCCAGTTGCTTCTCGCGAATTTCTAAAACATATTTTCGCGTTTCTCTTGGCCGTGAAATGCTCCCCTAAATTCGTTGCTACGAATCACTGTTGTGTTTTTTTTTGCTCGATACGCACCGATCCTTTCTCGAGAAAAACTTGTCCATAGAGACAAATATAGCCTGTACCGATATAGCCTGGGGAAAGTTTTCGGACAAAGAGCTGTAAAGTAAAATTAGAAAATCAAAATGCACTGCTGGAACACGATATCTCGAAGGCGCATCGGTGTAGATTCGCCCGATAAAGTTCTAAGGGAAATCGTGAAATTGAATGCTATCGATGACACGTTATCTCGCGTGCCAAGAGTACAGTTTTCAATGCTCCACTTCGGGTTTTATTTTCGAAACGATTCAAGCGTGAGTCAAGTTTAGGTAAATGAACTTGTCAGCGGGCTACGAATATGCTTATATAAACTCAATTCTCGTCACTAATTAAGTAAAGTTGAGTAAAGTTGACCAGAAAGGTGTCTACTAAGGTTATAGTTATTTCGTTACAGTGAAATATTGCGAAAATTTGCGGTTTATTCGCGAATAAGTCGTTGTCGGACGATTAAGTGTTAATAATATAATAATTTAGATAATATAATATAATATAATTATTATTATCTAAATTATTATATTATTAACACTTAATCGTCCGACAACGACTTATTATCTATATTTTTTTAGATAATATAATATAATTATTATTATATTATCTAAAAAAATATAGATAATAATAATATAATAATTAATAATATAGAGTCAAACAGACGATTTTGTTTTTATCGTGATATTGGTTATTAATTGTTTAAAAATGAATGAATGATTTCGGCAACAAATAATAGGAAAAAAGTTTCGAACAGGCATTCGGTCCAATAATCTTGTTTCTGTGAAATTGATAGAACCAATGTTGTCGCATTCGTGTAATCTTATCGTAGGATGTATCTGTGCATTTTTTGTGTGTGTGTCAGCGTTGTAATAGTAGAAAAGATTTTTTTTAAATTCAAGACGGTTTAAAACACGATTAAAAATCATTTCGAGCAGCTACGAAGAAAATTCCGAAGCGACCGTAGAAAGCCAGCTGAATCTTTATTTATACTTACAGGGATACCAACATGTCCTCCCGCAAAACTGCCGGCCGTCGTGCAACGACAAAGAAGCGCGCGCAGCGCGCCACATCCAATGTTTTCGCGATGTTCGATCAGGCCCAAATCGCGGAATTCAAAGAAGCTTTCAACATGATCGACCAGAATCACGACGGTTTCATCGATAAGGAAGATCTCCATGATATGCTTGCTTCTCTAGGTTGGTTGGAATTATTCACACATTTTTATTTGATTTATGTATAAATAAATCATGTCGATTACATTATAAAAATGATATTATTTTAGGAAAAAATCCAACCGAAGATTACCTCGAAGGCATGATGAACGAAGCTCCAGGGCCAATCAACTTCACGATGTTCTTGACGTTGTTCGGAGAGAGGCTTCAAGGCACCGATCCGGAAGACGTTATTAAAAATGCGTTCGGTTGTTTCGACGAAGAGAATTCCGGTCATATAAACGAGGAACGTCTCCGCGAGTTGCTCACAACGATGGGGGACAGGTAATGCTCCACAGAAATATATAATAATAATAATAATATATATATATGTAATAACAATAATATATATAATATAATATATATATATATATATATATATGTAATAACAATAATATATATAATATAATATATATGTATATATAAAAGAGGGTGAAATCAATAATTATTTCTCTCATTTAAGATTTACGGACGACGACGTGGACGAGATGTATCGCGAAGCTCCCATAAAGGGATCGATGTTCGACTACATCGAGTTCACGCGAATCTTAAAACACGGAGCTAAAGACAAGGACGAGCAGTGAGCGAACCGTGGAGCCATCTGTACTTTGTATTTGTGTGATCGATCGCGCATAAGCGCACGTTTATACTATGGTTGCAATTGTAAAGTTTGAAATATTACTTGTATTTTGTACATCCTCTATTAATGAGAATAACCGAAAATCTAGAGTTTATATTATTTTTCGAAAGAGCCAGCCTTATCACTGGAGCACGTGCTGAAAATATGTAGACTCGAGAGAACATATAAAAAAACGTTCATCGTATTTATTTTCCAAGGATAAAAAGCTAGAGAACGAAACTCTGAATCTGTCTTGCCATAAGCCGCGCGGTCGCTGCCGTGTTTAACGAAACTGATGTATGTAATATATTATATGCTACATGAATTTGTAGCCGTTGAAAAGTTGGCATTTATATTTTAATATAATATTGTACACCAAAAGCGTAGTGTCTTTATAACCACTCTATTCGACGTTTCGAGAAAATTCGAAAACAGAACCGGGGAAACAAAAATTAACATTTTCTTTCATAAATCGATCGAATTATTTTGTCGCACAAGCTAATATAAAACTCCGCAGAAGTCTGTGCAACGTTGAAATCTTTTCAATTCAAATCCCTTCGAATCGATCGTGAAAACATTAATTTTCACCGATGTATGCAATAATTATAATAATAATAATAATAATTAATAACGAAGTAGAAAAATCGATTGTTAAAAATCCGAGTAATCGAATAAAATTTTCTGCAACGTGTGTTACAACATTTAAAGCTTAATCGAATATTTTCTTTGTAATGAAAATACTTTATCCGATCGTCGAGCTGATGAACAATTAAACAAAAATACTTGTTTTCCGATTGCGAGCGGGAAATAAAATATTTCAATAATAATTAACCTAAATGAAAAACGTTGGCCGACTCTGGTGCGAACGTTTGAAAAGTGGCCTGGCCCGACGACCGACCGACCGAGCGAAGGAGCGTTCTGCGTCTGCGCGCGGCCGTTTATGTACAGTGTATACACGGAATAAAATCCGACGAAGCCGCAGTATCATTTCCACTGGTGGCGGAGTGGGGTCTGGCTCGTCTCTGTTGGTTTCCTCTCGGTTCTGCCGCTTTCCCCGTCGCGTCCTTTCGCTCGGTGGTTGTTTCGTTCAGCAGCGACTGGGACAACACAGGAGCCACCCGGTGGATAGGATACCCGGCTGCCCAGTGGATCCAGGAGCATCGGCGCTCGCCGATCTCCTCAGCTAATCGGATTCGGGCCGAGGATCCTCCGAGACCGCGACTGTCGTCCGTCATCATCGATGATCCACCGTCGCTCGCGCGGTGTGTTTACCAGTTTGGTGGATGTTGCCCACAGTGAAGCACCGTGCACCGTGTAGCCCGCGATCGTCGTTCTCGCCTGGTATCAGTGAATCTCTTCGGGCGAAGGAACACCGACTCGCCGCCGATCGGTACGGAGAGAGAAAGAGAGAATGAGACGAGGGACGGAAGCAGAGGCCGAAGCTGCCAGCCGCGAATTGGGTTACGTCCCGTTCGCCTGGCGACGATATATGACGCAACGGCCACCCTTCGCGAGTACCAGCGGTCCTCGTAATCTTCTTGTGTCGCTTTAACTGCGACAGGACACTCTCTCTCTCTCTCTCGCCCCGTCCCGTCCCATCTCGTCTCGACTCGTCTCTCGTCGATCGAGCAGTGTCGCTTGTTGTCACTTCGGACACACGCGGAAATAATCAGCCGCGGTGTGCGCTCTCCGTGCATGCGATCAGCTATCCCCGCCCCGTCGCGTCCACTCGATTGCGCAGCCAGTTTTGGAGGTTAGCCGATCACGATTGAGAAACTCGAACGAAAGCGACACCCACCGAGCGAGCCAGCCGGATCAGCTGTTTCCCCAGGACGACCTTTTCGCCGCTACCCCGGTGAGTCCGCTCTTTCTTCTTTCTCTTTGTCATCGTTCGTTAGACTGTCAACCGGGCGACGGCGAGTTTCCTCGTCCTTCGATGACTTCCGGTTTCTCTTTCGTTTCACCTTTAATTCAGGAGCTCCTGCGATGCGATTCAATGGTTACACTATATATGTATATAAAAGCTGCACCTTTACTGTCACGTACTCTTCGACATCTTTTTTAATGCTCGGTTATAAATTTCGTCCGTGTTCAGTGAAACCAGCGAAGCGATTGAAATTTATCGAGTACCAGAGGCAAAGCGTAGCATGAAACCAAGAGAACCCTCGAGGCACAATTAGCTGCAGCCAAGATGTGAATTTCTAAATCTCTGTATTTGTAATATAGCCTGAATAATAATATTCTGAATCCCATCTGAACAGTCGAGAGTCGAGTAATTTTTTTTGCTTGCTGCGGGGCAGGTGTTGTTGCATTTTATTGTATTACTTAGTTGCAGTGTTAGAACAAACGACGTTACACGGGGGTGTTTTCGAATCGAACTTTTGCACGGATTCGGATTCGGGCCGTTGGGGGTGTCCGCGATCGAGAGATCATCCCGTTAACACTTAGCCAACCGAATGGGGAGATCTCCCCGTTTTAAATTCAGTATATAATAAAAATTATTTTATTTTATATATAAAAATTCAATATAAAAATGATTGCTTAATTTTATGAAGATTTGCGAAAAGTACGAATGCCGATGAAGTAATCGAGGCCATGTAAGTTTGTTTCGTAACTTTTGTTTGATCGAATGAAATATGTTAATTTTATGAAAATTTTTGAGCTTTCCAGCGCGGTCGTGTAAGTGTTAACAGGTTAAATTCCCACGAATTGAACTCGGGCGCTACCAGTTGGGCGTCCTCCTTCGCGTTTCGAGTCTATTGCGCAATTGTTGCAACTTTTTTACGTAGCAGATCTTGGTCGTAATTGCAGGCTCGCGACCGTCGGAACTGTTTTAAGAATTTTCCAACGAGTATCGGCGCTTTGTTCGATCAGGTTCCACGAGTTAAAGTAATTCGCGAATGTGGGGGAGGGTTGCATATATATATTCGGACTCTGAAGCGTACGTCGTCAATTTATACTCGAACTGCGCACCATGCGTTTATAGCACGGAAAACCTCCGACATTCAAACGAAGTGATTTTCTCATCGACAACTATCGAATTATCTAAAACTACCGGCTCGAGGCTATATTACAAATGCAGAGATTTAGGAATTCACATCTTGGCTGTAGTTAATTATGCCTCGAGGGTTCTCTTGGTTTCATACTATGCTTTGCCTTTGGCTTTTATTGAGATGAATATTAGTGAGTCTAATTTTCTTGTATAAAACGTCCTGCTGCATTGTGTTTAATATATTTTTATCTCTCTCTCTCTCTCTCTCTCTCTGTACTATTATTGTTACTATTGTACTATATTACAAATACAGAGATTTAGGAATTCACATCTTGGCTATAGCTAATTATGCCTCGAGGGTTCTCTTGATTTCATACTACGCTTTGCCTCTGGCTTTTATTGAGATGAACATTAGTGTGTCCAATTTTCTTGTATAAAACGTCCTGCTGCATTGTGTTTAATGTATTTTTATATATGAGCCGTTTATTTTGAAAGTGGCATAAGTCACTTTACCGTAATGAAAAGTGGTGATTTTTTTTAATGTTTATACGAAATTATTTATACTGAGAAAAACATCAGTATCCTGAGATAACAAATACAAGTAAATCTTCTCGAAAGTTAGCATCCATATTTTTAAACGTGTTCAAAAGCAAACCCTTAAATATATCGACTTAAAAACAAAGTGACTTATGCCACATTCAAAATAAACGGCTCATATCTCTCTCTCTCTCTCTCTCTCTCTGTACTATTATTGTTAATGTGCATAAAGGGCAACATGCCCTTTAATAAATAAATGATAAATATTATGCCGCAACGACACTCGTCGAGCAGTCCTGCAGGTGGTAAAAAATATTTTTAAAAAAATCCATACGAGTATTTTTAACCGATAAAATAAGAAATCACTGCTCGACGAGTTCTATTGCTATTGCAAGTGTTCGAGCTTCGTTTACCGCCGTTTTAATCCACGAGCGAACGATCAGAAACATGAATCTGTCTCTACGGTATTTAAACGGGCTCGTTTGTGTTTATCGTATGATAATGTCTAGGCATTTAGAGTTGCATGTTGTTGATTACAATATGGCCGTTTAAATGAAGCGAAGCGAAATAAAGGGAATATCGGAAAATACTCCGCGCAAAATAGAGGGGCGAGTTATAATGAAACGCGAGCGAGACACAAGAACTTTCACGGAAATTAAATAGAGATTCTTTTCATGTTTCCTGGAATAGACACCTTAGTTAGAGCGGGACCGGACTTTATCGTTGACATTACAAACTACTCCTACGACAGTGTAAATCAGGGGTGTCAAACTCGCGGCCTGCGAGACTAAGCCTTAGTGCGAAACGGACTCCATTTCGGCCAATTACAATTTTACATTTTCGCGCGTACAATTTAAAATGATCCGTATAATTCATAAATAATATATATATATAATATTAATAATATAATATTATATATTATTATACATTATTATATTATATATATAATATTATATTACTATAATATTATATTATATTATATTATATTATATTATAATATTATAATATTATAAATATTATTATATATATATAATTTTGTATGCTGGTTTCATTTCTAATTCACATTTCTATTTTATTTTTACTTTGCGTCGGATATATTGACTGGGCCGCAAAAATGTTCATCTCGGGCCGCATGCTATACTATAATATTATATTATATATAATATTAATAATATAATATTATATATTATTATACATTATTATATTATATATATAATATTATATTACTATTATTATATTACTATAATATTATATTATATTATATTATAATATTATAAATATTATTATATATATATATATATATATATATAATTTTGTATGCTGGTTTCATTTCTAATTCACATTTCTACTTTATTTTTACTTTACGTCGGATATATTGACTGAGCCGCAAAAACGTCCATCTCGGGCCTTATGCGGCATGCGGGCCGCGAGTTTGACACCCCTGTTGTAAATCGACTGTTCACAAATTAGAGAACGCGAACGACGCGCGACAAGCATGAAATAAAAATACGAGACGCGATGCGACCGTTCGTTGCGCGAAATGGCACGTACAAATTTTGCGAACGTATCGACGAAAGGTAGGCAACGCGAGAGTTGGGAACAACATTCTCCCTGCAAAGTGGGTCGCACTCTGAAAAAGTATGGGAACCGCTGGCCTATAGGAAACGGATCCTCCTCGCGTTTCGCTGCGATCATCGAAAAATTTCCATCCCAGACAAACGTAGTCTCGCGTTTCAAGTGGAATTGAGAATTGCAAATGGCTCGACCGTTAAATCGAGCGTGGATAGTTAATATCGAGAGCGGCGGCAAGCGGGCAGAGCGCGCGCGTAACTATGGATGAGAGAGCATCGTCGAAAGGAACGCGTCGCGTCGCGCGGTCTTCGTCGAGCGACTCGTTCGCGTTCGACGAGTGTTGTCTTTTATTGCGTCTCTCCGTAGTCTAGACGCTAATTGACAAAGGACGAACCGCCGTCCGGCGAAAAATAGATCTTTCTGGAGCGCGGATCATCGTTTGAAGGGGAAACGTGTACGTCGCCGGCGCGGATCGTCCACGGATTTGATCGAATCGCAATAGGAGCAAAAAAGGCAACCGTGCACACGTTGCGTATATGCTCTCTGCGCGTAACACGATCCAACGCTCGGACAACCGGTCGTGTGTCGCTTTGATATTGCGTAACGGCGTTCGCGCGACCACGGAACAATAATAATGAGACGGTGTTACGAATTTAACCTGTTAACCCTTAACGTGCCAATTTTATTTATCTCGAGAAGCGAAGATAGCAAAAGAACTTACTGAAATGTGACGTAACGACCGTGAACGCTCGTTTCTGTGGCATCAATTACAGCAAGATAAGAGCAATGGTAATGCCGAGATAAGAGGACAACGGCGACGAATCATTAATACGATCTTAGTGGACATTGAAAGTGACTAACGTGTGTTGCTTTATGAAAGAAGGATTATTTAGACTTTTTGCTATTTTTGTTATATAATAAGCTTTATCGGTATATTTACGGATTACAAGTAATTCCCTCTCTTTGCGTCTTCTTACTGCCTCTGTAACTTCGCTGGAATTTAATTCTATTACTTCTACTTACATCAGTGATCGCTGTTTATCAAAATACCGTAAAATATAGATAGAACAATGGTAATACTGAGATAAGAGGACAACGGCGACGAATTATTAACACGATCTTAGTGGACGCTAAAAGTGACTAACGTGTGTTGCTTTATGAAAGAAGGCTTATTTAGACTTTTTGCTATTTTTGTTATATAATAAGCTTTATCGGTATACTTACGGATTACAAGTGATTCCCTCTCTTTGCGTCTTCTTACTGCCTCTGTAACTTCGCTGGGACTTAATTCTATTGCGACTACTTACATCACACACAAACACAGTGATCTCTATTTATCAAAATACCGTAAAATATAGACAGAGCAATGGTAATACTGAGATAAGAGGACAACGGCGTCGAATTATTAACCTTTTGCACTCGAGTGGCTTCTCTGAGGCGACGCTGAAAATTGCTACACTATTTTCAAAATAATTTCCGCATTATTAAATTTGTCTACATTCGATATATTGTCAAATAATAGAAGTATTTTTATAAGAACGCACGTTCAATTACGTATGCATCAAATAAAACCAATCATATCAAATGGAAATATTGTAGGTTGAAACAAATGTCTTCATTTTTGAGTTAGAATAGTCTCAAGTGCAAAGGGTTAATACGATCTTAGTGGACATTAAAAGTTGCTTTATAAAAGAAGGCTTATTTAGACTTTTTGCTATTTTCGTTATATAATAAGCTTTATCGGCGTACTTACGGATTACAAGTGATATTCCCTCTCTTTACATCTTCTTACTGTCTCTGTAACTTCGCTGGAATTTAATTCTATTGCGACTACTTACATCAGTGATCGCTGTTTATCGAAATACCATCAAATAAAATACAATAAGATAAGATAAAATAAAATAAAATTAGCAATTTATAAGCATAGGATATGTAAGATTTAAAAATATAAAATTATACTATAATTCAACGCGCTCTTTATTGAGCGTGATATATATAATATAATATATAATATAATAATATATATAACAATATATAATATAATAATATATATAACAATATATATATTAAATATATATATTATATAAATATATATTATTTATATTATATTATATTATATTTTTATATATTATTTATATTTATTTATATATTTATATTATATTAAATTATATATATATTCAAAATGTAAATATTATATATTCAACCATTTTCAAACAGTCTTTTATAGCTTCGACGATTTTGGAATAAAAAGCGCGGAGCCGGTGAATTTTGACCGGCGCGACGGTAGGCTCCGTGTTAAAAAAAAAGAAAAAAAACGGATTCCCCGACGATTGGGCTCGCCGACCCGGTTAGCGGTTGAATCCGTATCGCGTCGGGGTTGCCCCGACGGTCCCAGTTTCTGTAATTCGCTCGGGAAACGTGTGCTCGGCGAATCGGTCAGGAGGAAAGGTAGCACCTCGGCGGCCGACCGTGCTTAATTAAGAAATTACGCGAGGAGAGTAATAACTTGTCCCGCGCGAAGTGCCGCGCGGCTCGCTCCCGGAGACACGTACACGCCGCGCCGCTTGAGAAAAAGAAAAAGAGCCGAGACTTTTTCGGGGAAGAGAAACTGGGCCCGCGCAAGCCCGTTGAACAGGAAGTCCGGCTTGATCGGTGTAAAGTTACGCACGAAATTATGTCGTGGGAAGTCCTTTTTTCCCCCCCGTTGTTTGTCGAGTCGCTCCACCTGTAAACCAGTTTTCGGTGGAAGCCGGTATTAGTAGGCTAATTGCCGTCCGTCCGAGTCGTCAGGGACGACTTCTAATACCAATACGCGCGCGTCTTCTTCGAGCGGGTCGCTCCAGATACCGACGCGACCGGCCCGCCCGCGGCTAATAAGTTTAGGAATCTGTTAGGCGATTTCGCGTTCTGTGCCGCGCGAATCCTCGGCCGTTCGCGTGCCCGCGGTGTTTCGCCGGAGCCGCCTAATCCGCTCGGCCCGCAGCTAACAGTTTTATAAAATTATCACCGGCTTGCGTAACCCAGGCTCGAGGCTCGATCGACCGTAACCGTTGCCTCTGCGGACGGACGCAGAAGTCCCGCCTTGTTTTGCCACGTTTCGCCTCGCTCCGACTCGGCCTCGCGTTTCTTGCCACGCGGACCTTTGCCTAGATCGCTTCGCTCGCTCTCGTGACCCATCCAAATTGGATAATAAAACTGTAACGGCCGAGCGCGTGTGGACACCAGCGCCAGAAAGAGTCCGTGCTCGCTGCGGCGGCCCCCCTCTACTGGACGCATTTTTCCCCTCCCTCGACCCTTAACCGGCCGCGCAAACAGAATTACACAATTAGGCGCTTGGGATCGCCGGCAACCCCATATCCATTTGTCAGTGCGGATTTTAATGACAAAAATGAGGAGCTGCGAATGTAAACCTTTCGTCGCTACTACTTGAAGGTCCGCTGTTAGGTTAGGATGGTTGCATTTTTGTAAATGAACATTTTAATTTACCGAGTGGAATTATTTTGTCTAGTCAAGGAAAAGGAATCATAAGGAATAAAGTGTAAGTGTTATTGTCAGAATTATCTCGTGTTGTAGATGAAATGAGGAGCTACAAATATAAACCTTTCGTCACCTTCTACTTGAAGGTCCGCTGCTAGGTTAGGATGGCCGCGTTTTTCTAAATGAACATTTTAATTTACCGAGTGGAATTATTTTATGTCTAGTCAAAGAGAAAGAATCATAAAGAATAAACTGTAAATGTTAGTATCGAAATTATCTTTTCATCTGCTTCTCATTGCGCATAAAATAATCTACAACAATGTTGGAGATGAAATGAGGAGCTACAAATATAAACCTTTCGTCACCTTCTACTTGAAGATCCGCTGCTAGGTTAGGATGGCCGCATTTTTCTAAATGAACATTTCAATTTACCGAGTGGAATTATTTTATGTCTAGTCAAAGAGAAAGAATCATAAAGAATAAACTGTAAGTGTTATTGTCGCGAAATGATCTTTTTATCTGCTTCTCATTGCGCATAAAATAATCTACAACAGTGTTGTATCTCAAACACAGAACGCGATACAAATTCTAATATATAGCAATTCGAATAAATCAACAGCGTTTTGGAGGTTAAACGATAGAATTTTTAACTTGCGAAAGAGTGTGGGGGAGGAGGAGGGAGTTGGTCAACAGTGAATTCGTGGAACTAGTTCGATTCGTTCCTCTTCGCCACTCGTTCCCACAGTCCGCTGACGATGATGCAACGATCGTTTAGGAAGCGAGCGTAACGCACGTTTCGCACGCGCGTAGCCCAAACACGTCGATCGTGTGTTCCTTGCGCGGGTCGCCGTCTATCGAGACTGCGGACTCAAAGGCAATGGAAATTAATGAATCACGAGTAGCTGCAGCATCATTTCCTTGCGAACACTCCAGCGCCCCGAACCTGTTACCGCAGGGGTGTCAAACTCGCAGCCCGGGATGAACATTTTTGCGGCCCAGTCAATATATCCGACGCAAAGTAAAAATAAAATAGAAATGTGAATGAGATATTTTGAAAGTAGTCTCGGCCAATAAAATTTCTTTGGAAATAGGAAAGATAGTATCAGAGAAGAGATATCAAGTATCAGGACGTAAACAATAATTTAACTTTATATATGTTTATTACAATGTACTAGTCAAAATAAAAATATTTGTTTCTATGAACATTGATTTCTTTTTTGCGGTCCACCTAAAGTTAAGCATTGTTTATTTGACCCAAGTTAGCTTTTGAGTTTGACACCCCTGTGTTACAGGATCCCGGGAACACGAAACGTGGAAACACGTGTACATCGGATACTTTTTGCTTCAATCCGTGATTTCTATTTAATTATATTCCTTGATATCTCTGCGCAACGGAGATAAGGTAACAGTATTTATTATCGGACCGTTTCAGAGATTGCAAGATTATCATCGATTTTATTGCAACTGGAAAGTGTTATTGTCGCAATTCTATACTATTGTTCGATCGATCGTTGTCTCTAAATAACGCAACGAAGTTTGAAATATTTATTTAATGCGAATGAAAAACAACACAAGTGAGCTAGTAAAATAGGCGCATCCATTCATTATGGAACACCGTTAAAAATTTGGATGATGATAAAATTGAATAGTATGGGATTAATATTTTGCTTAGAAACGCTCGTATTTGAATAAATATTTTTGTTTACAACTGGTTGCTACATGACAGTATTTTGTGGGAGTGAATTTATAAAGAACAATGTTTAAAGATATTATCTTTTATTGTATTGGGTTGGCAACTAAGTAATTGCCGATTTCAGTTATAGATGTCTCTCACTCCCATTTTTATGATATCCGTAAATGTTATATTATAAAATTATTATTATTATTATTATATTATTATTATTATTATTATTATTATTATTATTATTATTATTCAGTTATAGATGTCTCTCACTCCCATTTTAATGATGATGACGCTGTAAAATCTCACTTAACTCAGTTTTTGGCCGAAAACGATTAGACTTTCTACGAGCGTGGAATTTTCAAGTTGTCAAAGAGATGGCAAAAGGTCATCGAACAAAATGGAAAATACATTACAGACTAAACTTTATTCCAAGTAAAAAAAACTTTTCTATTTCATTGAACGAATCGGCAATTACTTAGTTGCCAATCCAATATTATTTGTGCTACTGTTACATCAAGTCACATATGAGCAGTGTTTCATAATAGGTACTATTCACATTAACGCGGTGTATTTCTTACGATAGATATGTACACAGCTCGTCTCTCTCGTCGTTATTATATTTATCTATACAGGTGCACGCGGTCGAAGAACCGGCCGGGTTAACAGGTTAAACATATCGATCCGAGCTGAAAAGATACATTTGAATGAAATTGGATGTCTGTGGTGGATAAACCGCAGTTCGTACCAACCTCTGTTCTCCGTCTCTCTCTCTCTCTCTCTCTCTCTCTCTCTCTCTCTCTCTCTCTCTCTCTGTCTCTCTGTCTCTCTCTCTCTCTCTCTCTCTCTCTCTCTCTCTCTATCTGTCTCTCTGTCTCTCTCTCTCTCTCTGTCTCTCTCTCTCTCTCTCTATCTGTCTCTCTGTCTCTCTCTCTCTCTCTGTCTCTCTCTCTCTCTCTCTCTCTCTATCTGTCTCTCTGTCTCTCTGTCTCTCTGTCTCTCTGCCTCACTCCTTGAAATCGTTCCGATAAAAGTTTAACCGTCAATTCCGAGCCGCTGCACCGTTCCACCGTCGAACCAAACGACGTAGTAACGCGTGCGTGCCGCGAGAGCCATAAACGAAGTTAGGCGAGCCTACGAAAGTTCCGTGCGTCGCGTCTCGCTATAAATCCCTACGGTCCGGAGTTGCACCGTTCCTTTCGTGGTTCTTACACTTTCAAGGCTCCGCCGCGATGCGCGCCGCGTCGTTGCCGGAAGTCTTATGCCGATACAGTCATGTTTTTTCCACGATATCGATATGGAATCGTTTATCGAGACGCGGAGGATCGGCTCGTACCATTCCCGCAGCTTTTAGTACCATTCTCGTAGCGAATAATATCCGACGGGGATCCACGTCCTCGTAGACTCTAAACTGCATTTGTTGCAGTCACGGATAAATATTAATAATAACAAGAATAATAATAGTGTATTAATGTCGACGGAAAAAATCCTTTGTTACATAGTGTACAATAAAAAATCTACAATTTTTATTTTACGATTAAAGAACTTTAAAAAGATTTAAAACGGATAAATATTAATAATAACAATAATAATAATGGTATTAATTTATATTTATTATATAATTTATATAATTTATATTTCATATTAATAATGGTATTAATGTCAACGGAAAAAATCCTTTGTTACACGGTGTACAATAAAAAATTTGAAATTTTCATTAAAAATTTTTATTTTACAATTAAAAAGATTTTAGAAAGATTTAAAACGATATATAAAGAAATTAAAATGGATTACTATAATAATGATATATGTGACACGCTACGACAATTTTGGTGCTGAAATAAGAACGAAGCGTTTAAACGAAGCAAAGGAGTTATTTAAAAAAATCATGCGAGCCGCAGACAAGGCTACGAAGTGACGAACAATTTGGGCAATTAAATTGACTGTAAAGGTAACTATCGTTGATAATTATACGCTGGCACACGGTTCTTTCTCGCTGCTATCTAGTCGCTCGCACGATTAAAAGTATTTATGCGACGGCGGGTCGGAAATAGCACGCCGAGTTATCGCGAAACACCGTTCGGAACAATGTTTTTGTCCTATTTCGGGACATCGGGATCCGGCCGCCTCATTGTTCGATGCTTCGAGAAAAAGATGACGTGCCTCGCTCGTGTCTGCAACGTTCGAGCGAATTTACTCGCACGAGTTGCGTGACGATCGCGCGAATAGCACGATCGACGGAGCACGGCGACCATGTTATACGTGATCCGAGCCGCGAGACCAACACGCGGAACATCCTCGCCGGATCGAATCCGATCTCATCTCGATCCACCGATGAATAAGCCGTCGATCGTCGATCTTATCGCGGAGCCGGCGCGGCACCGCGCGGCGATCGCGGTCGGAAACGTGCAATTGTTGCGGCGGCCAGAAACACACGGTGTATTAACTCGTCGAGGAGACTGCTAAAATTATCGCGAACGCGGAGCTGCGCTTAATAATGCGAGTTTGGGTCGGTCTGGACGCGGCGGGAAACGCGCGTTAACAACATTGGAAATTGCTGCTCGGTTATTAGGCGGTTTCGTAGTCCGCTGTGTTGACCGATTCGCGGGTACACCGGTACAGTAATGTCTCCCTAACTGACGCACAGATTGCGCATAAAAATGGACAATTTGGGAAGAGGAGATACGATTGTTCGTGCCTTGTGGCTCGTTTTTTATGGCAATCGATTGTCAACGACTGTAAAAACGAGTCGCGAGGCTCGAATAATCGCGTCTCCGCTTCCCAAATTGTCCATTTTTCTGCACCATTTTCGAGCGTCAGTAACGGAGACATTACTGTATACGAGCGTATGAATTATTTCGAATTTGATATCGATCGAATTTTAAGTCCTAAGAGACAGCACGTAAATATCGAAGGTATCGATATTTATAAGCTGTCGCTTAGTTGGCAGTTCTAGCTGGACTAGTTGTACAATTTTGATGACGAGATTCTGCTTATAGCAGTATGAAAGTGTGCAATGTTGCGCCCTTGCATCTGAGATATTACATTTTATTGAATTAGTTTATTTTATTTTTTCTTTAATGAATTATTGCACTTTGCATCTAAGGATGCCCCATAATACAGTAATGTACTATGGCATAACCTTGACGTAATCTTGCATCTGAAATATTACATTTTATCGAATTATTTTATTTTATTTCTTCTTTAATGAATTATTGCACTTTGCATCTAAGGATGCCCCATAGTACAGTAATGTACTATGGCATAACCTTGACGTAACCATGCATCTGAAATATTACATTTTATTGAATTATTTTATTTTATTTCTTATTTAATGAATTATTGCACTTTGCATCTAAGGATGCCCCATAGTACAGTAATGTCTCCCTAATTGACGCAAAAAATGGACAATTTGGAAAGAGGAGATGCGATTGTTCGAGCCTTGCAGCTCGTTTTTATAATTGTTGACAATCGATAACCATAAAAAAACGAGCTACAAGGCTCGAACAATCGTATTTCCTCTTCCCAAATTGTCCATTTTCGTGGACAATCTGAGCGTCAATTGGAGAGACATTACTGTACGTCGCACAGTGGTCGATACCAGTAGTCGTGGCACATTTAACCCCTTGCCGTACCATTTTCTTCATAATTAAAATGATAAGCACATTTTCGACTGTAATAATTTCTTCGAAAAAAAAAGAAAATTTATATTTATCGTGAGCCTACATTTATTGGGACGATTAAAATATTGATCACAAGAGGACAGAATTTTATCCCGGCTTAAAAAAACGGAATAACATTGGTATTTAATAGGATATTACTAGAAATCTGCGCCACGAGTCTGACTCGTTAAAGTACGGCGTGGGATTAAACCTTGAAAGCGCGGAAAAAAGGTTTTAGGCCATACGCCTAACTTATTCACTGTAATGAAAATTCTATCCAAACAATTGAATCGACCGTAGATCGAACGCAATCGCTCGCAAATCGAGTAAAACTTGAAGCACCGCCGATTTTCGTCCCACTTTTTCGAAAAATCGACCGCTGTGCGTTGCAGCCTGGTACAGTAATGTCTCCCTAACTGACGCTCAAGTTGTGCACAGAAATGGACAATTTGGGAAGAGGAGGTATGATTATTCGAGCCTTGCTGCTCGTTTTTATAATTGTGGACAATTTATAACTATAAAAATAAACCGCAAGGCTCGAACAATCGCATCTCCTCTTCCAAAATTGTCCATTTTCGTGGACAATCTGAGCGTCAATTGGAGAGACATTACCGTGTTTTCGGACAATCGACGCGCCTCGTTGTTCACCGTCGTGTTGGCAAACCCGTGCCACGAGCCCTAATTACCTCAATCGTCGCGATAACGCTGAATCGCATGCTCGCGACACTCGATTGACATTTTTTTTTTCAAGGACGTCCGACATTCCCGACGCGGCGCCTGCCATTTCTCTCCCCCGGCACGAGGAAATGTCGCGGATTCTTATTGCACGTGCCCGAGTGCGTGCACTTTTCCCCCTCGCCGCCGATGCGGAGATATACGAGAGGTATAAAAAGTTTTATCACAGTCGTTTCTTGCGCACGATAGTCTGCTGTAGGGTAGTCTCGCGCGCGATCGTCTCAAGGTCGTTTCGCGGACTCCTCTCGCAAAGTGCAACAGTCCCCTTTGCGTCGGTTATAAAAGGACAAAAGTTGGAATTTATTTACATACAACGGGTTCCGGATACTTTGGCGTATCAAACAAAATTATACATAACCGTCGTAGGATCGTGACATTTAAAAACGTTGAACGCCCAGCGTAAATCGGTAGAGTTTCTCCCGGCGCCACGGAGCAAACAAAAATTTACAAAACACTATAACGTATTGTCCTGAGTGTCCAGAGTCGCTCCAATTATGTTTACAATGTTTTAACGAATTCCATCGTAACTAATAAAATATTATAATATTATAGAAACAAATTTTAATATAAGTATAATTTATTAGTATAAGTGTATATATTATAATATTATATATATATAAAATATTATATTATAATATGAATTAGTATAAGACTATGAAAACATAGCCGTCACCCAGATATGGGTGACGTGGCGTTCAACGTGTTAAATTCTGAAAGTGTTCCAAGAAAGTCAGTGATCCGCATAATTTATTTACAGCAATGAAAATTCTATTTGAACGCTTCAATTGGCCATAATTGGTTCCACGAAACTCTTCTTTTGACGAGAAACGATGCCTTAGGGCAGCCCAGGAAGTATTCCAGCTGAAATCGGACAAGATGCTGCACTAGGAAAACAACCATTTAACGCCTAAAATGCAAACAGTGATTATAAATAAGTTGTTTGCATTTTAGGCGTTAAATTGTTGTTTTCTTAGTGCAGCATCTTATCCGATTTCAGCTCGAATACTTCCTGGGATGCCCTAAGGCATCGTTTCTCGTCAAGAGAAGAGTTTCGTGGAACCAACTATAGCCAATCGAATCAAATCGTAAATGATTATAAATAAGTTTACGATGCTCTAGTTGTGATAAATCGTGCCGCGATTGTATCTTGTGAGATGCACACTGTGACTCCAGTTTACTAATTTACAGTATTTACAGGCGGTGGATCCCCGTCGGGCGTGTGCAAACGATTTTCCAAGCCCATCGAACATTTCGGAAAACGATTCGAAGCGTAGCGAGAAATTGAAAAAAATAATTCGTGCGGGCGGCACACTGAATTCGACTAGACCAGGCAGACAGGCTAACCCACTGTGCTCTGGGTAAACAATTTCCGCGCGAAACGGTCGCGGCCGAGCTATATCGGTCCGGTATGCAGGTTCGTGCGCTGTACATCGTCTTTCTCCAAAGCGCGTCGGACTTGGTCTAGCCGCGATACAATCTCGAGCCAAAATACAGGGTGTCCCGAGAATGTCTCGCAATCCGGAAATGGGAGGTTCCCGAGGTCATTTGAAGCAACTTTTTCCTTTGCGACAATGTTCTCCGAGGCTTCGTTCACGAGTTATTAACGAAAAACACTGACCAATGAGAGGCGAGCTCGGCTGGCGCGTAGCGGCCCAGCCAACGAGTGCGCGGAGCCCAGTTGCGCTCATTGGCTCGGTCGTCTCGCGCCAAATGATCCCGCCTCTGATTGGTCACTGTTGCAATTATTGCATTATTATAGTATTATTCTACTATAGTATTATAACTATAGTATTATACTATACTATAGTATTATAACTATAGTATTATAACTATAGTATTATACTATACTATAGTATTATAACTATAGTATTATAACTATAGTATTATACTATACTACTATACTACAGTATTATAACTAATACTATAGTATTATAACTATAGTATTATAACTAATACTATAGTATTATAACTATAGTATTATAACTAATACTATAGTATTATAACTATAGTATTATAACTAATACTATAGTATTATTCTATTATTCTAAATGTAGTATTTACATGAACCAGTTATATAGCTGTGGCGCCTCCATTTCAGAGCGCGCACCTACAGCGTGTCCCAAACATGTCTCGCAATCCGAAAATGGTGAATTCCTTAGGTTATTCGAAGCAACTTTTTCCTTGGCGAAAATGCAAACCGCGGCTTCGTTTACGAGTTATTAATAAAAAAACGCCAACCAATAAGAAGCGAGCTCTGCTGACGCGAGGCGGCCGAACCAATGAGCGGAGCTGGGCTTCGACCGCTCGACCGCTGGCGCCGTTGGCTCAGCCGCCACGCGCCAGCAGATCTCGCCTCTGATTGGTCATTGTTTTTCGTGAATAACTCGTAAACGAAGCCGCGGATCGCATTTTCGCTGAGGAAAAAGTTGCTTCGAACGACCTCAGGAATCTCCTACTTTCGGATCGCGAGACATTCTTGGGACACCCTGTATATCCGGGTTAGCCGGCTGCTCGCGACTAGAGAACGAGCGGGTTAAAGTTTGCTGTGTCAGCAGGCCGCGAGATGTCTAGACGGCACGCTGTGGATGGGAACGCGCGCAACGGCGAGCGTCGAGGATCCTAGGATCAGGCCGAGGTCCTGACCTCGGGAAGCTTCTTTCCCGCTGCTCTGGCCCGGGATAGACCAGGGCCGAGGCGGAAGGAAAGCCTCCGCGCCGCTGGATGCCAATAAAACGTCGTGAGTTAACGACGCCGGGGTTGCTCTCTGCTTTTCGATAACGAAAGCGGCTCGGGAGATAGGCTCGGGGGATGGGAGAAGCCTGGCTTGGCTGGCCTGGCTCTCTCTCCTATGGAACGAACGAAGCCGCCGATTCCATCGGGGCTGGTCCCGCGGCGCGCAGGCGTCGTATCGATTTCTTCCTTTGCCTTTGCCATTGCCTTTCGCTTTGCCTTTACCTTTACCTTTGCCTTTGCTTTTGCCTTCGCTTCCCGTGCGTGTGCACAAGAACCGGCCGGCCGACCGTCTCACGACCATTCCCTCTGTCTGCGCTGCCACGGTCACTATTATCGCGGGGGATGCATCGGCGAGCACCTTGGCGAGCCACCCCCGTTTCCCCTGTATCGATAGCGTTTCGTTCTCGCCAGCTGCATATGGAAAACGGGGTGCGTAGGTACGTGCGAAAAAGACCGAATCAATTGCTGCCGGGGCTTCCACGATACAACGCGATGCGACATTCGCTGAAATATTCTATCGTGCTCTGAAATAATATCGGTAATTCTAGTCTCTCGTCTTGTTCTTGGTTCATTCTTGGAACAGGGGAATATTGATCTTGTCTCGCGATTCTCTTGGCTTTCTTCGATAACGTCGGTCTGGAATATTTTATTTTTCTATTGCCACTTTCGCAATGATTAATTCAATACATTTATTATTATTATTATTATTGTTATTATTATCATCATCATCATCATCATCATTATTATTATTATTACTATTATTATTATTATTATTATTATCATCATCATCATCATTATTATTATTATTTATTTTGTTTCTCATATTGTTTAACAAAATTAGTAGTGTAACCATACGCGTGTGCGTGTATATGTATAGTAGTGATTTTGTAAGCATTTAAAAATAAACCTGTGGGAACGATTCAACCAAGCATTTCTGTATGTAACAATAAACAGTAATGTCTCCCTAACTGACGCTCGGGTTAAGCATAAAAATGGACAATTTGGGAAGAGGAGATACCATTGTTCGAGCCGTGTGGCTCGTTCGTTATAGTCGCCGATTGCCAACAACTATAGAAATTAACAACGAGACTCGAATAATCGTACCTCCTCTTCCCAAACTGTCCATTTTTTGTGCGTAATCCGAGCGTCAATTAGGGAGACATTACTGTAATCGAAAAATACACGTTGCAGCGCATAGTTGATGATTCTCTACAATATTTTAATTGGTACAGAACGTATTCCTATTTATAGAATATCTAGAAACATGTGACAGGAACTCGATTGGTATAATTGGGATTAAGTGTAGCTGCGTACATAGTAATTTTGAGGTAGACGGAGTTAGCTTTGGAACAAGTGAGAAATTAAAATTCATTAACCGTTTGCACTCGAAGCTATTTTAACAGTAAATATACAATAATATTTTTAACTTATAGTATCTTTATTTTATACGACAAAATGCATTTTATGCGTATGAAGTTATCACGCACAACAGTTACACTCTTAACAATTTTTAAAATTCAAACTTCGATAATATAAAAATTATCTTAAAAAAATTTTAGTGGTGCCTTCTGAGTCACCATTCGAGCGCAAAGGGTTAAGATGAGTACAGTTTTGTATCTAGCAGTATTTTAATCGTATTGAAAATTCTAAAGAAAACATGATTAAAATTCTTACTATGTATCGGTTATGTTATCTTGTGTTGTTTATATGTATTCTTGGCTTAGAGAGTCTCGAAAATTTCATTCAATTTCTCGTCTTGATATTGTCTTATGTAATATCATATCATCATTATACATATAATATATATGTATAATATAATATAATATAATATAATATAATATAATATAATATAATATAATATAATATAATATAATTTAATATAACATAATATAATATAATATAATTTAATATAACATAATATAATATAATATAATATAATATATATAATATATACGTATAATATCTCGATATCATTCTCTAATTGCTGCGAAACCATTGAGGGAGCCGAGTGACGAATGCCAAAATTTGCCGACCGTAGCGGAACAGTTCGATGACAAACGGGATTCGATAAAGACGAACGGAAACGAAAGTACGCGCGACAGGTCGCGACGATTTCGGCCGGAAATTGTCGAGTCTGACAAGGCGGCGGCGAGGGTGACTCTGCAAGAGAAGTCCGCTCGATTGCAAAACGTTTCGCACCTCGGCCCCGTGATTCTTGAACGCTCGGGTTTAGGAAATGGGATCGACTCGCCGTTGGTTCAAGTTTCGACGCCGGGCTGGGGTGGGTTTCCGCGCTCCAACCCCTTGTTCCCATGGCCTATTCCCTCCAATTGCGGTGCATCGTGCGTGGGCGAGTCCATGTTGCCGAGATATTCCAGCCGAGGATTTATTCGCGATTTCCCTGGGGACTTTTCGAGCATTCTAGTTTCCTTTGGCGGCCCTTCGGTAGACCACGGATTTGTCGCGCTTTTATTTAGCGAAGCGATGGAACGAGATTACGGTAAATCGCAGTCTTTGTTTATATTGCGAACTACTGGCTACTAAATGAAACTTGTGAATACTTTTCAATACAATAATAATAATGCAATAACAATAATCCTAACTCAGATTGTGCAGAAAAATGGACAATTTGGGAACAGGAGATACGATTGTTCCGGCTTCGCACTATGTTTTTATAATTGTTGACAATTGGTAACTATAAAAACGAGTCGCAAGGCTCCTCTTCCCAAATTGTCCATTTTTGTGGGCATCTGAGCGTCAATTAGGGAGACATTACTGTAACAAGCTTATTTTAAAGAACGAATGAAGCTTTTCTGTACGATTGGTGGCATCGAACTAGGGTGTTAAAAGCGAACTCCATCACGCATTTACAGACACTATCGGTATTATTTATTTATTTATTATTTATTTACTGATAAAAGCACTTTAGTGTGCAATGATTAATTACCAATGAATATGTCGATCGATTTACAATGCAGATTAACATGTACATGGTGTAATTGCATTCACCGAAAAGATTGCGACGGATTTAAGCCATATGAAAAATATGGTTATTTAATTTCCATAATATGGAAATCGATGCATTTAATCCGAATTGAGTTACAATTTCGCTACAGACTTAAGAATTCAAAAAAGTTGGGAGAAATATAGAATATAGAATATAGAATATATATTGTATATAATATAATAATATACATATAATATTAATACAATAATAATAATAATAATAATAATTTTATATATATATATATATTATATTATTATATTATATTATATTATATTATATTATTATATTATTATATTATTATATTATTCTATATATTTATAATTTATAATTTATTTGCATAAACGGGTTCTCGACCCTTTAGTGTACCAAAAATTATACAAAAATTATGCATTCTTACAAAATTGATATAGAACCTATACAGAACCATCATAGGAACGTAATACGGTAATGCCTCCCTAATTGCACACAAAAATGGACAATTAGGGAAGAGGAGATACGATTATTCGAGCCTTGCGGTTTATTTTTATAGTTATAAATTGTCCACAATTATGAAAACGAGTCGCAAGGCTCGAATAATCGTATCTCCTCTTCCCAAATTATCCAATTTAGTGGACAATCGGAGCGTCAGTAAAGGAGGCATTACTGTAGTCGTAAAGCGTTACATCTGGATTCTGAAAGAGTACAAGAAAAATTCGGCGATCCGCACAGTTTAATTTATATGTTCATTAAATAAATCCAACAGTGTTCGCACGAAGTTTGCGAATGACAGAATAAACATATGGCAGACTCGCAGAAGAAAAAAAAGATACGATCAGATTCGAAAGAAAATATCTCGCTCGGAAAGCAAACGTCGAGAGCAGAGTTGTAATATAGATAGTCGCATCGTCGATAGCGAAGATCGGATCCACTGTCGCTTGCCAAGCGTGGCCGCGATTCCGGCTAGAACGTGAAAAGTATGCGAGGCATGCGGTATACTTGCGTCGAATAGCGGACCGTTGGAACGATCCCCTTGACTCTGTCCACTGTTCGCCGTTTACCCCCTTTGGCCCGCCGCTAATTGGCGGCATCGGCCAGGCTAAATCTCCACGGTGCGGCGCAGGTATTTGTATGAGCAGCTTCTTCCGGTTCGTTAACCGGACGAATCGGACGAGCTCGGCCGCAAATCGTGGGCCGCACCTGTTCGAGCGCGGCCTGCTCGACCGGCTCGGCTCGGCTCGGCTCGATCGGACGTCGGTTTTCGAGGGTGGAGCGACAATGAAATTCGATAGTCTCGGATAACCTATCCGGTACGGCGGATCGGTGGGTTCACGGGTCAGCGGGCTCGCGACAATGCCGAAAGCCGGACAGGGATAGTCAATCGGCGATCAACAGGGAACCGGAGGACGGAGGGAACAGCGGGAACGGGGGAAGAGGGAGGAGGGTCGAGCGAAAGTGTGGCGATCTTTGTGTTAAGTGCTTGAAACTCAATGCATCCTGCCCATCCTGTCTCCCATCCCGTCTCCGAGACTCGGACGTGTCGTTGCCCTGCTGCAACGCTTTCAAACGCTCGCGAACACGCTTTGCAACGGGTTACGCGGCATTGCGTACCTACGCGCAACTCGATCGACCGACTTAGACCGCTCGCCACTCCTCATTAACTTTCATTAACGGGTAATCTTCGGTTCGATACGGAACTATCAGGCCGTCCCGAGCCTGCCAGAGGTTTCTCGGGACGTTCACCCCCGGCGGGTCGCGCTCGGGGCCTTTTCGCAGGAAAATAACTTCGGTTAGGGTAGTGGAACCGGTTACTGTGCGCCCTGACCAACTGGTATTTGGGTATTGGCCAATACCAATCGGCATTTGGTATTTTTCTTCTATTTTGTTTATTTTCGAATACACAATAAGACTTAGTAAGAATTAACCCTTAGCGCTCCGAAGGCTCCGCTACGGAGACATTCGTCATTTGTTCCGTAACTCCGAAGGCTCCGCTGCGGAGCCAAATGTTTTTAGCATACGTTATCGTCGGCGTTAGCAATTGTTATCCGTAGCTGGAACGTGCTAAGTCTGTACCATTACGATTGAACCATTTGTTGACCTTTTCTATGGTTAGAAACACGGAGAAAAATAAATATTATGATGAGAATTTAGAGCCGAGCGATACCGAAGACGTATTCGATTTTGAAGAGTTAAAAGACATTGTGGAAGACGATGTTGGTTATGATTCTGACGCTTCGAGTAGTAGTAGCAAAATTATACTACCAAAGAGACGATGAATGAGAATTATTGAAAGCGAAAGCGAAGATTCGTTACAAGACTTAGACGAATGGCGTGATGTTACGGAAGAATTACATTTTCCAGATGGAATACCTTTTAATGTATTGCCACAGGTCACTGGACCACAAGTTCCTACAAACATTGAACAGCCGATACAATATTTTAAATGATTTCTCACGGACGAATTGGTCAATGAAATTATAAAGGAAACCAACAATTACGCGGAAAATGTTCTAAACTTGAAAGAAATATCTGGTAACTCTATTTGGCAAAGTGAATACTGTGACACTTGTCCAAGTAAACCCTGAACGCACATGGGAGATTGTTAGCAAAGATATCGCACCATGGTGAATTACAGAATTTAAAATTTATCTTTTATTTACAATAGGAAAATGTATATTTATAAAATAAATAAGACATTCTTTATCTCAGGCGTTCCGCTCCAAAAATGTGCCGAAGTTGCTGGTAGGCAGTACAGTAATGTCTCCCTAACTGACGCTTAGATTGTCCACAAAAATTGACAATTTGGGAAGGGGAGATACGATTATTCGAGCCTTGCGGTTTATTTTTATAGTTATAAATTGTCCACAACTATAAGAACAAGCTGCAGGGCTTGAATAATCGTATCTCCTTTTTCCAAATTCTCCATTTTTATGGACAATTTGAGCATCAGTTAGGGAGACATTACTGTACTTGCGTATAGTGCGTACTACAGTAATTTCTCCCTAATTTGCGCTCGGATTGCGCACAAAAATTGACAATTTGGGAAGAGGAGATACGACTACAGTAATGTCTCTCTAATCGACGCTCGGATTGTCAACAAAAATGGACAGTTTGAGAAGAGGATGTACGATTATTCGAGCCTTGCAGTTTATTTTTATAGTTATAAATTGTCCACAATTATAAAAACGAGCCGCAAGGCTCGAATAATCGTACCTCCTCTTCCCAAATTATCCATTTTAGTGGGCAATCTGAGCGTCAGCTAATGTCTCCCTTACTGACGCTCAGATTGTGCAGAAAAATGGACAATTTAGGAACAGGAGATACGATTATTCCGCCTTTGCACCATGTTTTTATAATCGTTGACAATCGGTAACTATGAAAACAAGTCGCATGGCTCGAATTCGCAAGGCTCCTCTTCTCAAATTGTCCATTTTTGTGGTCAATCTTTGCGTCAATTAGAGAGAAATTACTGTACTCGAGAAACGCTCGGAGCGCTAAGGGTTAATAAGACTTGTTCGATAAAGATAATTATTCCTGAAAACGAGCCAAAGGCGCGGCAATTGGTCAGCCAACATCAACCAGCGCAGTTTTCACTGCCGATCGTATCTCTGGCTCTTTCGTCTCGGTTCTAGGATATCCGAACAACAATGAGAAAGTTAAATAAATTCGCCCGGGCGAATTCGGAGAAGAGAACGCGAGGAACAACCGAGCAAGAGAACGCAGTTGCATTGCACCGTTCGAGCGGTGGTTAGTTAGGTTTGGCGCGTATAGCATGGAACATAACATAGGTGCACATACGTACGTACGTATATATGTATGTATCTACGTATGTATGCATGTACGTACGCAGTAGGGTAGGGAGGCGTGCAACAGTGCCCGATGCAACTCGCGCGGCGTGGATCTTTCTCGTCAAGGGCAAACATTTTGATCGATACAGACGCTAGGAGGAACACGGTTTCAGCCGTGTTACGAGTTACGGCGCAAAATGGGCACACAGCGTGCACCCACGTAGGTACACGAGTGAAACATACGTCGCGGGGTTAAGTCACCCGCCAGAATTAGAACGCGCCGCGGCGAATGATGGACGTGCGCGTTTCAAATTCGATACGTGCATACGTACGCTCGAATACAGCAATGTCTCCGTTACCGACGCTCGAAAATGGTGCAAGAAAAATGGACAATTTGGGAAGCGGAGACACGATTATTCGAGCCTCGCGACTCGTTTTCACGTTGTCGTTGACAATCGATTGCCATAAAAAACGAGCCACGAGACTCGAACAATCGCATCTGCTCTTCCCAAATCGTCCACTTCCGTGGACAATCCGAGCGTCAATTAGAGAGACATTACTGGTAGGTGGCCGTTGCTTTTTCGCCGGCCCTTCTCGAACCGTTTTACGCTCGCGGGGCGTGCTCGCGAGGCTGGTTCGCGATCGAGTTCCGTTCGAGGTGGTCTCTCGAGTTATTAACGAGATACCTAGGCATCCACCGGCTTCGTTTTAACGACGCTACTGTGCGCCTCTCGAGTGCCTTCCCCCTCGTTCCTTTGTTCCCTTTTATTATCGAGCCATCGAAATCGCGCTCCGCTCTCCGTACGATTACTTGTCTGCTCTCTCTCTCTCTCTCTCTTTCTCTCTTGCCCCTCCCTGCGTCTCTCTCTCTCTCTCTCTCTCTCTTCACCGTCGCTCTCCTCTCCGCGCCTCGCTTCGCCAACTTCCGTCTACGCGCGGCTTATGTAACGCGTCATCCGCGTTCTCTCGCACATCGCATCGCGCTCTCGTCGCTTTTCGATCTAATTTTGACCGTTGCTACGCTTCTACCCGCTAATTCCGCGAGCTTACGTTTTCACAGCCCGCTGGATCGTTCGTCATCCAGCCTAAACGATTGCGAATTGCCTATTCGCTGGTTGCGCTTGCAAAAGTACGCGCGCGCGCTATCGAAATTAACCCTTTTTTCACTCGAGTGGCGACTCCGAGGCACCACTGAGATCGTTGTATCACGTTCCAAGATCATTTTTTTATATTATCAAAGTTTAGATATAAAATATTATTAACCCCTTAACGTGCACGCTCGAGTTAACTCGAGCGCGCTAAACTGGCCAAACTGTGCACACTCGAGATAATTCGAGCGGCGTTGTATTTTATGCTGCTATAATTTTTCACACTCGAATGCAATCGAGAATTGAAAATAACGATGTGAAAGCAAAAGAAAACAATCGTTTTATTGATATTTATCATTTACATGGGATTGTAAGCTATAACACTTACTTATTCAAGTATAAAATATATCCTTTTCCTACTTATCACTTACGACTTATCTCTTCCTTGTGAGCCGCTTTCCGACAGCGTATTCATATTCAGATTCTGATAAATATTATAAAAATTATAATAATAATAATATTATAATAAATATTATAATAAAATAAATAATATAATAATAATATAATAATAATAATAATAATAACAATAATAATAATTTATCAAAATCCAAAATTGCAATAAAAATTTTGATTATTTTTGTATTTTTGTAATTTTCTTGCCAAGACAACGTTCTAAATTGTGTTTTTTTACATTAAAAAAAATTGATTTTTTTTGGCCGGCCCTTTTCAAAAAAACTGTGCATTAAGGGGTTAAGAGTTTAACTGTTGTATGAGTCACAAGACTAAATTTCGTAGACATAAAATGCCTTTTGAGCATGTAAAATGGAAATACCATAAGTCAACGAAATAAATTTAGATTTGCAGTTAAAAAATGGCTTCAAGTTGCCATATAAATACGTTTTTACCGAATACAGGGTGTCCAGAAAATGTCTCGCAATTCGGAAATGAGGGGTTCCCGAGATCATTTGAAGTAACTTTCCAAGACACGTTCCAAGATCATTTTTTTATATTATCAAAGTTTAGATTTTTTGAAAATCATTGAAAGCGTAACTGTTGTACGAATCGCGAGACTCGGTTTCATATACATCAAATGCACTTTGTTATATGAAATGGAAATATTGTGAGGCAGAAAAATTGTTTTAGATTCACGGTTGAAGTGGCTTCGAGTGCAAAGGGTTAATCGAATCGACGCGCTGCCAACGCTGCACTGTAGGCTGGGAAAACCCGTTTATCGTGTCCGAAATTATTTCAGCGTTATTGCAAGGTTTAAGGTCACAGTGTAATAGGTCATTGAATTCGCCTCGGCGTCAGTCGTAACGTTACGGGGTTAAAAATATCTGTTAACCCTTTGCACTCGAGTGGCGACTCCGAGGCACCACTAAAATTTGTTATATCATGTTTTAAAATAATTTTTGTATTAACAAAGTTTAGATTTAAAAAATGGTAGCCTCTCATTGGCCACTGTTATTCGTTGATATCTCGTAAACGAAGCCTCGGATTGCATTTTCGCTAAGGAAAAAGTTACTTCAAATGACCTCGGGAATCGCCCCTTTTTAAGTGTCACCATAATTATAGAACACTCTGTAGAATGCGGGTGATAAAAGGTATTGGTCTTGACAGAGGTTCAAGTGAACTAGTATAAGGTTAACTGTTGACTCTGAAGCACCACTAAAATTCGTTATATCACCTTTTAAGATAATTTTGATATTGACAAAGTTTAGATTGAAAAAATTGTAGCCTCTCATTGGCCACTGTTATTCGTTGATATCTCGTAAACGAAGCCTCGGATTGCATTTTCGCTAAGGAAAAAGTTACTTCAAATGACCTCAGGAATCACCCCTTTTCAGGTGTCACCATAATTATGGAACACTCTGTAGAATGCGGGTGATAAAAGGTATTGGTCTTGACAGAGGTTCAAATGAACTAGTATAAGGTTAACTGTTGACTCTGAGGCACCACTCAAATTCGTTATATCACCTTTTAAGATAATTTTTATATCAACAAAGTTTAGATTAAAAAAGATTATGAATAGTGTAACTGTAGCGTGGGTCCCAAGAGTCAATTTTCATATATGCGTAAAATGCATTTTGTCATATAAAATAAAAGTACTATAAGTTAGAAAAATGATTTTATATTTACAGTTATAAAGTAGCTTCGAGTGCAAAGGGTTAATAACTAAAAAATCGAAATCACTTCAATTATCTGTAACAGAAATTTTACTTTTGAATTTTTGTCCGTTAAGACGTTAATGGAAAAATGTGCATTGTTGAATTTTTGATCGTTGGAACTGCGTGAAAAATCGTTGAAACGTTCAGCCCGGCTGCGGTTGCAACGGTTGGGTCGCATAAACGCTTTAGTTCTGCGAACGCCTGCCTATTAAAGTACACACACACGGTATTCGCGTCTTCAGATGTTTGCATTTAGAAATAAATTCCACTAAAATTTCAAATTGATAAAAACATTACGTTTTCTCTTCGCGGGTTAAACAATTCTTCAAGCAATGAACAATCGAAACGTAGTTTCAATCGATATGTAGAAAAATGTGTTACACACTTTACATTTGATTTTTATGGGAAGTAATGATACGAATAATAATAATTTTAATCTTTTACTTTCGATTCGAAGATTTTCTCTTTATAATCGACGGGTCGGTCGCATAAACGCTTTAGTTCTGCGAACGCCTGCCTATTAAATCGCACACACGGTATTCGCGTCTTCAGATGTTTGCGCTTAAATGTAATTGTACTAAAATTTCAAATTGATAAAAACATTACGTTTTCTCTTCGCGGGTTAAACAATTCTTCAAGCAATGCACAATCGAAACGTAGTTTCAATCGATATGTAGAAAAATGTATTACATACTTTACATTTGATTTGTATAGGAAGCAATAATAAGAATAATAATAATTTTTATCTTTTAGTTTCGATTCGAAGATTTTCTCTTTATAACCAACGGGTCGGTCGCATAAACGCTTTAGTTCCGCGAACGTCTGCCTATTAAAGTGCACACGCGGTATTCGCGTCTTCGGATGTTTGCATTTAAAAATAAATTCCACTAAAATTTCAAATTGATAAAAACATCACGTTTTCCCTTCGCGGGTTAAACAATTCTTCAAGCAATGAACAATCGAAACGTAGTTTCAATCGATATGTAGAAAAATGTGTTACACACTTTACATTTGATTTTTATAGGAAGTAATAATAAGAATAAGAATAATTTTTATCTTTTAGTTTCGATTCGAAGATTTTCTCTTTATAACCGACGGGTCGGTCGCATAAACGCTTTAGTTCCGCGAACGCCTGCCTATTAAAGTGCACACGCCGTATTCGCGTCTTCGGATGTTTGCATTTAAAAATAAATTCCACTAAAATTTCAAATTGATAAAAACATTGCGTTTTCCCTTCGCGGGTTAAACAATTCTTCAAGCAATGCACAATCGAAACGTAGTTTCAATCGATATGTAGAAAAATGTTTTACACACTTCGCATTTGATTTTTATAGGAAGCAATAATAAGAATAATAATAATTTTTATCTTTTAGTTTCGATTCGAAGATTTTCTCTTTATAACCGACGGGTCGGTCGCATAAACGCTTTAGTTCCGCGAACGCCTGCCTATTAAATCGCACACACGGTATTCGCGTCTTCAGATGTTTGCGCTTAAATGTAATTGTACTAAAATTTCAAATTGATAAAAACATCACGTTTTCTCCTCGCGGGTTAAACAATTCTTCAAGCAATGCACAATCGAAACGTAGTTTCAATCGATATGTAGAAAAATGTGTTACACACTTTGCATTTGATTTTTATAGGAAGCAATAATAAGAATAATAATAATTTTAATCTTTTAGTTTCGATTCGAAGATTTTCTCTTTATAACCGACGGGTCGGTCGCATAAACGCTTTAGTTCTGCGAACGCCTGCCTATTAAATCGCACACACGGTATTCGCGTCTTCGGATGTTTGCGCTTAAATGTAATTGTACTAAAATTTCAAATTGATAAAAACATCACGTTTTCTCTTCGCGGGTTAAACAATTCTTCAAGCAATGCACAATCGAAACGTAGTTTCAATCGATATGTAGAAAAATGTGTTACACACTTTGTATTTGATTTTTATAGGAAGCAATAATAAGAATAATAATAATTTTTATCTTTTAGTTTCGATTCGAAGATTTTCTCTTTATAACCAACGGGTCGGTCGCATAAACGCTTTAGTTCCGCGAACGCTGCCTATTAAAGTGCACACACGGTATTCGCGTCTTCAGATGTTTGCATTTAAAAATAAATTCCACTAAAATTTCAAATTGATAAAAACATCACGTTTTCTCTTCGCGGGTTAAACAATTCTTCAAGCAATGCACAATCGAAACGTAGTTTCAATCGATATGTAGAAAAATGTATTACACACTTTACATTTGATTTTTATAGGAAGTAATAATAAGAATAATAACAATTTTAATCTTTTACTTTCGATTCGAAGATTTTCTCTTTATAACCGACTCGTGGAGTTATCCGGAAGAGCTAATATTTTAGATTTGGAAGCTTGAACAGGTTCTCGCTCCAAATGGAAGAAAAAAAGACAATTCTTTTTCCAACGTGAAGCCAGAAAAATCGACTTTCCGCCGCGAATTACCCGGACTACCGTGCGCCGACGATGCGCAGGCTATCAAACTTGTTCGTTAAGACGCTGAAGAAACCTGTATCTCGTGAATGCATTTTCAGGTAAATGTACTAGAGTCGTGCCGCGAGCACCGTACCGGAGCCGGCGCGGAAACGCTCGTTTTCTTTCAATTCCGTCGAATTAAAGCTCCATCAGGGAGGTTCGTTCCAGCAGAAGCAAAAACTGGTGGACGTGGTCGTGTTTTCTCGTAGCGGGAAGTTGATACGTGGTCGCTGTTTCACGAGCCGATGGCGGAGCGCGGGGTTTTGATCGTCGAGCATCCGACTGGTAACCGGCTAATGAGCGCGCAACGAATCCGAAGAGATTTCGCGCGGCGAGCTTGTCCGCGTCCACTGGATATATAGATAGAACAGCAGGCATGGAAAGCACGCGGCGACGCACGCTTCCGCGACCGTAAATTAGGCGTAGCGAGAGCTGAATTAAATCGTTCCGACGACCATTTGAAACGGACCGTCGCTAGAGCGCCCTCCGTACCGCGACGCGAGGGATAACAAATTCCTCGATAAGATCGCGATCGCGATCGCTTCGCTGATTACTGAGGGATTGCGGATCTCTCGCATTCCGCGCGTCATTCGAGCTCGGCGAAACAAATGTTCGCCAGCAACCTACCGCAGCAGTTCTTAACCTTTTAGGCCCGACGCGCCACTATAGTGGCTTTCGCGGATGTCATTTCTCTGGACGACGCGCCACTATAGTGGCTTGCTCTAGTAGCTCACTCGCTCATCGTTTGAACCAAATAATCGTCTTCATATGCATTATTTCACACTTCTTTTGTCTTCGCATCGATTTACAACAGTCTACAGGGTGTCCCGAAAATGTCTCGCAATCCGGAAATGGCGGGTTCCTCGGATCATTTGAAGCAACTTCTTCCTTT